>NW_027225182.1:600000-900000 GCF_041296235.1 Equus asinus
CTTCAGGTGGCAAACTTTAAGCAAAAGAAACACACAAGGGCGTGGAGACCTGGGGAAAAAGCAACACTGAGAAATCCACCCTCTGAAACTGAGGAAGATGGGCAACAGAGGCTAGCTCAGGTGGCAACAGTTAAGCAAAAACAAAACACAAGGGCGTGCAGACCTGGCAAAAAAGCAACAGCGAGAAATCTACCCTCTGAAACCGACGAACATGGGCAACAGAGGCTAGCTCAGGTGGCAATTTTTAAGGAAAAATAAAAGGAAGTGCGTGGAGACCTGGGGAAAAAGCAACACGGAGAAATCTACCCTCTGAAACTGAGAAAGAAGCGCAACAGAGGCTAGCTCAGGTGGCAATCTTTAAGCAAAAGAAACACACAAGGGCGTGGGGAGCTGGCGAAAAGGCAACACTGCGAAATCCACCCTCTGAAACGGACGAAGATGGGCAACAGAGGCTAGCTCAGGTGGCAATCTTTAAGCAAAAAAAATAAAATAAAAAAATACAATGGCGAGGAGACCCGGTCAAAAAGCAACCCTGAAAAAGGTACCCTCTGAAACTGAGGAAGCAGGGCAACAGTGCCTAGCTCAGGTGACAATCTTTAAGCAAAAGAAACACACAAGGGCGTGGGGAGCTGGCGAAAAGGCAACACTGAGAAATCCACCCTCTGAAACGGACGAAGATGGGCAACAGAGTCTAGCTCAGGTGGCAATCTTTAAGCAAAAACAAAACCCAAAGGCGTGGAGACCTGGGGAAAAAGCAACCCTGAAATATCTACCCTCTGAAAGTGAGGAAGATGGGCAAGAGAGGCTGGTTTCAGGTGGCAAACTTTAAGCAAAAGAAACACACAAGGGCGTGGAGACCTGGGGAAAAAGCAGCACTGAGAAATCTACCCTCTGAAACTGACTAGGTTGGGCAACAGAGGCTACCTCAGGTGGCAATCGTTAAGCAAAAGAAACACACAAGGGCGTGGAGACCTGGGGAGAAAGCAACACGGAGAAATCCACCCTCTGAAACTGAGGAAGATGGGCAACAGAGGCTACCTCAGGTGGCACTCGTTAAGCAAAAACAAAACACACAGGCGTGGAGACCTGGGGAAAAAGCAACCCTTAAATATCTACCCTCTGAAACTGAGGAAGATGGGCAAGAGAGGCTGGCTTCAGGTGGCAAACTTTAAGCAAAAGAAACACACAAGGGCGTGGAGACCTGGGGAAAAAGCAGCACTGAGAAATCTACCCTCTGAAACTGACGAGGATGGGCAACAGAGGCTGGCTCAGGTGGCAATCGTTAAGCAAAAGAAACACACAAGGGCGTGGAGACCTCGGGAAAAAGCAACACGCAGAAATCCACCCTCTGAAACTGACGATCATGGGCCAAAGAAGCTAGCTCAGGTTGCAACCTTTAAGCAGAAATAAAAAAAGACGCAAGGGCGTGGAGAGCTGGCGAAAAAGCAACACTGAGAAATCTACCCTCTGAAACCGAAGAAGATGGGCAACAGAGGCTAGCTCAGGTGGCAATCTTTAAGCAAAAAAAATAGAATAAAAAAATACAATGGCGAGGAGACCCGGTCAAAAAGCAACCCTGAAAAAGGTACCCTCTGAAACTGAGGAAGCAGGGCAACAGTGCCTAGCTCAGGTGACAATCTTTAAGCAAAAGAAACACACAAGGGCGTGGGGAGCTGGCGAAAAGGCAACACTGTGAAATCCACCCTCTGAAACGGACGAAGATGGGCAACAGAGGCTAGCTCAGGTGGCAATCTATAAGCAAAAGAAACACACAAGGGCGTGGAGACCTGGGGAAAAAGCAACACGGAGAAATCCACCCTCTGAAACTGAGGAAGATGGGCAACCGAGGCTAGCTGAGGTGGCAATCGTTAAGCAAAAGAAACACACAAGGGCGTGGAGACCTGGGGAAAAAGCAACACTGAGAAATCCACCCTCTGAAACTGAGGAAGTTGGGCAAGAGAGGCTAGCTCAGGTGGCAATCGTTAAGCGAAAACAAAACACAAAGGGGTGGAGACCTGGGGAAAAAGCAACCCTGAAATATCTACCCTCTGAAACTGAGGAAGATGGGCAAGAGAGGCTGGCTTCAGGTGGCAAACTTTAAGCAAAAGAAACACACAAGGGCGTGGAGACCTGGGGAAAAAGCAACACTGAGAAATCCACCCTCTGAAACTGAGGAAGATGGGCAACAGAGGCTAGCTCAGGTGGCAACAGTTAAGCAAAAACAAAACACAAGGGCGTGCAGACCTGGCAAAAAAGCAACAGCGAGAAATCTACCCTCTGAAACCGACGAACATGGGCAACAGAGGCTAGCTCAGGTGGCAATTTTTAAGGAAAAATAAAAGGAAGTGCGTGGAGACCTGGGGAAAAAGCAACACGGAGAAATCTACCCTCTGAAACTGAGAAAGAAGCGCAACAGAGGCTAGCTCAGGTGGCAATCTTTAAGCAAAAGAAACACACAAGGGCGTGGGGAGCTGGCGAAAAGGCAACACTGAGAAATCCACCCTCTGAAACGGACGAAGATGGGCAACAGAGGCTAGCTCAGGTGGCAATCTTTAAGCAAAAAAAATAAAATAAAAAAATACAATGGCGAGGAGACCCGGTCAAAAAGCAACCCTGAAAAAGGTACCCTCTGAAACTGAGGAAGCAGGGCAACAGTGCCTAGCTCAGGTGACAATCTTTAAGCAAAAGAAACACACAAGGGCGTGGGGAGCTGGCGAAAAGGCAACACTGAGAAATCCACCCTCTGAAACGGACGAAGATGGGCAACAGAGTCTAGCTCAGGTGGCAATCTTTAAGCAAAAACAAAACCCAAAGGCGTGGAGACCTGGGGAAAAAGCAACCCTGAAATATCTACCCTCTGAAAGTGAGGAAGATGGGCAAGAGAGGCTGGTTTCAGGTGGCAAACTTTAAGCAAAAGAAACACACAAGGGCGTGGAGACCTGGGGAAAAAGCAGCACTGAGAAATCTACCCTCTGAAACTGACTAGGTTGGGCAACAGAGGCTACCTCAGGTGGCAATCGTTAAGCAAAAGAAACACACAAGGGCGTGGAGACCTGGGGAGAAAGCAACACGGAGAAATACACCCTCTGAAACTGAGGAAGATGGGCAACAGAGGCTACCTCAGGTGGCACTCGTTAAGCAAAAACAAAACACACAGGCGTGGAGACCTGGGGAAAAAGCAACCCTGAAATATCTACCCTCTGAAACTGAGGAAGATGGGCAAGAGAGGCTGGCTTCAGGTGGCAAACTTTAAGCAAAAGAAACACACAAGGGCGTGGAGACCTGGGGAAAAAGCAGCACTGAGAAATCTACCCTCTGAAACTGACGAGGATGGGCAACAGAGGCTGGCTCAGGTGGCAATCGTTAAGCAAAAGAAACACACAAGGGCGTGGAGACCTCGGGAAAAAGCAACACGCAGAAATCCACCCTCTGAAACTGACGATCATGGGCCAAAGAAGCTAGCTCAGGTTGCAACCTTTAAGCAGAAATAAAAAAAGACGCAAGGGCGTGGAGAGCTGGCGAAAAAGCAACACTGAGAAATCTACCCTCTGAAACCGAAGAAGATGGGCAACAGAGGCTAGCTCAGGTGGCAATCTTTAAGCAAAAAAAATAGAATAAAAAAATACAATGGCGAGGAGACCCGGTCAAAAAGCAACCCTGAAAAAGGTACCCTCTGAAACTGAGGAAGCAGGGCAACAGTGCCTAGCTCAGGTGACAATCTTTAAGCAAAAGAAACACACAAGGGCGTGGGGAGCTGGCGAAAAGGCAACACTGTGAAATCCACCCTCTGAAACGGACGAAGATGGGCAACAGAGGCTAGCTCAGGTGGCAATCTATAAGCAAAAGAAACACACAAGGGCGTGGAGACCTGGGGAAAAAGCAACACGGAGAAATCCACCCTCTGAAACTGAGGAAGATGGGCAACCGAGGCTAGCTGAGGTGGCAATCGTTAAGCAAAAGAAACACACAAGGGCGTGGAGACCTGGGGAAAAAGCAACACTGAGAAATCCACCCTCTGAAACTGAGGAAGTTGGGCAAGAGAGGCTAGCTCAGGTGGCAATCGTTAAGCGAAAACAAAACACAAAGGGGTGGAGACCTGGGGAAAAAGCAACCCTGAAATATCTACCCTCTGAAACTGAGGAAGATGGGCAAGAGAGGCTGGCTTCAGGTGGCAAACTTTAAGCAAAAGAAACACACAAGGGCGTGGAGACCTGGGGAAAAAGCAACACTGAGAAATCCACCCTCTGAAACTGAGGAAGATGGGCAACAGAGGCTAGCTCAGGTGGCAACAGTTAAGCAAAAACAAAACACAAGGGCGTGCAGACCTGGCAAAAAAGCAACAGCGAGAAATCTACCCTCTGAAACCGACGAACATGGGCAACAGAGGCTAGCTCAGGTGGCAATTTTTAAGGAAAAATAAAAGGAAGTGCGTGGAGACCTGGGGAAAAAGCAACACGGAGAAATCTACCCTCTGAAACTGAGAAAGAAGCGCAACAGAGGCTAGCTCAGGTGGCAATCTTTAAGCAAAAGAAACACACAAGGGCGTGGGGAGCTGGCGAAAAGGCAACACTGCGAAATCCACCCTCTGAAACGGACGAAGATGGGCAACAGAGGCTAGCTCAGGTGGCAATCTTTAAGCAAAAAAAATAAAATAAAAAAATACAATGGCGAGGAGACCCGGTCAAAAAGCAACCCTGAAAAAGGTACCCTCTGAAACTGAGGAAGCAGGGCAACAGTGCCTAGCTCAGGTGACAATCTTTAAGCAAAAGAAACACACAAGGGCGTGGGGAGCTGGCGAAAAGGCAACACTGAGAAATCCACCCTCTGAAACGGACGAAGATGGGCAACAGAGTCTAGCTGAGGTGGCAATCTTTAAGCAAAAACAAAACCCAAAGGCGTGGAGACCTGGGGAAAAAGCAACCCTGAAATATCTACCCTCTGAAAGTGAGGAAGATGGGCAAGAGAGGCTGGTTTCAGGTGGCAAACTTTAAGCAAAAGAAACACACAAGGGCGTGGAGACCTGGGGAAAAAGCAGCACTGAGAAATCTACCCTCTGAAACTGACTAGGTTGGGCAACAGAGGCTACCTCAGGTGGCAATCGTTAAGCAAAAGAAACACACAAGGGCGTGGAGACCTGGGGAGAAAGCAACACGGAGAAATACACCCTCTGAAACTGAGGAAGATGGGCAACAGAGGCTACCTCAGGTGGCACTCGTTAAGCAAAAACAAAACACACAGGCGTGGAGACCTGGGGAAAAAGCAACCCTGAAATATCTACCCTCTGAAACTGAGGAAGATGGGCAAGAGAGGCTGGCTTCAGGTGGCAAACTTTAAGCAAAAGAAACACACAAGGGCGTGGAGACCTGGGGAAAAAGCAGCACTGAGAAATCTACCCTCTGAAACTGACGAGGATGGGCAACAGAGGCTGGCTCAGGTGGCAATCGTTAAGCAAAAGAAACACACAAGGGCGTGGAGACCTCGGGAAAAAGCAACACGCAGAAATCCACCCTCTGAAACTGACGATCATGGGCCAAAGAAGCTAGCTCAGGTTGCAACCTTTAAGCAGAAATAAAAAAAGACGCAAGGGCGTGGAGAGCTGGCGAAAAAGCAACACTGAGAAATCTACCCTC
Organism: Equus asinus; assembly: GCF_041296235.1. Lineage (NCBI taxonomy): Eukaryota > Metazoa > Chordata > Mammalia > Perissodactyla > Equidae > Equus > Equus asinus. Next base: position 605,631 of record NW_027225182.1, read on the forward strand.
TGAAACCGAAGAAGATGGGCAACAGAGGCTAGCTCAGGTGGCAATCTTTAAGCAAAAAAAATAGAATAAAAAAATACAATGGCGAGGAGACCCGGTCAAAAAGCAACCCTGAAAAAGGTACCCTCTGAAACTGAGGAAGCAGGGCAACAGTGCCTAGCTCAGGTGACAATCTTTAAGCAAAAGAAACACACAAGGGCGTGGGGAGCTGGCGAAAAGGCAACACTGTGAAATCCACCCTCTGAAACGGACGAAGATGGGCAACAGAGGCTAGCTCAGGTGGCAATCTATAAGCAAAAGAAACACACAAGGGCGTGGAGACCTGGGGAAAAAGCAACACGGAGAAATCCACCCTCTGAAACTGAGGAAGATGGGCAACCGAGGCTAGCTGAGGTGGCAATCGTTAAGCAAAAGAAACACACAAGGGCGTGGAGACCTGGGGAAAAAGCAACACTGAGAAATCCACCCTCTGAAACTGAGGAAGTTGGGCAAGAGAGGCTAGCTCAGGTGGCAATCGTTAAGCGAAAACAAAACACAAAGGGGTGGAGACCTGGGGAAAAAGCAACCCTGAAATATCTACCCTCTGAAACTGAGGAAGATGGGCAAGAGAGGCTGGCTTCAGGTGGCAAACTTTAAGCAAAAGAAACACACAAGGGCGTGGAGACCTGGGGAAAAAGCAACACTGAGAAATCCACCCTCTGAAACTGAGGAAGATGGGCAACAGAGGCTAGCTCAGGTGGCAACAGTTAAGCAAAAACAAAACACAAGGGCGTGCAGACCTGGCAAAAAAGCAACAGCGAGAAATCTACCCTCTGAAACCGACGAACATGGACAACAGAGGCTAGCTCAGGTGGCAATTTTTAAGGAAAAATAAAAGGAAGTGCGTGGAGACCTGGGGAAAAAGCAACACGGAGAAATCTACCCTCTGAAACTGAGAAAGAAGCGCAACAGAGGCTAGCTCAGGTGGCAATCTTTAAGCAAAAGAAACACACAAGGGCGTGGGGAGCTGGCGAAAAGGCAACACTGAGAAATCCACCCTCTGAAACGGACGAAGATGGGCAACAGAGGCTAGCTCAGGTGGCAATCTTTAAGCAAAAAAAATAAAATAAAAAAATACAATGGCGAGGAGACCCGGTCAAAAAGCAACCCTGAAAAAGGTACCCTCTGAAACTGAGGAAGCAGGGCAACAGTGCCTAGCTCAGGTGACAATCTTTAAGCAAAAGAAACACACAAGGGCGTGGGGAGCTGGCGAAAAGGCAACACTGAGAAATCCACCCTCTGAAACGGACGAAGATGGGCAACAGAGTCTAGCTGAGGTGGCAATCTTTAAGCAAAAACAAAACCCAAAGGCGTGGAGACCTGGGGAAAAAGCAACCCTGAAATATCTACCCTCTGAAAGTGAGGAAGATGGGCAAGAGAGGCTGGTTTCAGGTGGCAAACTTTAAGCAAAAGAAACACACAAGGGCGTGGAGACCTGGGGAAAAAGCAGCACTGAGAAATCTACCCTCTGAAACTGACTAGGTTGGGCAACAGAGGCTACCTCAGGTGGCAATCGTTAAGCAAAAGAAACACACAAGGGCGTGGAGACCTGGGGAGAAAGCAACACGGAGAAATACACCCTCTGAAACTGAGGAAGATGGGCAACAGAGGCTACCTCAGGTGGCACTCGTTAAGCAAAAACAAAACACACAGGCGTGGAGACCTGGGGAAAAAGCAACCCTGAAATATCTACCCTCTGAAACTGAGGAAGATGGGCAAGAGAGGCTGGCTTCAGGTGGCAAACTTTAAGCAAAAGAAACACACAAGGGCGTGGAGACCTGGGGAAAAAGCAGCACTGAGAAATCTACCCTCTGAAACTGACGAGGATGGGCAACAGAGGCTGGCTCAGGTGGCAATCGTTAAGCAAAAGAAACACACAAGGGCGTGGAGACCTCGGGAAAAAGCAACACGCAGAAATCCACCCTCTGAAACTGACGATCATGGGCCAAAGAAGCTAGCTCAGGTTGCAACCTTTAAGCAGAAATAAAAAAAGACGCAAGGGCGTGGAGAGCTGGCGAAAAAGCAACACTGAGAAATCTACCCTCTGAAACCGAAGAAGATGGGCAACAGAGGCTAGCTCAGGTGGCAATCTTTAAGCAAAAAAAATAGAATAAAAAAATACAATGGCGAGGAGACCCGGTCAAAAAGCAACCCTGAAAAAGGTACCCTCTGAAACTGAGGAAGCAGGGCAACAGTGCCTAGCTCAGGTGACAATCTTTAAGCAAAAGAAACACACAAGGGCGTGGGGAGCTGGCGAAAAGGCAACACTGTGAAATCCACCCTCTGAAACGGACGAAGATGGGCAACAGAGGCTAGCTCAGGTGGCAATCTATAAGCAAAAGAAACACACAAGGGCGTGGAGACCTGGGGAAAAAGCAACACGGAGAAATCCACCCTCTGAAACTGAGGAAGATGGGCAACCGAGGCTAGCTGAGGTGGCAATCGTTAAGCAAAAGAAACACACAAGGGCGTGGAGACCTGGGGAAAAAGCAACACTGAGAAATCCACCCTCTGAAACTGAGGAAGTTGGGCAAGAGAGGCTAGCTCAGGTGGCAATCGTTAAGCGAAAACAAAACACAAAGGGGTGGAGACCTGGGGAAAAAGCAACCCTGAAATATCTACCCTCTGAAACTGAGGAAGATGGGCAAGAGAGGCTGGCTTCAGGTGGCAAACTTTAAGCAAAAGAAACACACAAGGGCGTGGAGACCTGGGGAAAAAGCAACACTGAGAAATCCACCCTCTGAAACTGAGGAAGATGGGCAACAGAGGCTAGCTCAGGTGGCAACAGTTAAGCAAAAACAAAACACAAGGGCGTGCAGACCTGGCAAAAAAGCAACAGCGAGAAATCTACCCTCTGAAACCGACGAACATGGACAACAGAGGCTAGCTCAGGTGGCAATTTTTAAGGAAAAATAAAAGGAAGTGCGTGGAGACCTGGGGAAAAAGCAACACGGAGAAATCTACCCTCTGAAACTGAGAAAGAAGCGCAACAGAGGCTAGCTCAGGTGGCAATCTTTAAGCAAAAGAAACACACAAGGGCGTGGGGAGCTGGCGAAAAGGCAACACTGAGAAATCCACCCTCTGAAACGGACGAAGATGGGCAACAGAGGCTAGCTCAGGTGGCAATCTTTAAGCAAAAAAAATAAAATAAAAAAATACAATGGCGAGGAGACCCGGTCAAAAAGCAACCCTGAAAAAGGTACCCTCTGAAACTGAGGAAGCAGGGCAACAGTGCCTAGCTCAGGTGACAATCTTTAAGCAAAAGAAACACACAAGGGCGTGGGGAGCTGGCGAAAAGGCAACACTGAGAAATCCACCCTCTGAAACGGACGAAGATGGGCAACAGAGTCTAGCTCAGGTGGCAATCTTTAAGCAAAAACAAAACCCAAAGGCGTGGAGACCTGGGGAAAAAGCAACCCTGAAATATCTACCCTCTGAAAGTGAGGAAGATGGGCAAGAGAGGCTGGTTTCAGGTGGCAAACTTTAAGCAAAAGAAACACACAAGGGCGTGGAGACCTGGGGAAAAAGCAGCACTGAGAAATCTACCCTCTGAAACTGACTAGGTTGGGCAACAGAGGCTACCTCAGGTGGCAATCGTTAAGCAAAAGAAACACACAAGGGCGTGGAGACCTGGGGAGAAAGCAACACGGAGAAATACACCCTCTGAAACTGAGGAAGATGGGCAACAGAGGCTACCTCAGGTGGCACTCGTTAAGCAAAAACAAAACACACAGGCGTGGAGACCTGGGGAAAAAGCAACCCTGAAATATCTACCCTCTGAAACTGAGGAAGATGGGCAAGAGAGGCTGGCTTCAGGTGGCAAACTTTAAGCAAAAGAAACACACAAGGGCGTGGAGACCTGGGGAAAAAGCAGCACTGAGAAATCTACCCTCTGAAACTGACGAGGATGGGCAACAGAGGCTGGCTCAGGTGGCAATCGTTAAGCAAAAGAAACACACAAGGGCGTGGAGACCTCGGGAAAAAGCAACACGCAGAAATCCACCCTCTGAAACTGACGATCATGGGCCAAAGAAGCTAGCTCAGGTTGCAACCTTTAAGCAGAAATAAAAAAAGACGCAAGGGCGTGGAGAGCTGGCGAAAAAGCAACACTGAGAAATCTACCCTCTGAAACCGAAGAAGATGGGCAACAGAGGCTAGCTCAGGTGGCAATCTTTAAGCAAAAAAAATAGAATAAAAAAATACAATGGCGAGGAGACCCGGTCAAAAAGCAACCCTGAAAAAGGTACCCTCTGAAACTGAGGAAGCAGGGCAACAGTGCCTAGCTCAGGTGACAATCTTTAAGCAAAAGAAACACACAAGGGCGTGGGGAGCTGGCGAAAAGGCAACACTGTGAAATCCACCCTCTGAAACGGACGAAGATGGGCAACAGAGGCTAGCTCAGGTGGCAATCTATAAGCAAAAGAAACACACAAGGGCGTGGAGACCTGGGGAAAAAGCAACACGGAGAAATCCACCCTCTGAAACTGAGGAAGATGGGCAACCGAGGCTAGCTGAGGTGGCAATCGTTAAGCAAAAGAAACACACAAGGGCGTGGAGACCTGGGGAAAAAGCAACACTGAGAAATCCACCCTCTGAAACTGAGGAAGTTGGGCAAGAGAGGCTAGCTCAGGTGGCAATCGTTAAGCGAAAACAAAACACAAAGGGGTGGAGACCTGGGGAAAAAGCAACCCTGAAATATCTACCCTCTGAAACTGAGGAAGATGGGCAAGAGAGGCTGGCTTCAGGTGGCAAACTTTAAGCAAAAGAAACACACAAGGGCGTGGAGACCTGGGGAAAAAGCAACACTGAGAAATCCACCCTCTGAAACTGAGGAAGATGGGCAACAGAGGCTAGCTCAGGTGGCAACAGTTAAGCAAAAACAAAACACAAGGGCGTGCAGACCTGGCAAAAAAGCAACAGCGAGAAATCTACCCTCTGAAACCGACGAACATGGGCAACAGAGGCTAGCTCAGGTGGCAATTTTTAAGGAAAAATAAAAGGAAGTGCGTGGAGACCTGGGGAAAAAGCAACACGGAGAAATCTACCCTCTGAAACTGAGAAAGAAGCGCAACAGAGGCTAGCTCAGGTGGCAATCTTTAAGCAAAAGAAACACACAAGGGCGTGGGGAGCTGGCGAAAAGGCAACACTGAGAAATCCACCCTCTGAAACGGACGAAGATGGGCAACAGAGGCTAGCTCAGGTGGCAATCTTTAAGCAAAAAAAATAAAATAAAAAAATACAATGGCGAGGAGACCCGGTCAAAAAGCAACCCTGAAAAAGGTACCCTCTGAAACTGAGGAAGCAGGGCAACAGTGCCTAGCTCAGGTGACAATCTTTAAGCAAAAGAAACACACAAGGGCGTGGGGAGCTGGCGAAAAGGCAACACTGAGAAATCCACCCTCTGAAACGGACGAAGATGGGCAACAGAGTCTAGCTCAGGTGGCAATCTTTAAGCAAAAACAAAACCCAAAGGCGTGGAGACCTGGGGAAAAAGCAACCCTGAAATATCTACCCTCTGAAAGTGAGGAAGATGGGCAAGAGAGGCTGGTTTCAGGTGGCAAACTTTAAGCAAAAGAAACACACAAGGGCGTGGAGACCTGGGGAAAAAGCAGCACTGAGAAATCTACCCTCTGAAACTGACTAGGTTGGGCAACAGAGGCTACCTCAGGTGGCAATCGTTAAGCAAAAGAAACACACAAGGGCGTGGAGACCTGGGGAGAAAGCAACACGGAGAAATACACCCTCTGAAACTGAGGAAGATGGGCAACAGAGGCTACCTCAGGTGGCACTCGTTAAGCAAAAACAAAACACACAGGCGTGGAGACCTGGGGAAAAAGCAACCCTGAAATATCTACCCTCTGAAACTGAGGAAGATGGGCAAGAGAGGCTGGCTTCAGGTGGCAAACTTTAAGCAAAAGAAACACACAAGGGCGTGGAGACCTGGGGAAAAAGCAGCACTGAGAAATCTACCCTCTGAAACTGACGAGGATGGGCAACAGAGGCTGGCTCAGGTGGCAATCGTTAAGCAAAAGAAACACACAAGGGCGTGGAGACCTCGGGAAAAAGCAACACGCAGAAATCCACCCTCTGAAACTGACGATCATGGGCCAAAGAAGCTAGCTCAGGTTGCAACCTTTAAGCAGAAATAAAAAAAGACGCAAGGGCGTGGAGAGCTGGCGAAAAAGCAACACTGAGAAATCTACCCTCTGAAACCGAAGAAGATGGGCAACAGAGGCTAGCTCAGGTGGCAATCTTTAAGCAAAAAAAATAGAATAAAAAAATACAATGGCGAGGAGACCCGGTCAAAAAGCAACCCTGAAAAATGTACCCTCTGAAACTGAGGAAGCAGGGCAACAGTGCCTAGCTCAGGTGACAATCTTTAAGCAAAAGAAACACACAAGGGCGTGGGGAGCTGGCGAAAAGGCAACACTGTGAAATCCACCCTCTGAAACGGACGAAGATGGGCAACAGAGGCTAGCTCAGGTGGCAATCTATAAGCAAAAGAAACATACAAGGGCGTGGAGACCTGGGGAAAAAGCAACACGGAGAAATTCACCCTCTGAAACTGAGGAAGATGGGCAACCGAGGCTAGCTGAGGTGGCAATCGTTAAGCAAAAGAAACACACAAGGGCGTGGAGACCTGGGGAAAAAGCAACACTGAGAAATCCACCCTCTGAAACTGAGGAAGTTGGGCAAGAGAGGCTAGCTCAGGTGGCAATCGTTAAGCGAAAACAAAACACAAAGGGGTGGAGACCTGGGGAAAAAGCAACCCTGAAATATCTACCCTCTGAAACTGAGGAAGATGGGCAAGAGAGGCTGGCTTCAGGTGGCAAACTTTAAGCAAAAGAAACACACAAGGGCGTGGAGACCTGGGGAAAAAGCAACACTGAGAAATCTACCCTCTGAAACTGAGGAAGATGGGCAACAGAGGCTAGCTCAGGTGGCAACAGTTAAGCAAAAACAAAACACAAGGGCGTGCAGACCTGGCAAAAAAGCAACAGCGAGAAATCTACCCTCTGAAACCGACGAACATGGGCAACAGAGGCTAGCTCAGGTGGCAATTTTTAAGGAAAAATAAAAGGAAGTGCGTGGAGACCTGGGGAAAAAGCAACACGGAGAAATCTACCCTCTGAAACTGAGAAAGAAGCGCAACAGAGGCTAGCTCAGGTGGCAAACTTTAAGCAAAAGAAACACACAAGGGCGTGGGGAGCTGGCGAAAAGGCAACACTGAGAAATCCACCCTCTGAAACGGACGAAGATGGGCAACAGAGGCTAGCTCAGGTGGCAATCTTTAAGCAAAAAAAATAAAATAAAAAAATACAATGGCGAGGAGACCCGGTCAAAAAGCAACCCTGAAAAAGGTACCCTCTGAAACTGAGGAAGCAGGGCAACAGTGCCTAGCTCAGGTGACAATCTTTAAGCAAAAGAAACACACAAGGGCGTGGGGAGCTGGCGAAAAGGCAACACTGAGAAATCCACCCTCTGAAACGGACGAAGATGGGCAACAGAGTCTAGCTCAGGTGGCAATCTTTAAGCAAAAACAAAACCCAAAGGCGTGGAGACCTGGGGAAAAAGCAACCCTGAAATATCTACCCTCTGAAAGTGAGGAAGATGGGCAAGAGAGGCTGGTTTCAGGTGGCAAACTTTAAGCAAAAGAAACACACAAGGGCGTGGAGACCTGGGGAAAAAGCAGCACTGAGAAATCTACCCTCTGAAACTGACTAGGTTGGGCAACAGAGGCTACCTCAGGTGACAATCGTTAAGCAAAAGAAACACACAAGGGCGTGGAGACCTGGGGAGAAAGCAACACGGAGAAATACACCCTCTGAAACTGAGGAAGATGGGCAACAGAGGCTACCTCAGGTGGCACTCGTTAAGCAAAAACAAAACACACAGGCGTGGAGACCTGGGGAAAAAGCAACCCTGAAATATCTACCCTCTGAAACTGAGGAAGATGGGCAAGAGAGGCTGGCTTCAGGTGGCAAACTTTAAGCAAAAGAAACACACAAGGGCGTGGAGACCTGGGGAAAAAGCAACACTGAGAAATCCACCCTCTGAAACTGAGGAAGATGGGCAACAGAGGCTAGCTCAGGTGGCAATCGTTAAGCAAAAACAAAACACAAGGGCGTGCAGACCTGGCAAAAAAGCAACAGCGAGAAATCTACCCTCTGAAACCGACGAACATGGGCAACAGAGGCTAGCTCAGGTGGCAATTTTTAAGGAAAAATAAAAGGAAGTGCGTGGAGACCTGGGGAAAAAGCAACACGGAGAAATCTACCCTCTGAAACTGAGAAAGAAGCGCAACAGAGGCTAGCTCAGGTGGCAATCTTTAAGCAAAAGAAACACACAAGGGCGTGGGGAGCTGGCGAAAAGGCAACACTGCGAAATCCACCCTCTGAAACGGACGAAGATGGGCAACAGAGGCTAGCTCAGGTGGCAATCTTTAAGCAAAAAAAATAAAATAAAAAAATACAATGGCGAGGAGACCCGGTCAAAAAGCAACCCTGAAAAAGGTACCCTCTGAAACTGAGGAAGCAGGGCAACAGTGCCTAGCTCAGGTGACAATCTTTAAGCAAAAGAAACACACAAGGGCGTGGGGAGCTGGCGAAAAGGCAACACTGAGAAATCCACCCTCTGAAACGGACGAAGATGGGCAACAGAGTCTAGCTCAGGTGGCAATCTTTAAGCAAAAACAAAACCCAAAGGCGTGGAGACCTGGGGAAAAAGCAACCCTGAAATATCTACCCTCTGAAAGTGAGGAAGATGGGCAAGAGAGGCTGGTTTCAGGTGGCAAACTTTAAGCAAAAGAAACACACAAGGGCGTGGAGACCTGGGGAAAAAGCAGCACTGAGAAATCTACCCTCTGAAACTGACTAGGTTGGGCAACAGAGGCTACCTCAGGTGACAATCGTTAAGCAAAAGAAACACACAAGGGCGTGGAGACCTGGGGAGAAAGCAACACGGAGAAATACACCCTCTGAAACTGAGGAAGATGGGCAACAGAGGCTACCTCAGGTGGCACTCGTTAAGCAAAAACAAAACACACAGGCGTGGAGACCTGGGGAAAAAGCAACCCTGAAATATCTACCCTCTGAAACTGAGGAAGATGGGCAAGAGAGGCTGGCTTCAGGTGGCAAACTTTAAGCAAAAGAAACACACAAGGGCGTGGAGACCTGGGGAAAAAGCAACACTGAGAAATCCACCCTCTGAAACTGAGGAAGATGGGCAACAGAGGCTAGCTCAGGTGGCAATCGTTAAGCAAAAACAAAACACAAGGGCGTGCAGACCTGGCAAAAAAGCAACAGCGAGAAATCTACCCTCTGAAACCGACGAACATGGGCAACAGAGGCTAGCTCAGGTGGCAATTTTTAAGGAAAAATAAAAGGAAGTGCGTGGAGACCTGGGGAAAAAGCAACACGGAGAAATCTACCCTCTGAAACTGAGAAAGAAGCGCAACAGAGGCTAGCTCAGGTGGCAATCTTTAAGCAAAAGAAACACACAAGGGCGTGGGGAGCTGGCGAAAAGGCAACACTGAGAAATCCACCCTCTGAAACGGACGAAGATGGGCAACAGAGGCTAGCTCAGGTGGCAATCTTTAAGCAAAAAAAATAAAATAAAAAAATACAATGGCGAGGAGACCCGGTCAAAAAGCAACCCTGAAAAAGGTACCCTCTGAAACTGAGGAAGCAGGGCAACAGTGCCTAGCTCAGGTGACAATCTTTAAGCAAAAGAAACACACAAGGGCGTGGGGAGCTGGCGAAAAGGCAACACTGAGAAATCCACCCTCTGAAACGGACGAAGATGGGCAACAGAGTCTAGCTCAGGTGGCAATCTTTAAGCAAAAACAAAACCCAAAGGCGTGGAGACCTGGGGAAAAAGCAACCCTGAAATATCTACCCTCTGAAAGTGAGGAAGATGGGCAAGAGAGGCTGGTTTCAGGTGGCAAACTTTAAGCAAAAGAAACACACAAGGGCGTGGAGACCTGGGGAAAAAGCAGCACTGAGAAATCTACCCTCTGAAACTGACTAGGTTGGGCAACAGAGGCTACCTCAGGTGACAATCGTTAAGCAAAAGAAACACACAAGGGCGTGGAGACCTGGGGAGAAAGCAACACGGAGAAATACACCCTCTGAAACTGAGGAAGATGGGCAACAGAGGCTACCTCAGGTGGCACTCGTTAAGCAAAAACAAAACACACAGGCGTGGAGACCTGGGGAAAAAGCAACCCTGAAATATCTACCCTCTGAAACTGAGGAAGATGGGCAAGAGAGGCTGGCTTCAGGTGGCAAACTTTAAGCAAAAGAAACACACAAGGGCGTGGAGACCTGGGGAAAAAGCAGCACTGAGAAATCTACCCTCTGAAACTGACGAGGATGGGCAACAGAGGCTGGCTCAGGTGGCAATCGTTAAGCAAAAGAAACACACAAGGGCGTGGAGACCTCGGGAAAAAGCAACACGCAGAAATCCACCCTCTGAAACTGACGATCATGGGCCAAAGAAGCTAGCTCAGGTTGCAACCTTTAAGCAGAAATAAAAAAAGACGCAAGGGCGTGGAGAGCTGGCGAAAAAGCAACACTGAGAAATCTACCCTCTGAAACCGAAGAAGATGGGCAACAGAGGCTAGCTCAGGTGGCAATCTTTAAGCAAAAAAAATAGAATAAAAAAATACAATGGCGAGGAGACCCGGTCAAAAAGCAACCCTGAAAAATGTACCCTCTGAAACTGAGGAAGCAGGGCAACAGTGCCTAGCTCAGGTGACAATCTTTAAGCAAAAGAAACACACAAGGGCGTGGGGAGCTGGCGAAAAGGCAACACTGTGAAATCCAACCTCTGAAACGGACGAAGATGGGCAACAGAGGCTAGCTCAGGTGGCAATCTATAAGCAAAAGAAACACACAAGGGCGTGGAGACCTGGGGAAGAAGCAACACGGAGAAATCCACCCTCTGAAACTGAGGAAGATGGGCAACCGAGGCTAGCTGAGGTGGCAATCGTTAAGCAAAAGAAACACACAAGGGCGTGGAGACCTGGGGAAAAAGCAACACTGAGAAATCCACCCTCTGAAACTGAGGAAGTTGGGCAAGAGAGGCTAGCTCAGGTGGCAATCGTTAAGCGAAAACAAAACACAAAGGGGTGGAGACCTGGGGAAAAAGCTACCCTGAAATATCTACCCTCTGAAACTGAGGAAGATGGGCAAGAGAGGCTGGCTTCAGGTGGCAAACTTTAAGCAAAAGAAACACACAAGGGCGTGGAGACCTGGGGAAAAAGCAACACTGAGAAATCCACCCTCTGAAACTGAGGAAGATGGGCAACAGAGGCTAGCTCAGGTGGCAATAGTTAAGCAAAAACAAAACACAAGGGCGTGCAGACCTGGCAAAAAAGCAACAGCGAGAAATCTACCCTCTGAAACCGACGAACATGGGCAACAGAGGCTAGCTCAGGTGGCAATTTTTAAGGAAAAATAAAAGGAAGTGCGTGGAGACCTGGGGAAAAAGCAACACGGAGAAATCTACCCTCTGAAACTGAGAAAGAAGCGCAACAGAGGCTAGCTCAGGTGGCAATCTTTAAGCAAAAGAAACACACAAGGGCGTGGGGAGCTGGCGAAAAGGCAACACTGCGAAATCCACCCTCTGAAACGGACGAAGATGGGCAACAGAGGCTAGCTCAGGTGGCAATCTTTAAGCAAAAAAAATAAAATAAAAAAATACAATGGCGAGGAGACCCGGTCAAAAAGCAACCCTGAAAAATGTACCCTCTGAAACTGAGGAAGCAGGGCAACAGTGCCTAGCTCAGGTGACAATCTTTAAGCAAAAGAAACACACAAGGGCGTGGGGAGCTGGCGAAAAGGCAACACTGAGAAATCCACCCTCTGAAACGGACGAAGATGGGCAACAGAGTCTAGCTCAGGTGGCAATCTTTAAGCAAAAACAAAACCCAAAGGCGTGGAGACCTGGGGAAAAAGCAACCCTGAAATATCTACCCTCTGAAAGTGAGGAAGATGGGCAAGAGAGGCTGGTTTCAGGTGGCAAACTTTAAGCAAAAGAAACACACAAGGGCGTGGAGACCTGGGGAAAAAGCAGCACTGAGAAATCTACCCTCTGAAACTGACTAGGTTGGGCAACAGAGGCTACCTCAGGTGGCAATCGTTAAGCAAAAGAAACACACAAGGGCGTGGAGACCTGGGGAGAAAGCAACACGGAGAAATACACCCTCTGAAACTGAGGAAGATGGGCAACAGAGGCTACCTCAGGTGGCACTCGTTAAGCAAAAACAAAACACACAGGCGTGGAGACCTGGGGAAAAAGCAACCCTGAAATATCTACCATCTGAAACTGAGGAAGATGGGCAAGAGAGGCTGGCTTCAGGTGGCAAACTTTAAGCAAAAGAAACACACAAGGGCGTGGAGACCTGGGGAAAAAGCAGCACTGAGAAATCTACCCTCTGAAACTGACGAGGATGGGCAACAGAGGCTGGCTCAGGTGGCAATCGTTAAGCAAAAGAAACACACAAGGGCGTGGAGACCTCGGGAAAAAGCAACACGCAGAAATCCACCCTCTGAAACCGACGATCATGGGCCAAAGAAGCTAGCTCAGGTTGCAACCTTTAAGCAGAAATAAAAAAAGACGCAAGGGCGTGGAGAGCTGGCGAAAAAGCAACACTGAGAAATCTACCCTCTGAAACCGAAGAAGATGGGCAACAGAGGCTAGCTCAGGTGGCAATCTTTAAGCAAAAAAAATAGAATAAAAAAATACAATGGCGAGGAGACCCGGTCAAAAAGCAACCCTGAAAAAGGTACCCTCTGAAACTGAGGAAGCAGGGCAACAGTGCCTAGCTCAGGTGACAATCTTTAAGCAAAAGAAACACACAAGGGCGTGGGGAGCTGGCGAAAAGGCAACACTGAGAAATCCACCCTCTGAAACGGACGAAGATGGGCAACAGAGGCTAGCTCAGGTGGCAATCTATAAGCAAAAGAAACACACAAGGGCGTGGAGACCTGGGGAAAAAGCAACACTGAGAAATCCACCCTCTGAAACTGAGGAAGTTGGGCAAGAGAGGCTAGCTCAGGTGGCAATCGTTAAGCGAAAACAAAACACAAAGGGGTGGAGACCTGGGGAAAAAGCAACCCTGAAATATCTACCCTCTGAAACTGAGGAAGATGGGCAAGAGAGGCTGGCTTCAGGTGGCAAACTTTAAGCAAAAGAAACACACAAGGGCGTGGAGACCTGGGGAAAAAGCAACACTGAGAAATCCACCCTCTGAAACTGAGGAAGATGGGCAACAGAGGCTAGCTCAGGTGGCAATCGTGAAGCAAAAACAAAACACAAGGGCGTGCAGACCTGGCAAAAAAGCAACAGCGAGAAATCTACCCTCTGAAACCGACGAACATGGGCAACAGAGGCTAGCTCAGGTGGCAATTTTTAAGGAAAAATAAAAGGAAGTGCGTGGAGACCTGGGGAAAAAGCAACACGGAGAAATCTACCCTCTGAAACTGAGAAAGAAGCGCAACAGAGGCTAGCTCAGGTGGCAATCTTTAAGCAAAAGAAACACACAAGGGCGTGGGGAGCTGGCGAAAAGGCAACACTGAGAAATCCACCCTCTGAAACGGACGAAGATGGGCAACAGAGGCTAGCTCAGGTGGCAATCTTTAAGCAAAAAAAATAAAATAAAAAAATACAATGGCGAGGAGACCCGGTCAAAAAGCAACCCTGAAAAAGGTACCCTCTGAAACTGAGGAAGCAGGGCAACAGTGCCTAGCTCAGGTGACAATCTTTAAGCAAAAGAAACACACAAGGGCGTGGGGAGCTGGCGAAAAGGCAACACTGAGAAATCCACCCTCTGAAACGGACGAAGATGGGCAACAGAGTCTAGCTCAGGTGGCAATCTTTAAGCAAAAACAAAACCCAAAGGCGTGGAGACCTGGGGAAAAAGCAACCCTGAAATATCTACCCTCTGAAAGTGAGGAAGATGGGCAAGAGAGGCTGGTTTCAGGTGGCAAACTTTAAGCAAAAGAAACACACAAGGGCGTGGAGACCTGGGGAAAAAGCAGCACTGAGAAATCTACCCTCTGAAACTGACTAGGTTGGGCAACAGAGGCTACCTCAGGTGGCAATCGTTAAGCAAAAGAAACACACAAGGGCGTGGAGACCTGGGGAGAAAGCAACACGGAGAAATACACCCTCTGAAACTGAGGAAGATGGGCAACAGAGGCTACCTCAGGTGGCACTCGTTAAGCAAAAACAAAACACACAGGCGTGGAGACCTGGGGAAAAAGCAACCCTGAAATATCTACCATCTGAAACTGAGGAAGATGGGCAAGAGAGGCTGGCTTCAGGTGGCAAACTTTAAGCAAAAGAAACACACAAGGGCGTGGAGACCTGGGGAAAAAGCAGCACTGAGAAATCTACCCTCTGAAACTGACGAGGATGGGCAACAGAGGCTGGCTCAGGTGGCAATCGTTAAGCAAAAGAAACACACAAGGGCGTGGAGACCTCGGGAAAAAGCAACACGCAGAAATCCACCCTCTGAAACTGACGATCATGGGCCAAAGAAGCTAGCTCAGGTTGCAACCTTTAAGCAGAAATAAAAAAAGACGCAAGGGCGTGGAGAGCTGGCGAAAAAGCAACACTGAGAAATCTACCCTCTGAAACCGAAGAAGATGGGCAACAGAGGCTAGCTCAGGTGGCAATCTTTAAGCAAAAAAAATAGAATAAAAAAATACAATGGCGAGGAGACCCGGTCAAAAAGCAACCCTGAAAAAGGTACCCTCTGAAACTGAGGAAGCAGGGCAACAGTGCCTAGCTCAGGTGACAATCTTTAAGCAAAAGAAACACACAAGGGCGTGGGGAGCTGGCGAAAAGGCAACACTGAGAAATCCACCCTCTGAAACGGACGAAGATGGGCAACAGAGGCTAGCTCAGGTGGCAATCTTTAAGCAAAAAAAATAAAATAAAAAAATACAATGGCGAGGAGACCCGGTCAAAAAGCAACCCTGAAAAAGGTACCCTCTGAAACTGAGGAAGCAGGGCAACAGTGCCTAGCTCAGGTGACAATCTTTAAGCAAAAGAAACACACAAGGGCGTGGGGAGCTGGCGAAAAGGCAACACTGAGAAATCCACCCTCTGAAACGGACGAAGATGGGCAACAGAGTCTAGCTCAGGTGGCAATCTTTAAGCAAAAACAAAACCCAAAGGCGTGGAGACCTGGGGAAAAAGCAACCCTGAAATATCTACCCTCTGAAAGTGAGGAAGATGGGCAAGAGAGGCTGGTTTCAGGTGGCAAACTTTAAGCAAAAGAAACACACAAGGGCGTGGAGACCTGGGGAAAAAGCAGCACTGAGAAATCTACCCTCTGAAACTGACTAGGTTGGGCAACAGAGGCTACCTCAGGTGGCAATCGTTAAGCAAAAGAAACACACAAGGGCGTGGAGACCTGGGGAGAAAGCAACACGGAGAAATACACCCTCTGAAACTGAGGAAGATGGGCAACAGAGGCTACCTCAGGTGGCACTCGTTAAGCAAAAACAAAACACACAGGCGTGGAGACCTGGGGAAAAAGCAACCCTGAAATATCTACCATCTGAAACTGAGGAAGATGGGCAAGAGAGGCTGGCTTCAGGTGGCAAACTTTAAGCAAAAGAAACACACAAGGGCGTGGAGACCTGGGGAAAAAGCAGCACTGAGAAATCTACCCTCTGAAACTGACGAGGATGGGCAACAGAGGCTGGCTCAGGTGGCAATCGTTAAGCAAAAGAAACACACAAGGGCGTGGAGACCTCGGGAAAAAGCAACACGCAGAAATCCACCCTCTGAAACTGACGATCATGGGCCAAAGAAGCTAGCTCAGGTTGCAACCTTTAAGCAGAAATAAAAAAAGACGCAAGGGCGTGGAGAGCTGGCGAAAAAGCAACACTGAGAAATCTACCCTCTGAAACCGAAGAAGATGGGCAACAGAGGCTAGCTCAGGTGGCAATCTTTAAGCAAAAAAAATAGAATAAAAAAATACAATGGCGAGGAGACCCGGTCAAAAAGCAACCCTGAAAAAGGTACCCTCTGAAACTGAGGAAGCAGGGCAACAGTGCCTAGCTCAGGTGACAATCTTTAAGCAAAAGAAACACACAAGGGCGTGGGGAGCTGGCGAAAAGGCAACACTGTGAAATCCACCCTCTGAAACGGACGAAGATGGGCAACAGAGGCTAGCTCAGGTGGCAATCTATAAGCAAAAGAAACACACAAGGGCGTGGAGACCTGGGGAAAAAGCAACACGGAGAAATCCACCCTCTGACACTGAGGAAGATGGGCAACCGAGGCTAGCTGAGGTGGCAATCGTTAAGCGAAAACAAAACACAAAGGGGTGGAGACCTGGGGAAAAAGCAACCCTGAAATATCTACCCTCTGAAACTGAGGAAGATGGGCAAGAGAGGCTGGCTTCAGGTGGCAAACTTTAAGCAAAAGAAACACACAAGGGCGTGGAGACCTGGGGAAAAAGCAACACTGAGAAATCCACCCTCTCAAACTGAGGAAGATGGGCAACAGAGGCTAGCTCAGGTGGCAATAGTTAAGCAAAAACAAAACACAAGGGCGTGCAGACCTGGCAAAAAAGCAACAGCGAGAAATCTACCCTCTGAAACCGACGAACATGGGCAACAGAGGCTAGCTCAGGTGGCAATTTTTAAGGAAAAATAAAAGGAAGTGCGTGGAGACCTGGGGAAAAAGCAACACGGAGAAATCTACCCTCTGAAACTGAGAAAGAAGCGCAACAGAGGCTAGCTCAGGTGGCAAACTTTAAGCAAAAGAAACACACAAGGGCGTGTGGAGCTGGCGAAAAGGCAACACTGAGAAATCCACCCTCTGAAACGGACGAAGATGGGCAACAGAGGCTAGCTCAGGTGGCAATCTTTAAGCAAAAAAAATAAAATAAAAAAATACAATGGCGAGGAGACCCGGTCAAAAAGCAACCCTGATAAAGGTACCCTCTGAAACTGAGGAAGCAGGGCAACAGTGCCTAGCTCAGGTGACAATCTTTAAGCAAAAGAAACACACAAGGGCGTGGGGAGCTGGCGAAAAGGCAACACTGAGAAATCCACCCTCTGAAACGGACGAAGATGGGCAACAGAGGCTAGCTCAGGTGGCAATCTTTAAGCAAAAAAAATAAAATAAAAAAATACAATGGCGAGGAGACCCGGTCAAAAAGCAACCCTGAAAAAGGTACCCTCTGAAACTGAGGAAGCAGGGCAACAGTGCCTAGCTCAGGTGACAATCTTTAAGCAAAAGAAACACACAAGGGCGTGGGGAGCTGGCGAAAAGGCAACACTGAGAAATCCACCCTCTGAAACGGACGAAGATGGGCAACAGAGTCTAGCTCAGGTGGCAATCTTTAAGCAAAAACAAAACCCAAAGGCGTGGAGACCTGGGGAAAAAGCAACCCTGAAATATCTACCCTCTGAAAGTGAGGAAGATGGGCAAGAGAGGCTGGTTTCAGGTGGCAAACTTTAAGCAAAAGAAACACACAAGGGCGTGGAGACCTGGGGAAAAAGCAGCACTGAGAAATCTACCCTCTGAAACTGACTAGGTTGGGCAACAGAGGCTACCTCAGGTGGCAATCGTTAAGCAAAAGAAACACACAAGGGCGTGGAGACCTGGGGAGAAAGCAACACGGAGAAATACACCCTCTGAAACTGAGGAAGATGGGCAACAGAGGCTACCTCAGGTGGCACTCGTTAAGCAAAAACAAAACACACAGGCGTGGAGACCTGGGGAAAAAGCAACCCTGAAATATCTACCATCTGAAACTGAGGAAGATGGGCAAGAGAGGCTGGCTTCAGGTGGCAAACTTTAAGCAAAAGAAACACACAAGGGCGTGGAGACCTGGGGAAAAAGCAGCACTGAGAAATCTACCCTCTGAAACTGACGAGGATGGGCAACAGAGGCTGGCTCAGGTGGCAATCGTTAAGCAAAAGAAACACACAAGGGCGTGGAGACCTCGGGAAAAAGCAACACGCAGAAATCCACCCTCTGAAACTGACGATCATGGGCCAAAGAAGCTAGCTCAGGTTGCAACCTTTAAGCAGAAATAAAAAAAGACGCAAGGGCGTGGAGAGCTGGCGAAAAAGCAACACTGAGAAATCTACCCTCTGAAACCGAAGAAGATGGGCAACAGAGGCTAGCTCAGGTGGCAATCTTTAAGCAAAAAAAATAGAATAAAAAAATACAATGGCGAGGAGACCCGGTCAAAAAGCAACCCTGAAAAAGGTACCCTCTGAAACTGAGGAAGCAGGGCAACAGTGCCTAGCTCAGGTGACAATCTTTAAGCAAAAGAAACACACAAGGGCGTGGGGAGCTGGCGAAAAGGCAACACTGTGAAATCCACCCTCTGAAACGGACGAAGATGGGCAACAGAGGCTAGCTCAGGTGGCAATCTATAAGCAAAAGAAACACACAAGGGCGTGGAGACCTGGGGAAAAAGCAACACGGAGAAATCCACCCTCTGACACTGAGGAAGATGGGCAACCGAGGCTAGCTGAGGTGGCAATCGTTAAGCGAAAACAAAACACAAAGGGGTGGAGACCTGGGGAAAAAGCAACCCTGAAATATCTACCCTCTGAAACTGAGGAAGATGGGCAAGAGAGGCTGGCTTCAGGTGGCAAACTTTAAGCAAAAGAAACACACAAGGGCGTGGAGACCTGGGGAAAAAGCAACACTGAGAAATCCACCCTCTGAAACTGAGGAAGATGGGCAACAGAGGCTAGCTCAGGTGGCAATAGTTAAGCAAAAACAAAACACAAGGGCGTGCAGACCTGGCAAAAAAGCAACAGCGAGAAATCTACCCTCTGAAACCGACGAACATGGGCAACAGAGGCTAGCTCAGGTGGCAATTTTTAAGGAAAAATAAAAGGAAGTGCGTGGAGACCTGGGGAAAAAGCAACACGGAGAAATCTACCCTCTGAAACTGAGAAAGAAGCGCAACAGAGGCTAGCTCAGGTGGCAAACTTTAAGCAAAAGAAACACACAAGGGCGTGGGGAGCTGGCGAAAAGGCAACACTGAGAAATCCACCCTCTGAAACGGACGAAGATGGGCAACAGAGGCTAGCTCAGGTGGCAATCTTTAAGCAAAAAAAATAAAATAAAAAAATACAATGGCGAGGAGACCCGGTCAAAAAGCAACCCTGATAAAGGTACCCTCTGAAACTGAGGAAGCAGGGCAACAGTGCCTAGCTCAGGTGACAATCTTTAAGCAAAAGAAACACACAAGGGCGTGGGGAGCTGGCGAAAAGGCAACACTGAGAAATCCACCCTCTGAAACGGACGAAGATGGGCAACAGAGTCTAGCTCAGGTGGCAATCTTTAAGCAAAAACAAAACCCAAAGGCGTGGAGACCTGGGGAAAAAGCAACCCTGAAATATCTACCCTCTGAAAGTGAGGAAGATGGGCAAGAGAGGCTGGTTTCAGGTGGCAAACTTTAAGCAAAAGAAACACACAAGGGCGTGGAGACCTGGGGAAAAAGCAGCACTGAGAAATCTACCCTCTGAAACTGACTAGGTTGGGCAACAGAGGCTACCTCAGGTGGCAATCGTTAAGCAAAAGAAACACACAAGGGCGTGGAGACCTGGGGAGAAAGCAACACGGAGAAATACACCCTCTGAAACTGAGGAAGATGGGCAACAGAGGCTACCTCAGGTGGCACTCGTTAAGCAAAAACAAAACACACAGGCGTGGAGACCTGGGGAAAAAGCAACCCTGAAATATCTACCATCTGAAACTGAGGAAGATGGGCAAGAGAGGCTGGCTTCAGGTGGCAAACTTTAAGCAAAAGAAACACACAAGGGCGTGGAGACCTGGGGAAAAAGCAGCACTGAGAAATCTACCCTCTGAAACTGACGAGGATGGGCAACAGAGGCTGGCTCAGGTGGCAATCGTTAAGCAAAAGAAACACACAAGGGCGTGGAGACCTCGGGAAAAAGCAACACGCAGAAATCCACCCTCTGAAACTGACGATCATGGGCCAAAGAAGCTAGCTCAGGTTGCAACCTTTAAGCAGAAATAAAAAAAGACGCAAGGGCGTGGAGAGCTGGCGAAAAAGCAACACTGAGAAATCTACCCTCTGAAACCGAAGAAGATGGGCAACAGAGGCTAGCTCAGGTGGCAATCTTTAAGCAAAAAAAATAGAATAAAAAAATACAATGGCGAGGAGACCCGGTCAAAAAGCAACCCTGAAAAAGGTACCCTCTGAAACTGAGGAAGCAGGGCAACAGTGCCTAGCTCAGGTGACAATCTTTAAGCAAAAGAAACACACAAGGGCGTGGGGAGCTGGCGAAAAGGCAACACTGTGAAATCCACCCTCTGAAACGGACGAAGATGGGCAACAGAGGCTAGCTCAGGTGGCAATCTATAAGCAAAAGAAACACACAAGGGCGTGGAGACCTGGGGAAAAAGCAACACGGAGAAATCCACCCTCTGAAACTGAGGAAGATGGGCAACCGAGGCTAGCTGAGGTGGCAATCGTTAAGCAAAAGAAACACACAAGGGCGTGGAGACCTGGGGAAAAAGCAACACGGAGAAATCCACCCTCTGAAACTGAGGAAGTTGGGCGACAGAGGCTACCTCAGGTGGCAATCGTTAAGCGAAAACAAAACACAAAGGGGTGGAGACCTGGGGAAAAAGCAACCCTGAAATATCTACCCTCTGAAACTGAGGAAGATGGGCAAGAGAGGCTGGCTTCAGGTGGCAAACTTTAAGCAAAAGAAACACATAAGGGCGTGGAGACCTGGGGAAAAAGCAACACTGAGAAATCCACCCTCTGAAACTGAGGAAGATGGGCAACAGAGGCTAGCTCAGGTGGCAATAGTTAAGCAAAAACAAAACACAAGGGCGTGCAGACCTGGCAAAAAAGCAACAGCGAGAAATCTACCCTCTGAAACCGACGAACATGGGCAACAGAGGCTAGCTCAGGTGCCAATTTTTAAGGAAATAAAAGGAAGTGCGTGGAGACCTGGGGAAAAAGCAACACGGAGAAATCTACCCTCTGAAACTGAGAAAGAAGCGCAACAGAGGCTAGCTCAGGTGGCAATCTTTAAGCAAAAGAAACACACAGGGGCGTGGAGACCTGGGGAAAAAGCAGCACTGATAAATCTACCCTCTGAAACTGACGAGGATGGGCAACAGAGGCTACCTCAGGTGGCAATCTTTAAGCAAAGGAAACAAACAAGAGCGTGGAGACCTGGGGAAAAAGCAGCACTGAGAAATCTACCCTCTGAAACTGACGAGGATGGGCAACAGAGGCTACCTCAGGTGGCAATCTTTAAGCAAAGGAAACACACAAGGGCGTGGAGACCTGGGAAAAAAGCAACCCGGGAATTCCACCATCTGAAACTGACGAACATGGGCAAAAGAAGCTAGCTCAGGTTGCAAACTTTACGCAGAAACAACAAAAGACGCAAGGGCGTGGAGACCTGGGGAAAAAGCAACACGGAGAAATCCCCCCTCTGAAACTGAGGAAGATGTGCAAGAGAGGCTAGCTCAGGTGGCAATCGTTAAGCAAAAACAAAACACAAAGGCGTGGAGACCTGGGGAAAAAGCAACCCTGAAATATCTACCCTCTGAAACTGAGGAAGATGGGCAAGAGAGTCTGGCTTCAGGTGGGAAACTTTAAGCAAAAGAAACACACAAGGGCGTGGAGACCTGGGGAAACAGCAGCACTGAGAAATCTACCCTCTGAAACTGACGAGGTTGGCAACAGAGGCTACCTCAGGTGGCAAACGTTAAGCAAAAGAAACTCACAAGGGCGTGGAGACCTGGGCAAAAAGCAACACGGAGAAATCCACCCTCTGAAACTGAGGAACATGGGCAAAAGAAGCTAGCTCAGGTTGCAACCTTTAAGCAGAAAAAAAAAAAGACGCAAGAGCGTGGAGAGCTGGCGAAAAATCAACACTGAGAAATCCACCCTCTGAAACTGACGAAGATGGGCAACAGAGGCTACCTCAGGTGGCAATCGTTAAGCAAAAGAAACACACAAGGTCGTGGAGACCTGGGGAAAAAGCAACATTCGGAAATCCACCCTCTGAAACTGAGGAAGATGGGCAACAGAGGCTAGCTCAGGTGGCAATCTATAAGCAAAAGAAACACACAAGGGAGTGGTAACCTGGGGAAAAAGCAACACGGAGAAATCCACCCTCTGAAACTGAGGAAGATGGGCAACCGAGGCTAGCTCAGGTGGCAATCGTTAAGCAAAAGAAACACACAAGGGCGTGGAGACCTGGGGAAAAAGCAACACTGAGAAATCCACCCTCTGAAACTGAGGAAGATGGGCAAGAGAGGCTAGCTCAGGTGGCAATCGTTAAGCGAAAACAAAACACAAAGGCGTGGAGACCTGGGGAAAAAGCAACCCTGAAATATCTACCCTCTGAAACTGAGGAAGATGGGCAAGAGAGGCTGGCTTCAGGTGGCAAACTTTAAGCAAAAGAAACACACAAGGGCGTGGAGACCTGGGGAAAAAGCAACACTGAGAAATCCACCCTCTGAAACTGAGGAAGATGGGCAAAAGAGGCTAGCTCAGGTGGCAATAGTTAAGCAAAAACAAAACACAAGGGCGTGCAGACCTGGCAAAAAAGCAACAGCGAGAAATCTACCCTCTGAAACCGACGAACATGGGCAACAGAGGCTAGCTCAGGTGGCAATTTTTAAGGAAAAATAAAAGGAAGTGCGTGGAGACCTGGGGAAAAAGCAACACGGAGAAATCTACCCTCTGAAACTGAGAAAGAAGCGCAACAGAGGCTAGCTCAGGTGGCAATCTTTAAGCAAAAGAAACACACAAGGGCGTGGGGAGCTGGCGAAAAGGCAACACTGAGAAATCCACCCTCTGAAACGGACGAAGATGGGCAAGAGAGGCTAGCTCAGGTGGCAATCTTTAAGCAAAAAAAATAAAATAAAAAAATACAATGGCGAGGAGACCCGGTCAAAAAGCAACCCTAAAAAGGTACCCTCTGAAACTGAGGAAGCAGGGCAACAGTGCCTAGCTCAGGTGACAATCTTTAAGCAAAAGAAACACACAACGGCGTGGGGTGCTGGCGAAAAGGCAACACTGAGAAATCCACCCTCTGAAACGGACGAAGATGGGCAACAGAGGCTAGCTCAGGTGGCAATCTTTAAGCAAAAACAAAACCCAAAGGCGTGGAGACCTGGGGAAAAAGCAACCCTGAAATATCTACATTCTGAAACTGAGGAAGATGGGCAAGAGAGGCTGGTTTCAGGTGGCAAACCTTAAGCAAAAGAAAACACAAGGGCGTGGAGACCTGGGGAAAAAGCAGCACTGAGAAATCTACCCTCTGAAACTGACTAGGTTGGGCAACAGAGGCTACCTCAGGTGGCAATCGTTAAGCAAAAGAAACACACAAGGGCGTGGAGACCTGGGGAGAAAGCAACACGGAGAAATACACCCTCTGAAACTGAGGAAGATGGGCAACAGAGGCTACCTCAGGTGGCACTCGTTAAGCAAAAACAAAACACACAGGCGTGGAGACCTGGGGAAAAAGCAACCCTGAAATATCTACCATCTGAAACTGAGGAAGATGGGCAAGAGAGGCTGGCTTCAGGTGGCAAACTTTAAGCAAAAGAAACACACAAGGGCGTGGAGACCTGGGGAAAAAGCAGCACTGAGAAATCTACCCTCTGAAACTGACGAGGATGGGCAACAGAGGCTGCCTCAGGTGGCAATCGTTAAGCAAAAGAAACACACAAGGGCGTGGAGACCTCGGGAAAAAGCAAAACGCAGAAATCCACCCTCTGAAACTGACGATCATGGGCCAAAGAAGCTAGCTCAGGTTGCAACCTTTAAGCAGAAATAAAAAAAGATGCAAGGGCGTGGAGAGCTGGCGAAAAAGCAACACTGAGAAATCTACCCTCTGAAACCGAAGAAGATGGGCAACAGAGGCTAGCTCAGGTGGCAATCTTTAAGCAAAAAAAATAGAATGAAAAAATACAATGGCGAGGAGACCCGGTCAAAAAGCAACCCTGAAAAAGGTACCCTCTGAAACTGAGGAAGCAGGGCAACAGTGCCTAGCTCAGGTGACAATCTTTAAGCAAAAGAAACACACAAGGGCATGGGGAGCTGGCGAAAAGGCAACACTGTGAAATCCACCCTCTGAAACGGACGAAGATGGGCAACAGAGGCTAGCTCAGGTGGCAATCGTTAAGCAAAAGAAACACACAAGGGCGTGGAGACCTGGGGAAAAAGCAACACGGAGAAATCCACCCTCTGAAACTGAGGAAGTTGGGCGACAGAGGCTACCTCAGGTGGCAATCGTTAAGCGAAAACAAAACACAAAGGGGTGGAGACCTGGGGAAAAAGCAACCCTGAAATATCTACCCTCTGAAACTGAGGAAGATGGGCAAGAGAGGCTGGCTTCAGGTGGCAAACTTTAAGCAAAAGAAACACATAAGGGCGTGGAGACCTGGGGAAAAAGCAACACTGAGAAATCCACCCTCTGAAACTGAGGAAGATGGGCAACAGAGGCTAGCTCAGGTGGCAATAGTTAAGCAAAAACAAAACACAAGGGCGTGCAGACCTGGCAAAAAAGCAACAGCGAGAAATCTACCCTCTGAAACCGACGAACATGGGCAACAGAGGCTAGCTCAGGTGCCAATTTTTAAGGAAATAAAAGGAAGTGCGTGGAGACCTGGGGAAAAAGCAACACGGAGAAATCTACCCTCTGAAACTGAGAAAGAAGCGCAACAGAGGCTAGCTCAGGTGGCAATCTTTAAGCAAAAGAAACACACAAGGGCGTGGAGACCTGGGGAAAAAGCAGCACTGATAAATCTACCCTCTGAAACTGACGAGGATGGGCAACAGAGGCTACCTCAGGTGGCAATCTTTAAGCAAAGGAAACAAACAAGAGCGTGGAGACCTGGGGAAAAAGCAGCACTGAGAAATCTACCCTCTGAAACTGACGAGGATGGGCAACAGAGGCTACCTCAGGTGGCAATCTTTAAGCAAAGGAAACACACAAGGGCGTGGAGACCTGGGAAAAAAGCAACCCGGGAATTCCACCCTCTGAAACTGACGAACATGGGCAAAAGAAGCTAGCTCAGGTTGCAAACTTTACGCAGAAACAACAAAAGACGCAAGGGCGTGGAGACCTGGGGAAAAAGCAACACGGAGAAATCCCCCCTCTGAAACTGAGGAAGATGTGCAAGAGAGGCTAGCTCAGGTGGCAATCGTTAAGCAAAAACAAAACACAAAGGCGTGGAGACCTGGGGAAAAAGCAACCCTGAAATATCTACCCTCTGAAACTGAGGAAGATGGGCAAGAGAGTCTGGCTTCAGGTGGGAAACTTTAAGCAAAAGAAACACACAAGGGCGTGGAGACCTGGGGAAACAGCAGCACTGAGAAATCTACCCTCTGAAACTGACGAGGTTGGCAACAGAGGCTACCTCAGGTGGCAAACGTTAAGCAAAAGAAACTCACAAGGGCGTGGAGACCTGGGCAAAAAGCAACACGGAGAAATCCACCCTCTGAAACTGAGGAACATGGGCAAAAGAAGCTAGCTCAGGTTGCAACCTTTAAGCAGAAAAAAAAAAAGACGCAAGAGCGTGGAGAGCTGGCGAAAAATCAACACTGAGAAATCCACCCTCTGAAACTGACGAAGATGGGCAACAGAGGCTACCTCAGGTGGCAATCGTTAAGCAAAAGAAACACACAAGGTCGTGGAGACCTGGGGAAAAAGCAACATTCGGAAATCCACCCTCTGAAACTGAGGAAGATGGGCAACAGAGGCTAGCTCAGGTGGCAATCTATAAGCAAAAGAAACACACAAGGGAGTGGTAACCTGGGGAAAAAGCAACACGGAGAAATCCACCCTCTGAAACTGAGGAAGATGGGCAACCGAGGCTAGCTCAGGTGGCAATCGTTAAGCAAAAGAAACACACAAGGGCGTGGAGACCTGGGGAAAAAGCAACACTGAGAAATCCACCCTCTGAAACTGAGGAAGATGGGCAAGAGAGGCTAGCTCAGGTGGCAATCTTTAAGCAAAAAAAATAAAATAAAAAAATACAATGGCGAGGAGACCCGGTCAAAAAGCAACCCTAAAAAGGTACCCTCTGAAACTGAGGAAGCAGGGCAACAGTGCCTAGCTCAGGTGACAATCTTTAAGCAAAAGAAACACACAACGGCGTGGGGTGCTGGCGAAAAGGCAACACTGAGAAATCCACCCTCTGAAACGGACGAAGATGGGCAACAGAGGCTAGCTCAGGTGGCAATCTTTAAGCAAAAACAAAACCCAAAGGCGTGGAGACCTGGGGAAAAAGCAACCCTGAAATATCTACATTCTGAAACTGAGGAAGATGGGCAAGAGAGGCTGGTTTCAGGTGGCAAACCTTAAGCAAAAGAAAACACAAGGGCGTGGAGACCTGGGGAAAAAGCAGCACTGAGAAATCTACCCTCTGAAACTGACTAGGTTGGGCAACAGAGGCTACCTCAGGTGGCAATCGTTAAGCAAAAGAAACACACAAGGGCGTGGAGACCTGGGGAGAAAGCAACACGGAGAAATACACCCTCTGAAACTGAGGAAGATGGGCAACAGAGGCTACCTCAGGTGGCACTCGTTAAGCAAAAACAAAACACACAGGCGTGGAGACCTGGGGAAAAAGCAACCCTGAAATATCTACCATCTGAAACTGAGGAAGATGGGCAAGAGAGGCTGGCTTCAGGTGGCAAACTTTAAGCAAAAGAAACACACAAGGGCGTGGAGACCTGGGGAAAAAGCAGCACTGAGAAATCTACCCTCTGAAACTGACGAGGATGGGCAACAGAGGCTGCCTCAGGTGGCAATCGTTAAGCAAAAGAAACACACAAGGGCGTGGAGACCTCGGGAAAAAGCAAAACGCAGAAATCCACCCTCTGAAACTGACGATCATGGGCCAAAGAAGCTAGCTCAGGTTGCAACCTTTAAGCAGAAATAAAAAAAGACGCAAGGGCGTGGAGAGCTGGCGAAAAAGCAACACTGAGAAATCTACCCTCTGAAACCGAAGAAGATGGGCAACAGAGGCTAGCTCAGGTGGCAATCTTTAAGCAAAAAAAATAGAATGAAAAAATACAATGGCGAGGAGACCCGGTCAAAAAGCAACCCTGAAAAAGGTACCCTCTGAAACTGAGGAAGCAGGGCAACAGTGCCTAGCTCAGGTGACAATCTTTAAGCAAAAGAAACACACAAGGGCATGGGGAGCTGGCGAAAAGGCAACACTGTGAAATCCACCCTCTGAAACGGACGAAGATGGGCAACAGAGGCTAGCTCAGGTGGCAATCGTTAAGCAAAAGAAACACACAAGGGCGTGGAGACCTGGGGAAAAAGCAACACGGAGAAATCCACCCTCTGAAACTGAGGAAGTTGGGCGACAGAGGCTACCTCAGGTGGCAATCGTTAAGCAAAAACAAAACACAAAGGGGTGGAGACCTGGGGAAAAAGCAACCCTGAAATATCTACCCTCTGAAACTGAGGAAGATGGGCAAGAGAGGCTGGCTTCAGGTGGCAAACTTTAAGCAAAAGAAACACATAAGGGCGTGGAGACCTGGGGAAAAAGCAACACTGAGAAATCCACCCTCTGAAACTGAGGAAGATGGGCAACAGAGGCTAGCTCAGGTGGCAATAGTTAAGCAAAAACAAAACACAAGGGCGTGCAGACCTGGCAAAAAAGCAACAGCGAGAAATCTACCCTCTGAAACCGACGAACATGGGCAACAGAGGCTAGCTCAGGTGCCAATTTTTAAGGAAATAAAAGGAAGTGCGTGGAGACCTGGGGAAAAAGCAAC
Source organism: Equus asinus (assembly GCF_041296235.1). NCBI lineage: Eukaryota > Metazoa > Chordata > Mammalia > Perissodactyla > Equidae > Equus > Equus asinus. The sequence goes on from NW_027225182.1 coordinate 633,460, forward strand.
ACGGAGAAATCTACCCTCTGAAACTGAGAAAGAAGCGCAACAGAGGCTAGCTCAGGTGGCAATCTTTAAGCAAAAGAAACACACAAGGGCGTGGAGACCTGGGGAAAAAGCAGCACTGATAAATCTACCCTCTGAAACTGACGAGGATGGGCAACAGAGGCTACCTCAGGTGGCAATCTTTAAGCAAAGGAAACAAACAAGAGCGTGGAGACCTGGGGAAAAAGCAGCACTGAGAAATCTACCCTCTGAAACTGACGAGGATGGGCAACAGAGGCTACCTCAGGTGGCAATCTTTAAGCAAAGGAAACACACAAGGGCGTGGAGACCTGGGAAAAAAGCAACCCGGGAATTCCACCCTCTGAAACTGACGAACATGGGCAAAAGAAGCTAGCTCAGGTTGCAAACTTTACGCAGAAACAACAAAAGACGCAAGGGCGTGGAGACCTGGGGAAAAAGCAACACGGAGAAATCCCCCCTCTGAAACTGAGGAAGATGTGCAAGAGAGGCTAGCTCAGGTGGCAATCGTTAAGCAAAAACAAAACACAAAGGCGTGGAGACCTGGGGAAAAAGCAACCCTGAAATATCTACCCTCTGAAACTGAGGAAGATGGGCAAGAGAGTCTGGCTTCAGGTGGGAAACTTTAAGCAAAAGAAACACACAAGGGCGTGGAGACCTGGGGAAACAGCAGCACTGAGAAATCTACCCTCTGAAACTGACGAGGTTGGCAACAGAGGCTACCTCAGGTGGCAAACGTTAAGCAAAAGAAACTCACAAGGGCGTGGAGACCTGGGCAAAAAGCAACACGGAGAAATCCACCCTCTGAAACTGAGGAACATGGGCAAAAGAAGCTAGCTCAGGTTGCAACCTTTAAGCAGAAAAAAAAAAAGACGCAAGAGCGTGGAGAGCTGGCGAAAAATCAACACTGAGAAATCCACCCTCTGAAACTGACGAAGATGGGCAACAGAGGCTACCTCAGGTGGCAATCGTTAAGCAAAAGAAACACACAAGGTCGTGGAGACCTGGGGAAAAAGCAACATTCGGAAATCCACCCTCTGAAACTGAGGAAGATGGGCAACAGAGGCTACCTCAGGTGGCACTCGTTAAGCAAAAACAAAACACACAGGCGTGGAGACCTGGGTAAAAAGCAACCCTGAAATATCTACCATCTGAAACTGAGGAAGATGGGCAAGAGAGGCTGGCTTCAGGTGGCAAACTTTAAGCAAAAGAAACACACAAGGGCATGGAGACCTGGGGAAAAAGCAGCACTGAGAAATCTACCCTCTGAAACTGACGAGGATGGGCAACAGAGGCTGGCTCAGGTGGCAATCGTTAAGCAAAAGAAACACACAAGGGCGTGGAGACCTCGGGAAAAAGCAACACGCAGAAATCCACCCTCTGAAACTGACGATCATGGGCCAAAGAAGCTAGCTCAGGTTGCAACCTTTAAGCAGAAATAAAAAAAGACGCAAGGGCGTGGAGAGCTGGCGAAAAAGCAACACTGAGAAATCTACCCTCTGAAACCGTAGAAGATGGGCAACAGAGGCTAGCTCAGGTGGCAATCTTTAAGCAAAAAAAATAGAATATAAAAATACAATGGCGAGGAGACCCGGTCAAAAAGCAACCCTGAAAAAGGTACCCTCTGAAACTGAGGAAGCAGGGCAACAGTGCCTAGCTCAGGTGACAATCTTTAAGCAAAAGAAACACACAAGGGCGTGGGGAGCTGGCGAAAAGGCAACACTGTGAAATCCACCCTCTGAAACGGACGAAGATGGGCAACAGAGGCTAGCTCAGGTGGCAATCTTTAAGCAAAAACAAAACCCAAAGGCGTGGAGACCTGGGGAAAAAGCAACCCTGAAATATCTACCCTCTGAAAGTGAGGAAGATGGGCAAGAGAGGCTGGTTTCAGGTGGCAAACTTTAAGCAAAAGAAACACACAAGGGCGTGGAGACCTGGGGAAAAAGCAGCACTGAGAAATCTACCCTCTGAAACTGACTAGGTTGGGCAACAGAGGCTACCTCAGGTGGCAATCGTTAAGCAAAAGAAACACACAAGGGCGTGGAGACCTGGGGAGAAAGCAACACGGAGAAATACACCCTCTGAAACTGAGGAAGATGGGCAACAGAGGCTACCTCAGGTGGCACTCGTTAAGCAAAAACAAAACACACAGGCGTGGAGACCTGGGGAAAAAGCAACCCTGAAATATCTACCATCTGAAACTGAGGAAGATGGGCAAGAGAGGCTGGCTTCAGGTGGCAAACTTTAAGCAAAAGAAACACACAAGGGCGTGGAGACCTGGGGAAAAAGCAGCACTGAGAAATCTACCCTCTGAAACTGACGAGGATGGGCAACAGAGGCTGCCTCAGGTGGCAATCGTTAAGCAAAAGAAACACACAAGGGCGTGGAGACCTCGGGAAAAAGCAAAACGCAGAAATCCACCCTCTGAAACTGACGATCATGGGCCAAAGAAGCTAGCTCAGGTTGCAACCTTTAAGCAGAAATAAAAAAAGACGCAAGGGCGTGGAGAGCTGGCGAAAAAGCAACACTGAGAAATCTACCCTCTGAAACCGAAGAAGATGGGCAACAGAGGCTAGCTCAGGTGGCAATCTTTAAGCAAAAAAAATAGAATGAAAAAATACAATGGCGAGGAGACCCGGTCAAAAAGCAACCCTGAAAAAGGTACCCTCTGAAACTGAGGAAGCAGGGCAACAGTGCCTAGCTCAGGTGACAATCTTTAAGCAAAAGAAACACACAAGGGCATGGGGAGCTGGCGAAAAGGCAACACTGTGAAATCCACCCTCTGAAACGGACGAAGATGGGCAACAGAGGCTAGCTCAGGTGGCAATCGTTAAGCAAAAGAAACACACAAGGGCGTGGAGACCTGGGGAAAAAGCAACACGGAGAAATCCACCCTCTGAAACTGAGGAAGTTGGGCGACAGAGGCTACCTCAGGTGGCAATCGTTAAGCGAAAACAAAACACAAAGGGGTGGAGACCTGGGGAAAAAGCAACCCTGAAATATCTACCCTCTGAAACTGAGGAAGATGGGCAAGAGAGGCTGGCTTCAGGTGGCAAACTTTAAGCAAAAGAAACACATAAGGGCGTGGAGACCTGGGGAAAAAGCAACACTGAGAAATCCACCCTCTGAAACTGAGGAAGATGGGCAACAGAGGCTAGCTCAGGTGGCAATAGTTAAGCAAAAACAAAACACAAGGGCGTGCAGACCTGGCAAAAAAGCAACAGCGAGAAATCTACCCTCTGAAACCGACGAACATGGGCAACAGAGGCTAGCTCAGGTGCCAATTTTTAAGGAAATAAAAGGAAGTGCGTGGAGACCTGGGGAAAAAGCAACACGGAGAAATCTACCCTCTGAAACTGAGAAAGAAGCGCAACAGAGGCTAGCTCAGGTGGCAATCTTTAAGCAAAAGAAACACACAAGGGCGTGGAGACCTGGGGAAAAAGCAGCACTGATAAATCTACCCTCTGAAACTGACGAGGATGGGCAACAGAGGCTACCTCAGGTGGCAATCTTTAAGCAAAGGAAACAAACAAGAGCGTGGAGACCTGGGGAAAAAGCAGCACTGAGAAATCTACCCTCTGAAACTGACGAGGATGGGCAACAGAGGCTACCTCAGGTGGCAATCTTTAAGCAAAGGAAACACACAAGGGCGTGGAGACCTGGGAAAAAAGCAACCCGGGAATTCCACCCTCTGAAACTGACGAACATGGGCAAAAGAAGCTAGCTCAGGTTGCAAACTTTACGCAGAAACAACAAAAGACGCAAGGGCGTGGAGACCTGGGGAAAAAGCAACACGGAGAAATCCCCCCTCTGAAACTGAGGAAGATGTGCAAGAGAGGCTAGCTCAGGTGGCAATCGTTAAGCAAAAACAAAACACAAAGGCGTGGAGACCTGGGGAAAAAGCAACCCTGAAATATCTACCCTCTGAAACTGAGGAAGATGGGCAAGAGAGTCTGGCTTCAGGTGGGAAACTTTAAGCAAAAGAAACACACAAGGGCGTGGAGACCTGGGGAAACAGCAGCACTGAGAAATCTACCCTCTGAAACTGACGAGGTTGGCAACAGAGGCTACCTCAGGTGGCAAACGTTAAGCAAAAGAAACTCACAAGGGCGTGGAGACCTGGGCAAAAAGCAACACGGAGAAATCCACCCTCTGAAACTGAGGAACATGGGCAAAAGAAGCTAGCTCAGGTTGCAACCTTTAAGCAGAAAAAAAAAAAGACGCAAGAGCGTGGAGAGCTGGCGAAAAATCAACACTGAGAAATCCACCCTCTGAAACTGACGAAGATGGGCAACAGAGGCTACCTCAGGTGGCAATCGTTAAGCAAAAGAAACACACAAGGTCGTGGAGACCTGGGGAAAAAGCAACATTCGGAAATCCACCCTCTGAAACTGAGGAAGATGGGCAACAGAGGCTACCTCAGGTGGCACTCGTTAAGCAAAAACAAAACACACAGGCGTGGAGACCTGGGTAAAAAGCAACCCTGAAATATCTACCATCTGAAACTGAGGAAGATGGGCAAGAGAGGCTGGCTTCAGGTGGCAAACTTTAAGCAAAAGAAACACACAAGGGCATGGAGACCTGGGGAAAAAGCAGCACTGAGAAATCTACCCTCTGAAACTGACGAGGATGGGCAACAGAGGCTGGCTCAGGTGGCAATCGTTAAGCAAAAGAAACACACAAGGGCGTGGAGACCTCGGGAAAAAGCAACACGCAGAAATCCACCCTCTGAAACTGACGATCATGGGCCAAAGAAGCTAGCTCAGGTTGCAACCTTTAAGCAGAAATAAAAAAAGACGCAAGGGCGTGGAGAGCTGGCGAAAAAGCAACACTGAGAAATCTACCCTCTGAAACCGTAGAAGATGGGCAACAGAGGCTAGCTCAGGTGGCAATCTTTAAGCAAAAAAAATAGAATATAAAAATACAATGGCGAGGAGACCCGGTCAAAAAGCAACCCTGAAAAAGGTACCCTCTGAAACTGAGGAAGCAGGGCAACAGTGCCTAGCTCAGGTGACAATCTTTAAGCAAAAGAAACACACAAGGGCGTGGGGAGCTGGCGAAAAGGCAACACTGTGAAATCCACCCTCTGAAACGGACGAAGATGGGCAACAGAGGCTAGCTCAGGTGGCAATCTATAAGCAAAAGAAACACACAAGGGCGTGGAGACCTGGGGAAAAAGCAACACGGAGAAATCCACCCTCTGAAACTGAGGAAGATGGGCAACCGAGGCTAGCTGAGGTGGCAATCCTTAAGCAAAAGAAACACACAAGGGCGTGGAGACCTGGGGAAAAAGCAACACTGAGAAATCCACCCTCTGAAACTGAGGAAGTTGGGCGACAGAGGCTAGCTCAGGTGGCAATCGTTAAGCGAAAACAAAACACAAAGGGGTGGAGACTTGGGGAAAAAGCAACCCTGAAATATCTACCCTCTGAAACTGAGGAAGATGGGCAAGAGAGGCTGGCTTCAGGTGGCAAACTTTAAGCAAAAGAAACACACAAGGGCGTGGAGACCTGGGGAAAAAGCAACACTGAGAAATCCACCCTCTCAAACTGAGGAAGATGGGCAACAGAGGCTAGCTCAGGTGGCAATAGTTAAGCAAAAACAAAACACAAGGGCGTGCAGACCTGGCAAAAAAGCAACAGCGAGAAATCTACCCTCTGAAACCAACGAACATGGGCAACAGAGGCTAGCTCAGGTGGCAATTTTTAAGGAAAAATAAAAGGAAGTGCGTGGAGACCTGGGGAAAAAGCAACACGGAGAAATCTACCCTCTGAAACTGAGAAAGAAGCGCAACAGAGGCTAGCTCAGGTGGCAATCTTTAAGCAAAAGAAACACACAAGGGCGTGGGGAGCTGGTGAAAAGGCAACACTGAGAAATCCACCCTCTGAAACGGACGAAGATGGGCAACAGAGGCTAGCTCAGGTGGCAATCTTTAAGCAAAAACAAAACCCAAAGGCGTGGAGACCTGGGGAAAAAGCAACCCTGAAATATCTACCCTCTGAAAGTGAGGAAGATGGGCAAGAGAGGCTGGTTTCAGGTGGCAAACTTTAAGCAAAAGAAACACACAAGGGCGTGGAGACCTGGGGAAAAAGCAGCACTGAGAAATCTACCCTGTGAAACTGACTAGGTTGGGCAACAGAGGCGACCTCAGGTGGCAATCGTTAAGCAAAAGAAACACACAAGGGCGTGGAGACCTGGGGAGAAAGCAACACGGAGAAATACACCCTCTGAAACTGAGGAAGATGGGCAACAGAGGCTACCTCAGGTGGCACTCGTTAAGCAAAAAGAAAACACACAGGCGTGGAGACCTGGGGAAAAAGCAACCCTGAAATATCTACCATCTGAAACTGAGGAAGATGGGCAAGAGAGGCTGGCTTCAGGTGGCAAACTTTAAGCAAAAGAAACACACAAGGGCGTGGAGACCTGGGGAAAAAGCAGCACTGAGAAATCTACCCTCTGAAACTGACGAGGATGGGCAACAGAGGCTGGCTCAGGTGGCAATCGTTAAGCAAAAGAAACACACAAGGGCGTGGAGACCTCGGGAAAAAGCAACACGCAGAAATCCACCCTCTGAAACTGACGATCATGGGCCAAAGAAGCTAGCTCAGGTTGCAACCTTTAAGCAGAAATAAAAAAAGACGCAAGGGCGTGGAGAGCTGGCGAAAAAGCAACACTGAGAAATCTACCCTCTGAAACCGAAGAAGATGGGCAACAGAGGCTAGCTCAGATGGCAATCTTTAAGCAAAAAAAATAGAATAAAAAAATACAATGGCGAGGAGACCCGGTCAAAAAGCAACCCTGAAAAAGGTACCCTCTGAAACTGAGGAAGCAGGGCAACAGTGCCTAGCTCAGGTGACAATCTTTAAGCAAAAGAAACACACAAGGGCGTGGGGAGCTGGCGAAAAGGCAACACTGTGAAATCCACCCTCTGAAACGGACGAAGATGGGCAACAGAGGCTAGCTCAGGTGGCAATCGTTAAGCAAAAGAAACACACAAGGGCGTGGAGACCTGGGGAAAAAGCAACACTGAGAAATCCACCCTCTGAAACTGAGGAAGATGGGCAAGAGAGGCTAGATCAGGTGGCAACCGTTAAGCGAAAACAAAACACACAGGCGTGGAGACCTGGGGAAAAAGCAACCCTGAAATATCTACCCTCTGAAACTGAGGAAGATGGGCAAGAGAGTCTGGCTTCAGGTGGGAAACTTTAAGCAAAAGAAACACACAAGGGCGTGGAGACCTGGGGAAACAGCAGCACTGAGAAATCCACCCTCTGAAACTGACGAGGATGGGCAACAGAGGCTACCTCAGGTGGCAAACGTTAAGCAAAAGAAACTCACAAGGGCGTGGAGACCTGGGCAAAAAGCAACACGGAGAAATCCACCCTCTGAAACTGAGGAACATGGGCAAAAGAAGCTAGCTCAGGTTGCAACCTTTAAGCAGAAAAAAAAAAAGACGCAAGGGCGTGGAGAGCTGGCGAAAAATCAACACTGAGAAATCCACCCTCTGAAACTGACGAAGATGGGCAACAGAGGCTACCTCAGGTGGCAATCGTTAAGCAAAAGAAACACACAAGGGCGTGGAGACCTGGGGAAAAAGCAACATTCGGAAATCCACCCTCTGAAACTGAGGAAGATGGGCAACAGAGGCTAGCTCAGGTGGCAATCTATAAGCAAAAGAAACACACAAGGGAGTGGTAACCTGGGGAAAAAGCAACACGGAGAAATCCACCCTCTGAAACTGAGGAAGATGGGCAACCGAGGCTAGCTCAGGTGGCAATCGTTAAGCAAAAAAAACACACAAGGGCGTGGAGACCTGGGGAAAAAGCAACACTGAGAAATCCACCCTCTGAAACAGAGGAAGATGGGCAACAGAGGCTAGATCAGGTGGCAATAGTTAAGCAAAAACAAAACACAAGGGCGTGCAGACCTGGCAAAAAAGCAACAGCGAGAAATCTACCCTCTGAAACCGACGAACATGGGCAACAGAGGCTAGCTCAGGTGGCAATTTTTAAGGAAAAATAAAAGGAAGTGCGTGGAGACCTGGGGAAAAAGCAACACGGAGAAATCTACCCTCTGAAACTGAGAAAGAAGCGCAACAGAGGCTAGCTCAGGTGGCAATCTTTAAGCAAAAGAAACACACAAGGGCGTGGGGAGCTGGCGAAAAGGCAACACTGAGAAATCCACCCTCTGAAACGGACGAAGATGGGCAACAGAGGCTAGCTCAGGTGGCAAACTTTAAGCAAAAGAAACACACAAGGGTGTGGAGACCTGGGGAAAAAGCAACATTCGGAAATCCACCCTCTGAAACTGAGGAAGATGGGCAACAGAGGCTACCTCAGGTGGCACTCGTTAAGCAAAAACAAAACACACAGGCGTGGAGACCTGGGTAAAAAGCAACCCTGAAATATCTACCATCTGAAACTGAGGAAGATGGGCAAGAGAGGCTGGCTTCAGGTGGCAAACTTTAAGCAAAAGAAACACACAAGGGCATGGAGACCTGGGGAAAAAGCAGCACTGAGAAATCTACCCTCTGAAACTGACGAGGATGGGCAACAGAGGCTGGCTCAGGTGGCAATCGTTAAGCAAAAGAAACACACAAGGGCGTGGAGACCTCGGGAAAAAGCAACACGCAGAAATCCACCCTCTGAAACTGACGATCATGGGCCAAAGAAGCTAGCTCAGGTTGCAACCTTTAAGCAGAAATAAAAAAAGACGCAAGGGCGTGGAGAGCTGGCGAAAAAGCAACACTGAGAAATCTAACCTCTGAAACCGTAGAAGATGGGCAACAGAGGCTAGCTCAGGTGGCAATCTTTAAGCAAAAAAATAGAATATAAAAATACAATGGCGAGGAGACCCGGTCAAAAAGCAACCCTGAAAAAGGTACCCTCTGAAACTGAGGAAGCAGGGCAACAGTGCCTAGCTCAGGTGACAATCTTTAAGCAAAAGAAACACACAAGGGCGTGGGGAGCTGGCGAAAAGGCAACACTGTGAAATCCACCCTCTGAAACGGACGAAGATGGGCAACAGAGGCTAGCTCAGGTGGCAATCTATAAGCAAAAGAAACACACAAGGGCGTGGAGACCTGGGGAAAAAGCAACACGGAGAAATCCACCCTCTGAAACTGAGGAAGATGGGCAACCGAGGCTAGCTGAGGTGGCAATCGTTAAGCAAAAGAAACACACAAGGGCGTGGAGACCTGGGGAAAAAGCAACACTGAGAAATCCACCCTCTGAAACTGAGGAAGTTGGGCGACAGAGGCTAGCTCAGGTGGCAATCGTTAAGCGAAAACAAAACACAAAGGGGTGGAGACTTGGCGAAAAAGCAACCCTGAAATATCTACCCTCTGAAACTGAGGAAGATGGGCAAGAGAGGCTGGCTTCAGGTGGCAAACTTTAAGCAAAAGAAACACACAAGGGCGTGGAGACCTGGGGAAAAAGCAACACTGAGAAATCCACCCTCTCAAACTGAGGAAGATGGGCAACAGAGGCTAGCTCAGGTGGCAATAGTTAAGCAAAAACAAAACACAAGGGCGTGCAGACCTGGCAAAAAAGCAACAGCGAGAAATCTACCCTCTGAAACCAACGAACATGGGCAACACAGGCTAGCTCAGGTGGCAATTTTTAAGGAAAAATAAAAGGAAGTGCGTGGAGACCTGGGGAAAAAGCAACACGGAGAAATCTACCCTCTGAAACTGAGAAAGAAGCGCAACAGAGGCTAGCTCAGGTGGCAATCTTTAAGCAAAAGAAACACACAAGGGCGTGGGGAGCTGGTGAAAAGGCAACACTGAGAAATCCACCCTCTGAAACGGACGAAGATGGGCAACAGAGGCTAGCTCAGGTGGCAATCTTTAAGCAAAAAAAATAAAAAAATACAATGGCGAGGAGACCCGGTCAAAAAGCAAACCTGAAAAAGGTACCCTCTGAAACTGAGGAAGCAGGGCAACAGTGCCTAGCTCAGGTGACAATCTTTAAGCAAAAGAAACACACAAGGGCTTGGGGAGCTGGCGAAAAGGCAACACTGAGAAATCCACCCTCTGAAACGGACGAAGATGGGCAACAGAGTCTAGCTCAGGTGGCAATCTTTAAGCAAAAACAAAACCCAAAGGCGTGGAGACCTGGGGAAAAAGCAACCCTGAAATATCTACCCTCTGAAAGTGAGGAAGATGGGCAAGAGAGGCTGGTTTCAGGTGGCAAACTTTAAGCAAAAGAAACACACAAGGGCGTGGAGACCTGGGGAAAAAGCAGCACTGAGAAATCTACCCTGTGAAACTGACTAGGTTGGGCAACAGAGGCGACCTCAGGTGGCAATCGTTAAGCAAAAGAAACACACAAGGGCGTGGAGACCTGGGGAGAAAGCAACACGGAGAAATACACCCTCTGAAACTGAGGAAGATGGGCAACAGAGGCTACCTCAGGTGGCACTCGTTAAGCAAAAAGAAAACACACAGGCGTGGAGACCTGGGGAAAAAGCAACCCTGAAATATCTACCATCTGAAACTGAGGAAGATGGGCAAGAGAGGCTGGCTTCAGGTGGCAAACTTTAAGCAAAAGAAACACACAAGGGCGTGGAGACCTGGGGAAAAAGCAGCACTGAGAAATCTACCCTCTGAAACTGACGAGGATGGGCAACAGAGGCTGGCTCAGGTGGCAATCGTTAAGCAAAAGAAACACACAAGGGCGTGGAGACCTCGGGAAAAAGCAAAACGCAGAAATCCACCCTCTGAAACTGACGATCATGGGCCAAAGAAGCTAGCTCAGGTTGCAACCTTTAAGCAGAAATAAAAAAAGACGCAAGGGCGTGGAGAGCTGGCGAAAAAGCAACACTGAGAAATCTACCCTCTGAAACCGAAGAAGATGGGCAACAGAGGCTAGCTCAGGTGGCAATCTTTAAGCAAAAAAAATAGAATAAAAAAATACAATGGCGAGGAGACCCGGTCAAAAAGCAACCCTGAAAAAGGTACCCTCTGAAACTGAGGAAGCAGGGCAACAGTGCCTAGCTCAGGTGACAATCTTTAAGCAAAAGAAACACACAAGGGCGTGGGGAGCTGGCGAAAAGGCAACACTGTGAAATCCACCCTCTGAAACGGACGAAGATGGGCAACAGAGGCTAGCTCAGGTGGCAATCTATAAGCAAAAGAAACACACAAGGGAGTGGTAACCTGGGGAAAAAGCAACACGGAGAAATCCACCCTCTGAAACTGAGGAAGATGGGCAACCGAGGCTAGCTCAGGTGGCAATCGTTAAGCAAAAGAAACACACAAGGGCGTGGAGACCTGGGGAAAAAGCAACACTGAGAAATCCACCCTCTGAAACTGAGGAAGATGGGCAAGAGAGGCTAGATCAGGTGGCAACCGTTAAGCGAAAACAAAACACACAGGCGTGGAGACCTGGGGAAAAAGCAACCCTGAAATATCTACCCTCTGAAACTGAGGAAGATGGGCAAGAGAGTCTGGCTTCAGGTGGGAAACTTTAAGCAAAAGAAACACACAAGGGCGTGGAGACCTGGGGAAACAGCAGCACTGAGAAATCCACCCTCTGAAACTGACGAGGATGGGCAACAGAGGCTACCTCAGGTGGCAAACGTTAAGCAAAAGAAACTCACAAGGGCGTGGAGACCTGGGCAAAAAGCAACACGGAGAAATCCACCCTCTGAAACTGAGGAACATGGGCAAAAGAAGCTAGCTCAGGTTGCAACCTTTAAGCAGAAAAAAAAAAAGACGCAAGGGCGTGGAGAGCTGGCGAAAAATCAACACTGAGAAATCCACCCTCTGAAACTGACGAAGATGGGCAACAGAGGCTACCTCAGGTGGCAATCGTTAAGCAAAAGAAACACACAAGGGCGTGGAGACCTGGGGAAAAAGCAACATTCGGAAATCCACCCTCTGAAACTGAGGAAGATGGGCAACAGAGGCTAGCTCAGGTGGCAATCTATAAGCAAAAGAAACACACAAGGGAGTGGTAACCTGGGGAAAAAGCAACACGGAGAAATCCACCCTCTGAAACTGAGGAAGATGGGCAACCGAGGCTAGCTCAGGTGGCAATCGTTAAGCAAAAAAAACACACAAGGGCGTGGAGACCTGGGGAAAAAGCAACACTGAGAAATCCACCCTCTGACACTGAGGAAGATGGGCAAGAGAGGCTAGCTCAGGTGGCAATCGTTAAGCGAAAACAAAACACAAAGGCGTGGAGACCTGGGGAAAAAGCAACCCTGAAATATCTACCCTCTGAAACTGAGGAAGATGGGCAAGAGAGGCTGGCTTCAGGTGGGAAACTTTAAGCAAAAGAAACACACAAGGGCGTGGAGACCTGGGGAAAAAGCAACACTGAGAAATCCACCCTCTGAAACTGAGGAAGATGGGCAACAGAGGCTAGATCAGGTGGCAATAGTTAAGCAAAAACAAAACACAAGGGCGTGCAGACCTGGCAAAAAAGCAACAGTGAGAAATCTACCCTCTGAAACCGACGAACATGGGCAACAGAGGCTAGCTCAGGTGGCAATTTTTAAGGAAAAATAAAAGGAAGTGCGTGGAGACCTGGGGAAAAAGCAACACGGAGAAATCTACCCTCTGAAACTGAGAAAGAAGCGCAACAGAGGCTAGCTCAGGTGGCAATCTTTAAGCAAAAGAAACACACAAGGGCGTGGGGAGCTGGCGAAAAGGCAACACTGAGAAATCCACCCTCTGAAACGGACGAAGATGGGCAACAGAGGCTAGCTCAGGTGGCAAACTTTAAGCAAAAGAAACACACAAGGGTGTGGAGACCTGGGGAAAAAGCAACACGGAGAAATCTACCCTCTGAAACTGACGAACATGGGCAAAAGAAGCTAGCTCAGGTTGCAACCTTTAAGCAGAAAAAAAAAAAGACGCAAGGGCGTGGAGAGCTGGCGAAAAAGCAACACTGAGAAATCTACCCTCTGAAACCGAAGAAGATGGGCAACACAGGCTAGCTCAGGTGGCAATCATTAAGCAAAAACAAAACCCAAAGGCGTGGAGACCTGGGGAAAAAGCAACCCTGAAATATCTACCCTCTGAAACTGAGGAAGATGAGCAAGAGAGGCTGGCTTCAGGTGGCAAACTTTAAGCAAAAGAAACACACAAGGGCGTGGAGACCTGGGGAAAAAGCAACACTGAGAAATCCACCCTCTGAAACTGAGGAAGATGGGCAAGAGAGGCTAGCTCAGGTGGCAATCGTTAAGCAAAAACAAAACACAAAGGCGTGGAGACCTTCTGGAGAAAGCAACACTGAGAAATCCACCCTCTGAAACTGAGGAAGATGGGCAACAGAGGCTAGCTCAGGTGGCAATAGTTAAGCAAAAACAAAACACAAGGGCTTGCAGACCTGGCAAAAAAGCAACAGTGAGAAATCTACCCTCTGAAAGCGACGAAGATGGGCAACAGAGGCTAGCTCAGGTGGCAATTTTTAAGGAAAAATAAAAGGAAGTGCATGGAGACCTGGGGAAAAAGCAACACGGAGAAATCTACCCTCTGAAACTGAGAAAGAAGCGCAACAGAGGCTAGCTCAGGTGGCAATCTTTAAGCAAAAGAAACACACAAGGGCGTGGGGACCTGGGGAAAAAGCAACACGGAGAAATCCACCCTATGAAACTGAGGAAGATGGGCAACAGAGGCTACCTCAGGTGGCACTCGTTAAGCAAAAACAAAACACACAGGCGTGGAGACCTGGGGAAAAAGCAACCCTGAAATATCTACCATCTGAAACTGAGGAAGATGGGCAAGAGAGGCTGGCTTCAGGTGGCAAACTTTAAGCAAAAGAAACACACAAGGGCGTGGAGACCTGGGGAAAAAGCAGCACTGAGAAATCTACCCTCTGAAACTGACGAGGATGGGCAACAGACGCTGGCTCAGGTGGCAATCGTTAAGCAAAAGAAACACACAAGGGCGTGGAGACCTGGGGAAAAAGCAACACGCAGAAATCCACCCTCTGAAACTGACGAACATGGGCAAAAGAAGCTAGCTCAGGTTGCAACCTTTAAGCAGAAATAAAAAAAGACGCAAGGGCGTGGAGAGCTGGCGAAAAAGCAACACTGAGAAATCTACCCTCTGAAACCGAAGAAGATGGGCAACAGAGGCTAGCTCAGGTGGCAATCTTTAAGCAAAAAAAATAGAATAAAAAAATACAATGGCGAGGAGACCCGGTCAAAAAGCAACCCTGAAAAAGGTACCCTCTGAAACTGAGGAAGCAGGGCAACAGTGCCTAGCTCAGGTGACAATCTTTAAGCAAAAGAAACACACAAGGGCGTGGGGAGCTGGCGAAAAGGCAACACTGTGAAATCCACCCTCTGAAACGGACGAAGATGGGCAACAGAGGCAAGCTCAGGTGGCAATCTATAAGCAAAAGAAACACACAAGGGCGTGGAGACCTGGGGAAAAAGCAGCACTGAGAAATCTACCCTCTGAAACTGACGAGGATGGGCAACAGAGGCTAGCTCAGGTGGCAATCGTTAAGCAAAAGAAACACACAAGGGCGTGGAGACCTGGGGAAAAAGCAACACTGAGAAATCCACCCTCTGAAACTGAGGAAGATGGGCAACAGAGGCTAGCTCAGGTGGCAATAGTTAAGCAAAAACAAAACACAAGGGCGTGCAGACCTGGCAAAAAAGCAACAGTGAGAAATCTACCCTCTGAAACCGACGAACATGGGCAACAGAGGCTAGCTCAGGTGGCAATTTTTAAGGAAAAATAAAAGGAAGTGCGTGGAGACCTGGGGAAAAAGCAACACGGAGAAATCTACCCTCTGAAACTGAGAAAGAAGCGCAACAGAGGCTAGCTCAGGTGGCAATCTTTAAGCAAAAGAAACACACAAGGGCGTGGGGAGCTGGCGAAAAGGCAACACTGAGAAATCCACCCTCTGAAACGGACGAAGATGGGCAACAGAGGCTAGCTCAGGTGGCAAACTTTAAGCAAAAGAAACACACAAGGGTGTGGAGACCTGGGGAAAAAGCAACACGGAGAAATCTACCCTCTGAAACTGACGAACATGGGCAAAAGAAGCTAGCTCAGGTTGCAACCTTTAAGCAGAAAAAAAAAAAGACGCAAGGGCGTGGAGAGCTGGCGAAAAAGCAACACTGAGAAATCTACCCTCTGAAACCGAAGAAGATGGGCAACACAGGCTAGCTCAGGTGGCAATCATTAAGCAAAAACAAAACCCAAAGGCGTGGAGACCTGGGGAAAAAGCAACCCTGAAATATCTACCCTCTGAAACTGAGGAAGATGAGCAAGAGAGGCTGGCTTCAGGTGGCAAACTTTAAGCAAAAGAAACACACAAGGGCGTGGAGACCTGGGGAAAAAGCAACACTGAGAAATCCACCCTCTGAAACTGAGGAAGATGGGCAAGAGAGGCTAGCTCAGGTGGCAATCGTTAAGCAAAAACAAAACACAAAGGCGTGGAGACCTTCTGGAGAAAGCAACACTGAGAAATCCACCCTCTGAAACTGAGGAAGATGGGCAACAGAGGCTAGCTCAGGTGGCAATAGTTAAGCAAAAACAAAACACAAGGGCTTGCAGACCTGGCAAAAAAGCAACAGTGAGAAATCTACCCTCTGAAAGCGACGAAGATGGGCAACAGAGGCTAGCTCAGGTGGCAATTTTTAAGGAAAAATAAAAGGAAGTGCATGGAGACCTGGGGAAAAAGCAACACGGAGAAATCTACCCTCTGAAACTGAGAAAGAAGCGCAACAGAGGCTAGCTCAGGTGGCAATCTTTAAGCAAAAGAAACACACAAGGGCGTGGGGACCTGGGGAAAAAGCAACACGGAGAAATCCACCCTATGAAACTGAGGAAGATGGGCAACAGAGGCTACCTCAGGTGGCACTCGTTAAGCAAAAACAAAACACACAGGCGTGGAGACCTGGGGAAAAAGCAACCCTGAAATATCTACCATCTGAAACTGAGGAAGATGGGCAAGAGAGGCTGGCTTCAGGTGGCAAACTTTAAGCAAAAGAAACACACAAGGGCGTGGAGACCTGGGGAAAAAGCAGCACTGAGAAATCTACCCTCTGAAACTGACGAGGATGGGCAACAGAGGCTGGCTCAGGTGGCAATCGTTAAGCAAAAGAAACACACAAGGGCGTGGAGACCTGGGGAAAAAGCAACACGCAGAAATCCACCCTCTGAAACTGACGAACATGGGCAAAAGAAGCTAGCTCAGGTTGCAACCTTTAAGCAGAAATAAAAAAAGACGCAAGGGCGTGGAGAGCTGGCGAAAAAGCAACACTGAGAAATCTACCCTCTGAAACTGAGAAAGAAGCGCATCAGAGGCTAGATCAGGTGGCAATCTTTAAGCAAAAGAAACACACAAGGGCGTGGGGAGCTGGCGAAAAGGCAACACTGAGAAATCCACCCTCTGAAACGGACGAAGATGGGCAACAGAGGCTAGCTCAGGTGTCAAACTTTAAGCAAAAGAAACACACAAGGGTGTGGAGACCTGGGGAAAAAGCAACACGGAGAAATCTACCCTCTGAAACTGACGAACATGGGCAAAAGAAGCTAGCTCAGGTTGCAACCTTTAAGCAGAAAAAAAAAAAGACGCAAGGGCGTGGAGAGCTGGCGAAAAAGCAACACAGAGAAATCTACCCTCTGAAACCGAAGAAGATGGGCAACACAGGCTAGCTCAGGTGGCAATCATTAAGCAAAAACAAAACCCAAAGGCGTGGAGACCTGGGGAAAAAGCAACCCTGAAATATCTACCCTCTGAAACTGAGGAAGATGAGCAAGAGAGGCTGGCTTCAGGTGGCAAACTTTAAGCAAAAGAAACACACAAGGGCGTGGAGACCTGGGGAAAAAGCAACACTGAGAAATCCACCCTCTGAAACTGAGGAAGATGGGCAAGAGAGGCTAGCTCAGGTGGCAATCGTTAAGCAAAAACAAAACACAAAGGCGTGGAGACCTTCTGGAGAAAGCAACACTGAGAAATCCACCCTCTGAAACTGAGGAAGATGGGCAACAGAGGCTAGCTCAGGTGGCAATAGTTAAGCAAAAACAAAACACAAGGGCTTGCAGACCTGGCAAAAAAGCAACAGTGAGAAATCTACCCTCTGAAAGCGACGAAGATGGGCAACAGAGGCTAGCTCAGGTGGCAATTTTTAAGGAAAAATAAAAGGAAGTGCATGGAGACCTGGGGAAAAAGCAACACGGAGAAATCTACCCTCTGAAACTGAGAAAGAAGCGCAACAGAGGCTAGCTCAGGTGGCAATCTTTAAGCAAAAGAAACACACAAGGGCGTGGGGACCTGGGGAAAAAGCAACACGGAGAAATCCACCCTATGAAACTGAGGAAGATGGGCAACAGAGGCTACCTCAGGTGGCACTCGTTAAGCAAAAACAAAACACACAGGCGTGGAGACCTGGGGAAAAAGCAACCCTGAAATATCTACCATCTGAAACTGAGGAAGATGGGCAAGAGAGGCTGGCTTCAGGTGGCAAACTTTAAGCAAAAGAAACACACAAGGGCGTGGAGACCTGGGGAAAAAGCAGCACTGAGAAATCTACCCTCTGAAACTGACGAGGATGGGCAACAGACGCTGGCTCAGGTGGCAATCGTTAAGCAAAAGAAACACACAAGGGCGTGGAGACCTGGGGAAAAAGCAACACGCAGAAATCCACCCTCTGAAACTGACGAACATGGGCAAAAGAAGCTAGCTCAGGTTGCAACCTTTAAGCAGAAATAAAAAAAGACGCAAGGGCGTGGAGAGCTGGCGAAAAAGCAACACTGAGAAATCTACCCTCTGAAACCGAAGAAGATGGGCAACAGAGGCTAGCTCAGGTGGCAATCTTTAAGCAAAAAAAATAGAATAAAAAAATACAATGGCGAGGAGACCCGGTCAAAAAGCAACCCTGAAAAAGGTACCCTCTGAAACTGAGGAAGCAGGGCAACAGTGCCTAGCTCAGGTGACAATCTTTAAGCAAAAGAAACACACAAGGGCGTGGGGAGCTGGCGAAAAGGCAACACTGTGAAATCCACCCTCTGAAACGGACGAAGATGGGCAACAGAGGCTAGCTCAGGTGGCAATCTTTAAGCAAAAGAAACACACAAGGGCGTGGAGACCTGGGGAAAAAGCAGCACTGAGAAATCTACCCTCTGAAACTGACGAGGATGGGCAACAGAGGCTAGCTCAGGTGGCAATCGTTAAGCAAAAGAAACACACAAGGGCGTGGAGACCTGGGGAAAAAGCAACACGGAGAAATCCACCCTCTGAAACTGAGGAAGATGGGCAACAGAGGCTACCTCAGGTGGCACTCGTTAAGCAAAAACAAAACACACAGGCGTGGAGACCTGGGGAAAAAGCAACCCTGAAATATCTACCATCTGAAACTGAGGAAGATGGGCAAGAGAGGCTGGCTTCAGGTGGCAAACTTTAAGCAAAAGAAACACACAAGGGCGTGGAGACCTGGGGAAAAAGCAGCACTGAGAAATCTACCCTCTGAAACTGAGGAAGTTGGGCGACAGAGGCTAGCTCAGGTGGCAATCGTTAAGCGAAAACAAAACACAAAGGGGTGGAGACCTGGGGAAAAAGCAACCCTGAAATATCTACCCTCTGAAACTGAGGAAGATGGGCAAGAGAGGCTGGCTTCAGGTGGCAAACTTTAAGCAAAAGAAACACACAAGGGCGTGGAGACCTGGGGAAAAAGCAACACTGAGAAATCCACCCTCTGAAACTGAGGAAGATGGGCAACAGAGGCTAGCTCAGGTGGCAATAGTTAAGCAAAAACAAAACACAAGGGCGTGCAGACCTGGCAAAAAAGCAACAGCGAGAAATCTACCCTCTGAAACCGACGAACATGGGCAACAGAGGCTAGCTCAGGTGGCAATTTTTAAGGAAAAATAAAAGGAAGTGCATGGAGACCTGGGGAAAAAGCAACACGGAGAAATCTACCCTCTGAAACTGAGAAAGAAGCGCAACAGAGGCTAGCTCAGGTGGCAATCTTTAAGCAAAAGAAACACACAAGGGCGTGGGGACCTGGGGAAAAAGCAACACGGAGAAATCCACCCTCTGAAACTGAGGAAGATGGGCAACAGAGGCTACCTCAGGTGGCACTCGTTAAGCAAAAACAAAACACACAGGCGTGGAGACCTGGGGAAAAAGCAACCCTGAAATATCTACCATCTGAAACTGAGGAAGATGGGCAAAAGAGGCTGGCTTCAGGTGGCAAACTTTAAGCAAAAGAAACACACAAGGGCGTGGAGACCTGGGGAAAAAGCAGCACTGAGAAATCTACCCTCTGAAACTGACGAGGATGGGCAAAAGAATCTAGCTCAGGTTGCAACCTTTAAGCAGAAATAAAAAAAGACGCAAGGGCGTGGAGAGCTGGCGAAAAAGCAACACTGAGAAATCTACCCTCTGAAACCGAAGAAGATGGGCAACAGAGGCTAGCTCAGGTGGCAATCTTTAAGCAAAAAAAATAGAATAAAAAAATACAATGGCGAGGAGACCCGGTCAAAAAGCAACCCTGAAAAAGGTACCCTCTGAAACTGAGGAAGCAGGGCAACAGTGCCTAGCTCAGGTGACAATCTTTAAGCAAAAGAAACACACAAGGGCGTGGGGAGCTGGCGAAAAGGCAACACTGTGAAATCCACCCTCTGAAACGGACGAAGATGGGCAACAGAGGCTAGCTCAGGTGGCAATCTATAAGCAAAAGAAACACACAAGGGCGTGGAGACCTGGGGAAAAAGCAGCACTGAGAAATCTACCCTCTGAAACTGACGAGGATGGGCAACAGAGGCTAGCTCAGGTGGCAATCGTTAAGCAAAAGAAACACACAAGGGCGTGGAGACCTGGGGAAAAAGCAACACGGAGAAATCCACCCTCTGAAACTGAGGAAGATGGGCAACAGAGGCTACCTCAGGTGGCTCTCGTTAAGCAAAAACAAAACACACAGGCGGCGAGACCTGGGGAAAAAGCAACCCTGAAATATCTACCATCTGAAACGGAGGAAGATGGGCAAGAGAGGCTGGCTTCAGGTGGCAAACTTTAAGCAAAAGAAACACACAAGGGCGTGGAGACCTGGGGAAAAAGCAGCACTGAGAAATCTACCCTCTGAAACTGAGGAAGTTGGGCGACAGAGGCTAGCTCAGGTGGCAATCGTTAAGCGAAAACAAAACACAAAGGGGTGGAGACCTGGGGAAAAAGCAACCCTGAAATATCTACCCTCTGAAACTGAGGAAGATGGGCAAGAGAGGCTGGCTTCAGGTGGCAAACTTTAAGCAAAAGAAACACACAAGGGCGTGGAGACCTGGGGAAAAAGCAACACTGAGAAATCCACCCTCTGAAACTGAGGAAGATGGGCAACAGAGGCTAGCTCAGGTGGCAATAGTTAAGCAAAAACAAAACACAAGGGCGTGCAGACCTGGCAAAAAAGCAACAGTGAGAAATCTACCCTCTGAAACCGACGAACATGGGCAACAGAGGCTAGCTCAGGTGGCAATTTTTAAGGAAAAATAAAAGGAAGTGCGTGGAGACCTGGGGAAAAAGCAACACGGAGAAATCTACCCTCTGAAACTGAGAAAGAAGCGCAACAGAGGCTAGCTCAGGTGGCAATCTTTAAGCAAAAGAAACACACAAGGGCGTGGGGAGCTGGCGAAAAGGCAACACTGAGAAATCCACCCTCTGAAACGGACGAAGATGGGCAACAGAGGCTAGCTCAGGTGGCAAACTTTAAGCAAAAGAAACACACAAGGGTGTGGAGACCTGGGGAAAAAGCAACACGGAGAAATCTACCCTCTGAAACTGAGGAACATGGGCAAAAGAAGCTAGCTCAGGTTGCAACCTTTAAGCAGAAAAAAAAAAAGACGCAAGGGCGTGGAGAGCTGGCGAAAAAGCAACACTGAGAAATCTACCATCTGAAACCGAAGAAGATGGGCAACACAGGCTAGCTCAGGTGGCAATCATTAAGCAAAAACAAAACCCAAAGGCGTGGAGACCTGGGGAAAAAGCAACCCTGAAATATCTACCCTCTGAAACTGAGGAAGATGAGCAAGAGAGGCTGGCTTCAGGTGGCAAACTTTAAGCAAAAGAAACACACAAGGGCGTGGAGACCTGGGGAAAAAGCAACACTGAGAAATCCACCCTCTGAAACTGAGGAAGATGGGCAAGAGAGGCTAGCTCAGGTGGCAATCGTTAAGCAAAAACAAAACACAAAGGCGTGGAGACCTTCTGGAGAAAGCAACACTGAGAAATCCACCCTCTGAAACTGAGGAAGATGGGCAACAGAGGCTAGCTCAGGTGGCAATAGTTAAGCAAAAACAAAACACAAGGGCTTGCAGACCTGGCAAAAAAGCAACAGTGAGAAATCTACCCTCTGAAAGCGACGAAGATGGGCAACAGAGGCTAGCTCAGGTGGCAATTTTTAAGGAAAAATAAAAGGAAGTGCATGGAGACCTGGGGAAAAAGCAACACGGAGAAATCTACCCTCTGAAACTGAGAAAGAGGCGCAACAGAGGCTAGCTCAGGTGGCAATCTTTAAGCAAAAGAAACACACAAGGGCGTGGGGACCTGGGGAAAAAGCAACACGGAGAAATCCACCCTATGAAACTGAGGAAGATGGGCAACAGAGGCTACCTCAGGTGGCACTCGTTAAGCAAAAACAAAACACACAGGCGTGGAGACCTGGGGAAAAAGCAACCCTGAAATATCTACCATCTGAAACTGAGGAAGATGGGCAAGAGAGGCTGGCTTCAGGTGGCAAACTTTAAGCAAAAGAAACACACAAGGGCGTGGAGACCTGGGGAAAAAGCAGCACTGAGAAATCTACCCTCTGAAACTGACGAGGATGGGCAACAGACGCTGGCTCAGGTGGCAATCGTTAAGCAAAAGAAACACACAAGGGCGTGGAGACCTGGGGAAAAAGCAACACGCAGAAATCCACCCTCTGAAACTGACGAACATGGGCAAAAGAAGCTAGCTCAGGTTGCAACCTTTAAGCAGAAATAAAAAAAGACGCAAGGGCGTGGAGAGCTGGCGAAAAAGCAACACTGAGAAATCTACCCTCTGAAACCGAAGAAGATGGGCAACAGAGGCTAGCTCAGGTGGCAATCTTTAAGCAAAAAAAATAGAATAAAAAAATACAATGGCGAGGAGACCCGGTCAAAAAGCAACCCTGAAAAAGGTACCCTCTGAAACTGAGGAAGCAGGGCAACAGTGCCTAGCTCAGGTGACAATCTTTAAGCAAAAGAAACACACAAGGGCGTGGGGAGCTGGCGAAAAGGCAACACTGTGAAATCCACCCTCTGAAACGGACGAAGATGGGCAACAGAGGCTAGCTCAGGTGGCAATCTATAAGCAAAAGAAACACACAAGGGCGTGGAGACCTGGGGAAAAAGCAGCACTGAGAAATCTACCCTCTGAAACTGACGAGGATGGGCAACAGAGGCTAGCTCAGGTGGCAATCGTTAAGCAAAAGAAACACACAAGGGCGTGGAGACCTGGGGAAAAAGCAACACGGAGAAATCCACCCTCTGAAACTGAGGAAGATGGGCAACAGAGGCTACCTCAGGTGGCTCTCGTTAAGCAAAAACAAAACACACAGGCGTCGAGACCTGGGGAAAAAGCAACCCTGAAATATCTACCATCTGAAACGGAGGAAGATGGGCAAGAGAGGCTGGCTTCAGGTGGCAAACTTTAAGCAAAAGAAACACACAAGGGCGTGGAGACCTGGGGAAAAAGCAGCACTGAGAAATCTACCCTCTGAAACTGAGGAAGTTGGGCGACAGAGGCTAGCTCAGGTGGCAATCGTTAAGCGAAAACAAAACACAAAGGGGTGGAGACCTGGGGAAAAAGCAACCCTGAAATATCTACCCTCTGAAACTGAGGAAGATGGGCAAGAGAGGCTGGCTTCAGGTGGCAAACTTTAAGCAAAAGAAACACACAAGGGCGTGGAGACCTGGGGAAAAAGCAACACTGAGAAATCCACCCTCTGAAACTGAGGAAGATGGGCAACAGAGGCTAGCTCAGGTGGCAATAGTTAAGCAAAAACAAAACACAAGGGCGTGCAGACCTGGCAAAAAAGCAACAGTGAGAAATCTACCCTCTGAAACCGACGAACATGGGCAACAGAGGCTAGCTCAGGTGGCAATTTTTAAGGAAAAATAAAAGGAAGTGCGTGGAGACCTGGGGAAAAAGCAACACGGAGAAATCTACCCTCTGAAACTGAGAAAGAAGCGCAACAGAGGCTAGCTCAGGTGGCAATCTTTAAGCAAAAGAAACACACAAGGGCGTGGGGAGCTGGCGAAAAGGCAACACTGAGAAATCCACCCTCTGAAACGGACGAAGATGGGCAACAGAGGCTAGCTCAGGTGGCAAACTTTAAGCAAAAGAAACACACAAGGGTGTGGAGACCTGGGGAAAAAGCAACACGGAGAAATCTACCCTCTGAAACTGAGGAACATGGGCAAAAGAAGCTAGCTCAGGTTGCAACCTTTAAGCAGAAAAAAAAAAAGACGCAAGGGCGTGGAGAGCTGGCGAAAAAGCAACACTGAGAAATCTACCATCTGAAACCGAAGAAGATGGGCAACACAGGCTAGCTCAGGTGGCAATCATTAAGCAAAAACAAAACCCAAAGGCGTGGAGACCTGGGGAAAAAGCAACCCTGAAATATCTACCCTCTGAAACTGAGGAAGATGAGCAAGAGAGGCTGGCTTCAGGTGGCAAACTTTAAGCAAAAGAAACACACAAGGGCGTGGAGACCTGGGGAAAAAGCAACACTGAGAAATCCACCCTCTGAAACTGAGGAAGATGGGCAAGAGAGGCTAGCTCAGGTGGCAATCGTTAAGCAAAAACAAAACACAAAGGCGTGGAGACCTTCTGGAGAAAGCAACACTGAGAAATCCACCCTCTGAAACTGAGGAAGATGGGCAACAGAGGCTAGCTCAGGTGGCAATAGTTAAGCAAAAACAAAACACAAGGGCTTGCAGACCTGGCAAAAAAGCAACAGTGAGAAATCTACCCTCTGAAAGCGACGAAGATGGGCAACAGAGGCTAGCTCAGGTGGCAATTTTTAAGGAAAAATAAAAGGAAGTGCATGGAGACCTGGGGAAAAAGCAACACGGAGAAATCTACCCTCTGAAACTGAGAAAGAAGCGCAACAGAGGCTAGCTCAGGTGGCAATCTTTAAGCAAAAGAAACACACAAGGGCGTGGGGACCTGGGGAAAAAGCAACACGGAGAAATCCACCCTATGAAACTGAGGAAGATGGGCAACAGAGGCTACCTCAGGTGGCACTCGTTAAGCAAAAACAAAACACACAGGCGTGGAGACCTGGGGAAAAAGCAACCCTGAAATATCTACCATCTGAAACTGAGGAAGATGGGCAAGAGAGGCTGGCTTCAGGTGGCAAACTTTAAGCAAAAGAAACACACAAGGGCGTGGAGACCTGGGGAAAAAGCAGCACTGAGAAATCTACCCTCTGAAACTGACGAGGATGGGCAACAGACGCTGGCTCAGGTGGCAATCGTTAAGCAAAAGAAACACACAAGGGCGTGGAGACCTGGGGAAAAAGCAACACGCAGAAATCCACCCTCTGAAACTGACGAACATGGGCAAAAGAAGCTAGCTCAGGTTGCAACCTTTAAGCAGAAATAAAAAAAGACGCAAGGGCGTGGAGAGCTGGCGAAAAAGCAACACTGAGAAATCTACCCTCTGAAACCGAAGAAGATGGGCAACAGAGGCTAGCTCAGGTGGCAATCTTTAAGCAAAAAAAATAGAATAAAAAAATACAATGGCGAGGAGACCCGGTCAAAAAGCAACCCTGAAAAAGGTACCCTCTGAAACTGAGGAAGCAGGGCAACAGTGCCTAGCTCAGGTGACAATCTTTAAGCAAAAGAAACACACAAGGGCGTGGGGAGCTGGCGAAAAGGCAACACTGTGAAATCCACCCTCTGAAACGGACGAAGATGGGCAACAGAGGCTAGCTCAGGTGGCAATCTATAAGCAAAAGAAACACACAAGGGCGTGGAGACCTGGGGAAAAAGCAGCACTGAGAAATCTACCCTCTGAAACTGACGAGGATGGGCAACAGAGGCTAGCTCAGGTGGCAATCGTTAAGCAAAAGAAACACACAAGGGCGTGGAGACCTGGGGAAAAAGCAACACGGAGAAATCCACCCTCTGAAACTGAGGAAGATGGGCAACAGAGGCTACCTCAGGTGGCTCTCGTTAAGCAAAAACAAAACACACAGGCGTGGAGACCTGGGGAAAAAGCAACCCTGAAATATCTACCCTCTGAAACTGAGGAAGATGGGCAAGAGAGGCTGGCTTCAGGTGGCAAACTTTAAGCAAAAGAAACACACAAGGGCGTGGAGACCTGGGGAAAAAGCAGCACTGAGAAATCTACCCTCTGAAACTGAGGAAGTTGGGCGACAGAGGCTAGCTCAGGTGGCAATCGTTAAGCGAAAACAAAACACAAAGGGGTGGAGACCTGGGGAAAAAGCAACCCTGAAATATCTACCCTCTGAAACTGAGGAAGATGGGCAAGAGAGGCTGGCTTCAGGTGGCAAACTTTAAGCAAAAGAAACACACAAGGGCGTGGAGACCTGGGGAAAAAGCAACACTGAGAAATCCACCCTCTGAAACTGAGGAAGATGGGCAACAGAGGCTAGCTCAGGTGGCAATAGTTAAGCAAAAACAAAACACAAGGGCGTGCAGACCTGGCAAAAAAGCAACAGCGAGAAATCTACCCTCTGAAACCGACGAACATGGGCAACAGAGGCTAGCTCAGGTGGCAATTTTTAAGGAAAAATAAAAGGAAGTGCGTGGAGACCTGGGGAAAAAGCAACACGGAGAAATCTACCCTCTGAAACTGAGAAAGAAGCGCAACAGAGGCTAGCTCAGGTGGCAATCTTTAAGCAAAAGAAACACACAAGGGCATGGGGAGCTGGCGAAAAGGCAACACTGAGAAATCCACCCTCTGAAACGGACGAAGATGGGCAACAGAGGCTAGCTCAGGTGGCAATCTTTAAGCAAAAAAAATAAAAAAAGAAAATACAATGGCGAGGAGACCCGGTCAAAAAGCAACCCTGAAAAAGGTACCCTCTGAAACTGAGGAAGCAGGGCAACAGTGCCTAGCTGAGGTGACAATCTTTAAGCAAAAGAAACACACAAGGGTGTGGAGACCTGGGGAAAAAGCAACACGGAGAAATCTACCCTCTGAAACTGAGGAACATGGGCAAAAGAAGCTAGCTCAGGTTGCAACCTTTAAGCAGAAAAAAAAAAAGACGCAAGGGCGTGGAGAGCTGGCGAAAAAGCAACACTGAGAAATCTACCCTCTGAAACCGAAGAAGATGGGCAACACAGGCTAGCTCAGGTGGCAATCATTAAGCAAAAACAAAACCCAAAGGCGTGGAGACCTGGGGAAAAAGCAACCCTGAAATATCTACCCTCTGAAACTGAGGAAGATGAGCAAGAGAGGCTGGCTTCAGGTGGCAAACTTTAAGCAAAAGAAACACACAAGGGCGTGGAGACCTGGGGAAAAAGCAACACTGAGAAATCCACCCTCTGAAACTGAGGAAGATGGGCAAGAGAGGCTAGCTCAGGTGGCAATCGTTAAGCAAAAACAAAACACAAAGGCGTGGAGACCTGGGGAGAAAGCAACACTGAGAAATCCACCCTCTGAAACTGAGGAAGATGGGCAACAGAGGCTAGGTCAGGTGGCAATAGTTAAGCAAAAACAAAACACAAGGGCTTGCAGACCTGGCAAAAAAGCAACAGTGAGAAATCTACCCTCTGAAAGCGACGAAGATGGGCAACAGAGGCTAGCTCAGGTGGCAATTTTTAAGGAAAAATAAAAGGAAGTGCATGGAGACCTGGGGAAAAAGCAACACGGAGAAATCTACCCTCTGAAACTGAGAAAGAAGCGCAACAGAGGCTAGCTCAGGTGGCAATCTTTAAGCAAAAGAAACACACAAGGGCGTGGGGACCTGGGGAAAAAGCAACACGGAGAAATCCACCCTATGAAACTGAGGAAGATGGGCAACAGAGGCTACCTCAGGTGGCACTCGTTAAGCAAAAACAAAACACACAGGCGTGGAGACCTGGGGAAAAAGCAACCCTGAAATATCTACCATCTGAAACTGAGGAAGATGGGCAAGACAGGCTGGCTTCAGGTGGCAAACTTTAAGCAAAAGAAACACACAAGGGCGTGGAGACCTGGGGAAAAAGCAGCACTGAGAAATCTACCCTCTGAAACTGACGAGGATGGGCAACAGACGCTGGCTCAGGTGGCAATCGTTAAGCAACAGAAACACACAAGGGCGTGGAGACCTGGGGAAAAAGCAACACGCAGAAATCCACCCTCTGAAACTGACGAACATGGGCAAAAGAAGCTAGCTCAGGTTGCAACCTTTAAGCAGAAATAAAAAAAGACGCAAGGGCGTGGAGAGCTGGCGAAAAAGCAACACTGAGAAATCTACCCTCTGAAACCGAAGAAGATGGGCAACAGAGGCTAGCTCAGGTGGCAATCTTTAAGCAAAAAAAATAGAATAAAAAAATACAATGGCGAGGAGACCCGGTCAAAAAGCAACCCTGAAAAAGGTACCCTCTGAAACTGAGGAAGCAGGGCAACAGTGCCTAGCTCAGGTGACAATCTTTAAGCAAAAGAAACACACAAGGGCGTGGGGAGCTGGCGAAAAGGCAACACTGTGAAATCCACCCTCTGAAACGGACGAAGATGGGCAACAGAGGCTAGCTCAGGTGGCAATCTATAAGCAAAAGAAACACACAAGGGCGTGGAGACCTGGGGAAAAAGCAGCACTGAGAAATCTACCCTCTGAAACTGACGAGGATGGGCAACAGAGGCTAGCTCAGGTGGCAATCGTTAAGCAAAAGAAACACACAAGGGCGTGGAGACCTGGGGAAAAAGCAACACGGAGAAATCCACCCTCTGAAACTGAGGAAGATGGGCAACAGAGGCTACCTCAGGTGGCACTCGTTAAGCAAAAACAAAACACACAGGCGTGGAGACCTGGGGAAAAAGCAACCCTGAAATATCTACCATCTGAAACTGAGGAAGATGGGCAAGAGAGGCTGGCTTCAGGTGGCAAACTTTAAGCAAAAGAAACACACAAGGGCGTGGAGACCTGGGGAAAAAGCAGCACTGAGAAATCTACCCTCTGAAACTGAGGAAGTTGGGCGACAGAGGCTAGCTCAGGTGGCAATCGTTAAGCGAAAACAAAACACAAAGGGGTGGAGACCTGGGGAAAAAGCAACCCTGAAATATCTACCCTCTGAAACTGAGGAAGATGGGCAAGAGAGGCTGGCTTCAGGTGGCAAACTTTAAGCAAAAGAAACACACAAGGGCGTGGAGACCTGGGGAAAAAGCAACACTGAGAAATCCACCCTCTGAAACTTAGGAAGATGGGCAACAGAGGCTAGCTCAGGTGGCAATAGTTAAGCAAAAACAAAACACAAGGGCGTGCAGACCTGGCAAAAAAGCAACAGCGAGAAATCTACCCTCTGAAACCGACGAACATGGGCAACAGAGGCTAGCTCAGGTGGCAATTTTTAAGGAAAAATAAAAGGAAGTGCGTGGAGACCTGGGGAAAAAGCAACACGGAGAAATCTACCCTCTGAAACTGAGAAAGAAGCGCAACAGAGGCTAGCTCAGGTGGCAATCTTTAAGCAAAAGAAACACACAAGGGCATGGGGAGCTGGTGAAAAGGCAACACTGAGAAATCCACCCTCTGAAACGGACGAAGATGGGCAACAGAGGCTAGCTCAGGTGGCAATCTTTAAGCAAAAAAAGTAAAATAAAAAAATACAATGGCGAGGAGACCCGGTCAAAAAGCAACCCTGAAAAAGGTACCCTCTGAAACTGAGGAAGCAGGGCAACAGTGCCTAGCTCAGGTGACAATCTTTAAGCAAAAGAAACACACAAGGGTGTGGAGACCTGGGGAAAAAGCAACACGGAGAAATCTACCCTCTGAAACTGAGGAACATGGGCAAAAGAAGCTAGCTCAGGTTGCAACCTTTAAGCAGAAAAAAAAAAAGACGCAAGGGCGTGGAGAGCTGGCGAAAAAGCAACACTGAGAAATCTACCCTCTGAAACCGAAGAAGATGGGCAACACAGGCTAGCTCAGGTGGCAATCATTAAGCAAAAACAAAACCCAAAGGCGTGGAGACCTGGGGAAAAAGCAACCCTGAAATATCTACCCTCTGAAACTGAGGAAGATGAGCAAGAGAGGCTGGCTTCAGGTGGCAAACTTTAAGCAAAAGAAACACACAAGGGCGTGGAGACCTGGGGAAAAAGCAACACTGAGAAATCCACCCTCTGAAACTGAGGAAGATGGGCAAGAGAGGCTAGCTCAGGTGGCAATCGTTAAGCAAAAACAAAACACAAAGGCGTGGAGACCTGGGGAGAAAGCAACACTGAGAAATCCACCCTCTGAAACTGAGGAAGATGGGCAACAGAGGCTAGCTCAGGTGGCAATAGTTAAGCAAAAACAAAACACAAGGGCTTGCAGACCTGGCAAAAAAGCAACAGTGAGAAATCTACCCTCTGAAAGCAACGAAGATGGGCAACAGAGGCTAGCTCAGGTGGCAATTTTTAAGGAAAAATAAAAGGAAGTGCATGGAGACCTGGGGAAAAAGCAACACGGAGAAATCTACCCTCTGAAACTGAGAAAGAAGCGCAACAGAGGCTAGCTCAGGTGGCAATCTTTAAGCAAAAGAAACACACAAGGGCGTGGGGACCTGGGGAAAAAGCAACACGGAGAAATCCACCCTATGAAACTGAGGAAGATGGGCAACAGAGGCTACCTCAGGTGGCACTCGTTAAGCAAAAACAAAACACACAGGCGTGGAGACCTGGGGAAAAAGCAACCCTGAAATATCTACCATCTGAAACTGAGGAAGATGGGCAAGAGAGGCTGGCTTCAGGTGGCAAACTTTAAGCAAAAGAAACACACAAGGGCGTGGAGACCTGGGGAAAAAGCAGCACTGAGAAATCTACCCTCTGAAACTGACGAGGATGGGCAACAGACGCTGGCTCAGGTGGCAATCGTTAAGCAACAGAAACACACAAGGGCGTGGAGACCTGGGGAAAAAGCAACACGCAGAAATCCACCCTCTGAAACTGACGAACATGGGCAAAAGAAGCTAGCTCAGGTTGCAACCTTTAAGCAGAAATAAAAAAAGACGCAAGGGCGTGGAGAGCTGGCGAAAAAGCAACACTGAGAAATCTACCCTCTGAAACCGAAGAAGATGGGCAACAGAGGCTAGCTCAGGTGGCAATCTTTAAGCAAAAAAAATAGAATAAAAAAATACAATGGCGAGGAGACCCGGTCAAAAAGCAACCCTGAAAAAGGTACCCTCTGAAACTGAGGAAGCAGGGCAACAGTGCCTAGCTCAGGTGACAATCTTTAAGCAAAAGAAACACACAAGGGCGTGGGGAGCTGGCGAAAAGACAACACTGTGAAATCCACCCTCTGAAACGGACGAAGATGGGCAACAGAGGCTAGTTCAGGTGGCAATCTATAAGCAAAAGAAACACACAAGGGCGTGGAGACCTGGGGAAAAAGCAACACTGAGAAATCCACCCTCTGAAACTGAGGAAGATGGGCAACAGAGACTAGCTCAGGTGGCAATATTTAAGCAAAAACAAAACACAAGGGCGTGCAGACCTGGCAAAAAAGCAACAGCGAGAAATCTACCCTCTGAAACCGACGAACATGGGCAACAGAGGCTAGCTCAGGTGGCAATTTTTAAGGAAAAATAAAAGGAAGTGCGTGGAGACCTGGGGAAAAAGCAACACGGAGAAATCTACCCTCTGAAACTGAGAAAGAAGCGCAACAGAGGCTAGCTCAGGTGGCAATCTTTAAGCAAAAGAAACACACAAGGGCATGGGGAGCTGGCGAAAAGGCAACACTGAGAAATCCACCCTCTGAAACGGACGAAGATGGGCAACAGAGGCTAGCTCAGGTGGCAATCTTTAAGCAAAAAAAATAAAATAAAAAAATACAATGGCGAGGAGACCCGGTCAAAAAGCAACCCTGAAAAAGGTACCCTCTGAAACTGAGGAAGCAGGGCAACAGTGCCTAGCTCAGGTGACAATCTTTAAGCAAAAGAAACACACAAGGGCGTGGGGAGCTGGCGAAAAGACAACACTGTGAAATCCACCCTCTGAAACGGACGAAGATGGGCAACAGAGGCTAGTTCAGGTGGCAATCTATAAGCAAAAGAAACACACAAGGGCGTGGAGACCTGGGGAAAAAGCAACACTGAGAAATCCACCCTCTGAAACTGAGGAAGATGGGCAACAGAGGCTAGCTCAGGTGGCAATAGTTAAGCAAAAACAAAACACAAGGGCGTGCAGACCTGGCAAAAAAGCAACAGCGAGAAATCTACCCTCTGAAACCGACGAACATGGGCAACAGAGGCTAGCTCAGGTGGCAATTTTTAAGGAAAAATAAAAGGAAGTGCGTGGAGACCTGGGGAAAAAGCAACACGGAGAAATCTACCCTCTGAAACTGAGAAAGAAGCGCAACAGAGGCTAGCTCAGGTGGCAATCTTTAAGCAAAAGAAACACACAAGGGCATGGGGAGCTGGCGAAAAGGCAACACTGAGAAATCCACCCTCTGAAACGGACGAAGATGGGCAACAGAGGCTAGCTCAGGTGGCAATCTTTAAGCAAAAAAAATAAAATAAAAAAATACAATGGCGAGGAGACCCGGTCAAAAAGCAACCCTGAAAAAGGTACCCTCTGAAACTGAGGAAGCAGGGCAACAGTGCCTAGCTCAGGTGACAATCTTTAAGCAAAAGAAACACACAAGGGTGTGGAGACCTGGGGAAAAAGCAACACGGAGAAATCTACCCTCTGAAACTGAGGAACATGTGCAAAAGAAGCTAGCTCAGGTTGCAACCTTTAAGCAGAAAAAAAAAAAGACGCAAGGGCGTGGGGACCTGGGGAAAAAGCAACACGGAGAAATCCACCCTCTGAAACTGAGGAAGATGGGCAACAGAGGCTACCTCAGGTGGCACTCGTTAAGCAAAAACAAAACACACAGGCGTGGAGACCTGGGGAAAAAGCAACCCTGAAATATCTACCATCTGAAACTGAGGAAGATGGGCAAGAGAGGCTGGCTTCAGGTGGCAAACTTTAAGCAAAAGAAACACACAAGGGCGTGGAGACCTGGGGAAAAAGCAACACTGAGAAATCCACCCTCTGAAACTGAGGAAGATGGGCAAGAGAGGCTAGCTCAGGTGGCAATCGTTAAGCAAAAACAAAACACAAAGGCGTGGAGACCTGGGGAGAAAGCAACACTGAGAAATCCACCCTCTGAAACTGAGGAAGATGGGCAACAGAGGCTAGCTCAGGTGGCAATAGTTAAGCAAAAACAAAACACAAGGGCTTGTAGACCTGGCAAAAAAGCAACAGTGAGAAATCTACCCTCTGAAAGCGACAAAGATGGGCAACAGAGGCTAGCTCAGGTGGCAATTTTTAAGGAAAAATAAAAGGAAGTGCATGGAGACCTGGGGAAAAAGCAACACGGAGAAATCTACCCTCTGAAACTGAGAAAGAAGCGCAACAGAGGCCAGCTCAGTTGGCAATCTTTAAGCAAAAGAAACACACAAGGGCGTGGGGACCTGGGGAAAAAGCAACACGGAGAAATCCACCCTCTGAAACTGAGGAAGATGGGCAACAGAGGCTACCTCAGGTGTCACTCGTTAAGCAAAAACAAAACACACAGGCGTGGAGACCTGGGGAAAAAGCAACCCTGAAATATCTACCATCTGAAACTGAGGAAGATGGGCAAGAGAGGCTGGCTTCAGGTGGCAAACTTTAAGCAAAAGAAACACACAAGGGCGTGGAGACCTGGGGAAAAAGCAGCACTGAGAAATCTACCCTCTGAAACTGACGAGGATGGGCAACAGAGGCTGGCTCAGGTGGCTATCGTTAAGCAAAAGAAACACACAAGGGCGTGGAGACCTGGGGAAAAAGCAACACGCAGAAATCCACCCTCTGAAACTGACGAACATGGGCAAAAGAAGCTAGCTCAGGTTGCAACCTTTAAGCAGAAATAAAAAAAGACGCAAGGGCGTGGAGAGCTGGCGAAAAAGCAACACTGAGAAATCTACCCTCTGAAACCGAAGAAGATGGGCAACAGAGGCTAGCTCAGGTGGCAATCTTTAAGCAAAAAAAATAGAATAAAAAAATACAATGGCGAGGAGACCCGGTCAAAAAGCAACCCTGAAAAAGGTACCCTCTGAAACTGAGGAAGCAGGGCAACAGTGCCTAGCTCAGGTGACAATCTTTAAGCAAAAGAAACACACAAGGGCGTGGGGAGCTGGCGAAAAGGCAACACTGTGAAATCCACCCTCTGAAACGGACGAAGATGGGCAACAGAGGCTAGCTCAGGTGGCAATCGTTAAGCAAAAGAAACACACAAGGGCGTGGAGACCTGGGGAAAAAGCAACACTGAGAAATCCACCCTCTGAAACTGAGGAAGATGGGCAACAGAGGCTAGCTCAGGTGGCAATAGTTAAGCAAAAACAAAACACAAGGGCGTGCAGACCTGGCAAAAAAGCAACAGCGAGAAATCTACCCTCTGAAACCGACGAACATGGGCAACAGAGGCTAGCTCAGGTGGCAATTTTTAAGGAAAAATAAAAGGAAGTGCGTGGAGACCTGGGGAAAAAGCAACACGGAGAAATCTACCCTCTGAAACTGAGAAAGAAGCGCAACAGAGGCTAGCTCAGGTGGCAATCTTTAAGCAAAAGAAACACACAAGGGCATGGGGAGCTGGCGAAAAGGCAACACTGAGAAATCCACCCTCTGAAACGGACGAAGATGGGCAACAGAGGCTAGCTCAGGTGGCAATCTTTAAGCAAAAAAAATAAAATAAAAAAATACAATGGCGAGGAGACCCGGTCAAAAAGCAACCCTGAAAAAGGTACCCTCTGAAACTGAGGAAGCAGGGCAACAGTGCCTAGCTCAGGTGACAATCTTTAAGCAAAAGAAACACACAAGGGCGTGGGGAGCTGGCGAAAAGACAACACTGTGAAATCCACCCTCTGAAACGGACGAAGATGGGCAACAGAGGCTAGTTCAGGTGGCAATCTATAAGCAAAAGAAACACACAAGGGCGTGGAGACCTGGGGAAAAAGCAACACTGAGAAATCCACCCTCTGAAACTGAGGAAGATGGGCAACAGAGGCTAGCTCAGGTGGCAATAGTTAAGCAAAAACAAAACACAAGGGCGTGCAGACCTGGCAAAAAAGCAACAGCGAGAAATCTACCCTCTGAAACCGACGAACATGGGCAACAGAGGCTAGCTCAGGTGGCAATTTTTAAGGAAAAATAAAAGGAAGTGCGTGGAGACCTGGGGAAAAAGCAACACGGAGAAATCTACCCTCTGAAACTGAGAAAGAAGCGCAACAGAGGCTAGCTCAGGTGGCAATCTTTAAGCAAAAGAAACACACAAGGGCATGGGGAGCTGGCGAAAAGGCAACACTGAGAAATCCACCCTCTGAAACGGACGAAGATGGGCAACAGAGGCTAGCTCAGGTGGCAATCTTTAAGCAAAAAAAATAAAATAAAAAAATACAATGGCGAGGAGACCCGGTCAAAAAGCAACCCTGAAAAAGGTACCCTCTGAAACTGAGGAAGCAGGGCAACAGTGCCTAGCTCAGGTGACAATCTTTAAGCAAAAGAAACACACAAGGGTGTGGAGACCTGGGGAAAAAGCAACACGGAGAAATCTACCCTCTGAAACTGAGGAACATGGGCAAAAGAAGCTAGCTCAGGTTGCAACCTTTAAGCAGAAAAAAAAAAAGACGCAAGGGCGTGGAGAGCTGGCGAAAAAGCAACACTGAGAAATCTACCCTCTGAAACCGAAGAAGATGGGCAACACAGGCTAGCTCAGGTGGCAATCATTAAGCAAAAACAAAACCCAAAGGCGTGGAGACCTGGGGAAAAAGCAACCCTGAAATATCTACCCTCTGAAACTGAGGAAGATGAGCAAGAGAGGCTGGCTTCAGGTGGCAAACTTTAAGCAAAAGAAACACACAAGGGCGTGGAGACCTGGGGAAAAAGCAACACTGAGAAATCCACCCTCTGAAACTGAGGAAGATGGGCAAGAGAGGCTAGCTCAGGTGGCAATCGTTAAGCAAAAACAAAACACAAAGGCGCGGAGACCTGGGGAGAAAGCAACACTGAGAAATCCACCCTCTGAAACTGAGGAAGATGGGCAACAGAGGCTAGGTCAGGTGGCAATAGTTAAGCAAAAACAAAACACAAGGGCTTGTAGACCTGGCAAAAAAGCAACAGTGAGAAATCTACCCTCTGAAAGCGACAAAGATGGGCAACAGAGGCTAGCTCAGGTGGCAATTTTTAAGGAAAAATAAAAGGAAGTGCATGGAGACCTGGGGAAAAAGCAACACGGAGAAATCTACCCTCTGAAACTGAGAAAGAAGCGCAACAGAGGCTAGCTCAGTTGGCAATCTTTAAGCAAAAGAAACACACAAGGGCGTGGGGACCTGGGGAAAAAGCAACACGGAGAAATCCACCCTCTGAAACTGAGGAAGATGGGCAACAGAGGCTACCTCAGGTGGCACTCGTTAAGCAAAAACAAAACACACAGGCGTGGAGACCTGGGGAAAAAGCAACCCTGAAATATCTACCATCTGAAACTGAGGAAGATGGGCAAGAGAGGCTGGCTTCAGGTGGCAAACTTTAAGCAAAAGAAACACACAAGGGCGTGGAGACCTGGGGAAAAAGCAACACTGAGAAATCCACCCTCTGAAACTGAGGAAGATGGGCAAGAGAGGCTAGCTCAGGTGGCAATCGTTAAGCAAAAACAAAACACAAAGGCGTGGAGACCTGGGGAGAAAGCAACACTGAGAAATCCACCCTCTGAAACTGCGGAAGATGGGCCACAGAGGCTAGCTCAGGTGGCAATAGTTAAGCAAAAACAAAACACAAGGGCTTGTAGACCTGGCAAAAAAGCAACAGTGAGAAATCTACCCTCTGAAAGCGACAAAGATGGGCAACAGAGGCTAGCTCAGGTGGCAATTTTTAAGGAAAAATAAAAGGAAGTGCATGGAGACCTGGGGAAAAAGCAACACGGAGAAATCTAGCCTCTGAAACTGAGAAAGAAGCGCAACAGAGGCTAGCTCAGTTGGCAATCTTTAAGCAAAAGAAACACACAAGGGCGTGGGGACCTGGGGAAAAAGCAACACGGAGAAATCCACCCTCTGAAACTGAGGAAGATGGGCAACAGAGGCTACCTCAGGTGTCACTCGTTAAGCAAAAACAAAACACACAGGCGTGGAGACCTGGGGAAAAAGCAACCCTGAAATATCTACCATCTGAAACTGAGGAAGATGGGCAAGAGAGGCTGGCTTCAGGTGGCAAACTTTAAGCAAAAGAAACACACAAGGGCGTGGAGACCTGGGGAAAAAGCAGCACTGAGAAATCTACCCTCTGAAACTGACGAGGATGGGCAACAGAGGCTGGCTCAGGTGGCTATCGTTAAGCAAAAGAAACACACAAGGGCGTGGAGACCTGGGGAAAAAGCAACACGCAGAAATCCACCCTCTGAAACTGACGAACATGGGCAAAAGAAGCTAGCTCAGGTTGCAACCTTTAAGCAGAAATAAAAAAAGACGCAAGGGCGTGGAGAGCTGGCGAAAAAGCAACACTGAGAAATCTACCCTCTGAAACCGAAGAAGATGGGCAACAGAGGCTAGCTCATGTGGCAATCTTTAAGCAAAAAAAATAGAATAAAAAAATACAATGGCGAGGAGACCCGGTCAAAAAGCAACCCTGAAAAAGGTACCCTCTGAAACTGAGGAAGCAGGGCAACAGTGCCTAGCTCAGGTGACAATCTTTAAGCAAAAGAAACACACAAGGGCGTGGGGAGCTGGCGAAAAGGCAACACTGTGAAATCCACCCTCTGAAACGGACGAAGATGGGCAACAGAGGCTAGCTCAGGTGGCAATCTATAAGCAAAAGAAACACACAAGGGCGTGGAGACCTGGGGAAAAAGCAACCCTGAAATATCTACCCTCTGAAACTGAGGAAGATGGGCAAGTGAGGCTGGCTTCAGGTGGCAAACTTTAAGCAAAAGAAACACACAAGGGCGTGGAGACCTGGGGAAAAAGCAGCACTGAGAAATCTACCCTCTTAAACTGACGAGGATGGGCAACAGAGGCTAGCTCAGGTGGCAATCGTTAAGCAAAAGAAACACACAAGGGCGTGGAGACCTGGGGAAAAAGCAACACGGAGAAATCCACCCTCTGAAACTGAGGAAGATGGGCAACAGAGGCTACCTCAGGTGGCACTCGTTAAGCAAAAACAAAACACACAGGCGTGGAGACCTGGGGAAAAAGCAACCCTGAAATATCTACCATCTGAAACTGAGGAAGATGGGCAAGAGAGGCTGGCTTCAGGTGGCAAACTTTAAGCAAAAGAAACACACAAGGGCGTGGAGACCTGGGGAAAAAGCAGCACTGAGAAATCTACCCTCTGAAACTGAGGAAGTTGGGCGACAGAGGCTAGCTCAGGTGGCAATCGTTAAGCGAAAACAAAACACAAACTGGTGGAGACCTGGGGAAAAAGCAACCCTGAAATATCTACCCTCTGAAACTGAGGAAGATGGGCAAGAGAGGCTGGCTTCAGGTGGCAAACTTTAAGCAAAAGAAACACACAAGGGCGTGGAGACCTGGGGAAAAAGCAACACTGAGAAATCCACCCTCTGAAACTTAGGAAGATGGGCAACAGAGGCTAGCTCAGGTGGCAATAGTTAAGCAAAAACAAAACACAAGGGCGTGCAGACCTGGCAAAAAAGCAACAGCGAGAAATCTACCCTCTGAAACCGACGAACATGGGCAACAGAGGCTAGCTCAGGTGGCAATTTTTAAGGAAAAATAAAAGGAAGTGCGTGGAGACCTGGGGAAAAAGCAACACAGAGAAATCTACCCTCTGAAACTGAGAAAGAAGCGCAACAGAGGCTAGCTCAGGAGGCACTCTTTAAGCAAAAGAAACACACAAGGGCATGGGGAGCTGGCGAAAAGGCAACACTGAGAAATCCACCCTCTGAAACGGACGAAGATGGGCAACAGAGGCTAGCTCAGGTGGCAATCTTTAAGCAAAAAAAATAAAATAAAAAAATACAATGGCGAGGAGACCCGGTCAAAAAGCAACCCTGAAAAAGGTACCCTCTGAAACTGAGGAAGCAGGGCAACAGTGCCTAGCTCAGGTGACAATCTTTAAGCAAAAGAAACACACAAGGGCGTGGGGAGCTGGCGAAAAGGCAACACTGAGAAATCCACCCTCTGAACGGACGAAGATGGGCAACAGAGTCTAGCTCAGGTGGCAATCTTTAAGCAAAAACAAAACCCAAAGGCGTGGAGACCTGGGGAAAAAGCAACCCTGAAATATCTACCCTCTGAAACTGGGGAAGATGGGCAAGTGAGGCTGGCTTCAGGTGGCAAACTTTAAGCAAAAGAAACACACAAGGGCATGGAGACCTGGGGAAAAAGCAGCACTGAGAAATCTACCCTCTGAAACTGACGAGCATGGGCAACAGAGGCTAGCTCAGGTGGCAATCGTTAAGGAAAAGAAACTCACAAGGGCGTGGAGACCTGGGGAAAAAGCAGCACCGAGAAATCTACCCTCTTAAACTGACGAGGATGGGCAACAGAGGCTAGCTCAGGTGGCAATCTATAAGCAAAAGAAACACACAAGGGCGTGGAGACCTGGGGAAAAAGCAACCCTGAAATATCTACCCTCTGAAACTGAGGAAGATGGGCAAGTGAGGCTGGCTTCAGGTGGCAAACTTTAAGCAAAAGAAACACACAAGGGCGTGGAGACCTGGGGAAAAAGCAGCACTGAGAAATCTACCCTCTTAAACTGACGAGGATGGGCAACAGAGGCTAGCTCAGGTGGCAATCGTTAAGCAAAAGAAACACACAAGGGCGTGGAGACCTGGGGAAAAAGCAACACGGAGAAATCCACCCTCTGAAACTGAGGAAGATGGGCAACAGAGGCTACCTCAGGTGGCACTCGTTAAGCAAAAACAAAACACACAGGCGTGGAGACCTGGGGAAAAAGCAACCCTGAAATATCTACCATCTGAAACTGAGGAAGATGGGCAAGAGAGGCTGGCTTCAGGTGGCAAACTTTAAGCAAAAGAAACACACAAGGGCGTGGAGACCTGGGGAAAAAGCAGCACTGAGAAATCTACCCTCTGAAACTGAGGAAGTTGGGCGACAGAGGCTAGCTCAGGTGGCAATCGTTAAGCGAAAACAAAACACAAACTGGTGGAGACCTGGGGAAAAAGCAACCCTGAAATATCTACCCTCTGAAACTGAGGAAGATGGGCAAGAGAGGCTGGCTTCAGGTGGCAAACTTTAAGCAAAAGAAACACACAAGGGCGTGGAGACCTGGGGAAAAAGCAACACTGAGAAATCCACCCTCTGAAACTTAGGAAGATGGGCAACAGAGGCTAGCTCAGGTGGCAATAGTTAAGCAAAAACAAAACACAAGGGCGTGCAGACCTGGCAAAAAAGCAACAGCGAGAAATCTACCCTCTGAAACCGACGAACATGGGCAACAGAGGCTAGCTCAGGTGGCAATTTTTAAGGAAAAATAAAAGGAAGTGCGTGGAGACCTGGGGAAAAAGCAACACGGAGAAATCTACCCTCTGAAACTGAGAAAGAAGCGCAACAGAGGCTAGCTCAGGAGGCACTCTTTAAGCAAAAGAAACACACAAGGGCATGGGGAGCTGGCGAAAAGGCAACACTGAGAAATCCACCCTCTGAAACGGACGAAGATGGGCAACAGAGGCTAGCTCAGGTGGCAATCTTTAAGCAAAAAAAATAAAATAAAAAAATACAATGGCGAGGAGACCCGGTCAAAAAGCAACCCTGAAAAAGGTACCCTCTGAAACTGAGGAAGCAGGGCAACAGTGCCTAGCTCAGGTGACAATCTTTAAGCAAAAGAAACACACAAGGGCGTGGGGAGCTGGCGAAAAGGCAACACTGAGAAATCCACCCTCTGAACGGACGAAGATGGGCAACAGAGTCTAGCTCAGGTGGCAATCTTTAAGCAAAAACAAAACCCAAAGGCGTGGAGACCTGGGGAAAAAGCAACCCTGAAATATCTACCCTCTGAAACTGGGGAAGATGGGCAAGTGAGGCTGGCTTCAGGTGGCAAACTTTAAGCAAAAGAAACACACAAGGGCATGGAGACCTGGGGAAAAAGCAGCACTGAGAAATCTACCCTCTGAAACTGACGAGCATGGGCAACAGAGGCTAGCTCAGGTGGCAATCGTTAAGGAAAAGAAACTCACAAGGGCGTGGAGACCTGGGGAAAAAGCAGCACCGAGAAATCTACCCTCTTAAACTGACGAGGATGGGCAACAGAGGCTAGCTCAGGTGGCAATCGTTAAGCAAAAGAAACACACAAGGGCGTGGAGACCTGGGGAAAAAGCAACACGGAGAAATCCACCCTCTGAAACTGAGGAAGATGGGCAACAGAGGCTACCTCAGGTGGCACTCGTTAAGCAAAAACAAAACACACAGGCGTGGAGACCTGGGGAAAAAGCAACCCTGAAATATCTACCATCTGAAACTGAGGAAGATGGGCAAGAGAGGCTGGCTTCAGGTGGCAAACTTTAAGCAAAAGAAACACACAAGGGCGTGGAGACCTGGGGAAAAAGCAGCACTGAGAAATCTACCCTCTGAAACTGAGGAAGTTGGGCGACAGAGGCTAGCTCAGGTGGCAATCGTTAAGCGAAAACAAAACACAAACTGGTGGAGACCTGGGGAAAAAGCAACCCTGAAATATCTACCCTCTGAAACTGAGGAAGATGGGCAAGAGAGGCTGGCTTCAGGTGGCAAACTTTAAGCAAAAGAAACACACAAGGGCGTGGAGACCTGGGGAAAAAGCAACACTGAGAAATCCACCCTCTGAAACTTAGGAAGATGGGCAACAGAGGCTAGCTCAGGTGGCAATAGTTAAGCAAAAACAAAACACAAGGGCGTGCAGACCTGGCAAAAAAGCAACAGCGAGAAATCTACCCTCTGAAACCGACGAACATGGGCAACAGAGGCTAGCTCAGGTGGCAATTTTTAAGGAAAAATAAAAGGAAGTGCGTGGAGACCTGGGGAAAAAGCAACACGGAGAAATCTACCCTCTGAAACTGAGAAAGAAGCGCAACAGAGGCTAGCTCAGGAGGCACTCTTTAAGCAAAAGAAACACACAAGGGCATGGGGAGCTGGCGAAAAGGCAACACTGAGAAATCCACCCTCTGAAACGGACGAAGATGGGCAACAGAGGCTAGCTCAGGTGGCAATCTTTAAGCAAAAAAAATAAAATAAAAAAATACAATGGCGAGGAGACCCGGTCAAAAAGCAACCCTGAAAAAGGTACCCTCTGAAACTGAGGAAGCAGGGCAACAGTGCCTAGCTCAGGTGACAATCTTTAAGCAAAAGAAACACACAAGGGCGTGGGGAGCTGGCGAAAAGGCAACACTGAGAAATCCACCCTCTGAAACGGACGAAGATGGGCAACAGAGTCTAGCTCAGGTGGCAATCTTTAAGCAAAAACAAAACCCAAAGGCGTGGAGACCTGGGGAAAAAGCAACCCTGAAATATCTACCCTCTGAAACTGGGGAAGATGGGCAAGTGAGGCTGGCTTCAGGTGGCAAACTTTAAGCAAAAGAAACACACAAGGGCATGGAGACCTGGGGAAAAAGCAGCACTGAGAAATCTACCCTCTGAAACTGACGAGCATGGGCAACAGAGGCTAGCTCAGGTGGCAATCGTTAAGGAAAAGAAACTCACAAGGGCGTGGAGACCTGGGGAAAAAGCAGCACCGAGAAATCTACCCTCTTAAACTGACGAGGATGGGCAACAGAGGCTAGCTCAGGTGGCAATCGTTAAGCAAAAGAAACACACAAGGGCGTGGAGACCTGGGGAAAAAGCAACACGGAGAAATCCACCCTCTGAAACTGAGGAAGATGGGCAACAGAGGCTACCTCAGGTGGCACTCGTTAAGCAAAAACAAAACACACAGGCGTGGAGACCTGGGGAAAAAGCAACCCTGAAATATCTACCATCTGAAACTGAGGAAGATGGGCAAGAGAGGCTGGCTTCAGGTGGCAAACTTTAAGCAAAAGAAACACACAAGGGCGTGGAGACCTGGGGAAAAAGCAGCACTGAGAAATCTACCCTCTGAAACTGAGGAAGTTGGGCGACAGAGGCTAGCTCAGGTGGCAATCGTTAAGCGAAAACAAAACACAAACTGGTGGAGACCTGGGGAAAAAGCAACCCTGAAATATCTACCCTCTGAAACTGAGGAAGATGGGCAAGAGAGGCTGGCTTCAGGTGGCAAACTTTAAGCAAAAGAAACACACAAGGGCGTGGAGACCTGGGGAAAAAGCAACACTGAGAAATCCACCCTCTGAAACTTAGGAAGATGGGCAACAGAGGCTAGCTCAGGTGGCAATAGTTAAGCAAAAACAAAACACAAGGGCGTGCAGACCTGGCAAAAAAGCAACAGCGAGAAATCTACCCTCTGAAACCGACGAACATGGGCAACAGAGGCTAGCTCAGGTGGCAATTTTTAAGGAAAAATAAAAGGAAGTGCGTGGAGACCTGGGGAAGAAGCAACACGGAGAAATCTACCCTCTGAAACTGAGAAAGAAGCGCAACAGAGGCTAGCTCAGGTGGCACTCTTTAAGCAAAAGAAACACACAAGGGCATGGGGAGCTGGCGAAAAGGCAACACTGAGAAATCCACCCTCTGAAACGGACGAAGATGGGCAACAGAGGCTAGCTCAGGTGGCAATCTTTAAGCAAAAAAAATAAAATAAAAAAATACAATGGCGAGGAGACCCGGTGAAAAAGCAACCCTGAAAAAGGTACCCTCTGAAACTGAGGAAGCAGGGCAACAGTGCCTAGCTCAGGTGACAATCTTTAAGCAAAAGAAACACACAAGGGCGTGGGGAGCTGGCGAAAAGGCAACACTGAGAAATCCACCCTCTGAAACGGACGAAGATGGGCAACAGAGTCTAGCTCAGGTGGCAATCTTTAAGCAAAAACAAAACCCAAAGACGTGGAGACCTGGGGAAAAAGCAACCATGAAATATCTACCCTCTGAAACTGGGGAAGATGGGCAAGTGAGGCTGGCTTCAGGTGGCAAACATTAAGCAAAAGAAACACACAAGGGCGTGGAGACCTGGGGAAAAAGCAGCACTGAG
Source organism: Equus asinus (assembly GCF_041296235.1). NCBI lineage: Eukaryota > Metazoa > Chordata > Mammalia > Perissodactyla > Equidae > Equus > Equus asinus. Next base: position 676,680 of record NW_027225182.1, read on the forward strand.
AAATCTACCCTCTGAAACTGACGAGCATGGGCAACAGAGGCTAGCTCAGGTGGCAATCGTTAAGGAAAAGAAACTCACAAGGGCGTGGAGACCTGGGGAAAAAGCAACACGGAGAAATCCACCCTGTGAAACTGAGGAAGATGGGCAACAGAGGCTACCTCAGGTGGCACTCGTTAAGCAAAAACAAAACACACAGGCGTGGAGACCTGGGGAAAAAGCAACCCTGAAATATCTACCATCTGAAACTGAGGAAGATGGGCAAGAGAGGCTGGCTTCAGGTGGCAAACTTTAAGCAAAAGAAACACACAAGGGCGTGGAGACCTGGGGAAAAAGCAGCACTGAGAAATCTACCCTCTGAAACTGACGAGGATGGGCAACAGAGGCTGGCTCAGGTGGCAATCGTTAAGCAAAAGAAACACACAAGGGCGTGGAGACCTCGGGAAAAAGCAACACGCAGAAATCCACCCTCTGAAACTGACGATCATGGGCCAAAGAATCTAGCTCAGGTTGCAACCTTTAAGCAGAAATAAAAAAAGACGCAAGGGCGTGGAGAGCTGGCGAAAAAGCAACACTGAGAAATCTACCCTCTGAAACCGAAGAAGATGGGCAACAGAGGCTAGCTGAGGTGGCAATCTTTAAGCAAAAAAAATAGAATAAAAAAATACAATGGCGAGGAGACCAGGTCAAAAAGCAACCCTGAAAAAGGTACCCTCTGAAACTGAGGAAGCAGGGCAACAGTGCCTAGCTCAGGTGACAATCTTTAAGCAAAAGAAACACACAAGGGCGTGGGGAGCTGGCGAAAAGGCAACACTGTGAAATCCACCCTCTGAAACGGACGAAGATGGGCAACAGAGGCTAGCTCAGGTGGCAATCTATAAGCTAAAGAAACACACAAGGGCGTGGAGACCTGGGGAAAAAGCAACACGGAGAAATCCACCCTCTGAAACTGAGGAAGATGGGCAAGAGAGGCTACCTCAGGTGGCAATCCTTAAGCAAAAACAAAGCACAAAGGCGTGGAGCCCTGGGGACAAAGCAACCCTGAAATATCTACCCTCTGAAACTGAGGAACATGGGCAAGAGAGGCTAGCTCAGGTGGCAATCGTTAAGCAAAAACAAAACACAAAGGCGTGGAGACCTGGGGAAAAAGCAACCCTGAAATATCTACCCTCTGAAACTGAGGAAGATGGGCAAGAGAGGCTGGCTTCAGGTGGCAAACGTTAAGCAAAAGAAACACACAAGGGCGTGGAGACCTGGGGAAACAGCAACACGGAGATATCGACCCTCTGAAACTCAGGAAGATGGGCAAGAGAGGCTAGCTCAGGTGGCAATCGTTAAGCAAAAACAAAACCCAAAGGCGTGGAGACCTGGGGAAAAAGCAACCCTGAAATATCTACCCTCTGAAACTGAGGAAGATGGGCAAGAGAGGCTGGCTTCAGGTGGCAATCTTTAAGCAAAAGAAACACACAAGGGCGTGGGGAGCTGGGGAAAAGGCAACACTGAGAAATCCACCCTCTGAAACGGACGAAGATGGGCAACAGAGGCTGGCTTCAGGTGGCAATCTTTAAGCAAAAGAAACACACAAGGGCGTGGAGGCCTGGGGAAAAAGCAACACGGAGAAATCCACCCTCTGAAACTGAGGGACATGGGCAAAAGAAGCTAGCTCAGGTTGCAACCTTTAAGCAGAAAAAAAACACAAGGGCGTGCAGACCTGGCAAAAAAGCAACAGTGAGAAATCTACCCTCTGAAACCGACGAAGATGGACAACAGAGGCTAGCTCAGGTGGCAATCTTTAAGCAAAAAAAATAAAATAAAAAAATACAATGGCGAGGAGACCCGGTCAAAAAGCAACCCTGAAAAAGGTACCCTCTGAAACTGAGGAAGCAGGGCAACAGTGCCTAGCTCAGGTGACAATCTTTAAGCAAAAGAAACACACAAGGGCGTGGGGAGCTGGCGAAAAGGCAACACTGAGAAATCCACCCTCTGAACGGACGAAGATGGGCAACAGAGTCTAGCTCAGGTGGCAATCTTTAAGCAAAAACAAAACCCAAAGGCGTGGAGACCTGGGGAAAAAGCAACCCTGAAATATCTACCCTCTGAAACTGGGGAAGATGGGCAAGTGAGGCTGGCTTCAGGTGGCAAACTTTAAGCAAAAGAAACACACAAGGGCATGGAGACCTGGGGAAAAAGCAGCACTGAGAAATCTACCCTCTGAAACTGACGAGCATGGGCAACAGAGGCTAGCTCAGGTGGCAATCGTTAAGGAAAAGAAACTCACAAGGGCGTGGAGACCTGGGGAAAAAGCAGCACCGAGAAATCTACCCTCTTAAACTGACGAGGATGGGCAACAGAGGCTAGCTCAGGTGGCAATCGTTAAGCAAAAGAAACACACAAGGGCGTGGAGACCTGGGGAAAAAGCAACACGGAGAAATCCACCCTCTGAAACTGAGGAAGATGGGCAACAGAGGCTACCTCAGGTGGCACTCGTTAAGCAAAAACAAAACACACAGGCGTGGAGACCTGGGGAAAAAGCAACCCTGAAATATCTACCATCTGAAACTGAGGAAGATGGGCAAGAGAGGCTGGCTTCAGGTGGCAAACTTTAAGCAAAAGAAACACACAAGGGCGTGGAGACCTGGGGAAAAAGCAGCACTGAGAAATCTACCCTCTGAAACTGAGGAAGTTGGGCGACAGAGGCTAGCTCAGGTGGCAATCGTTAAGCGAAAACAAAACACAAACTGGTGGAGACCTGGGGAAAAAGCAACCCTGAAATATCTACCCTCTGAAACTGAGGAAGATGGGCAAGAGAGGCTGGCTTCAGGTGGCAAACTTTAAGCAAAAGAAACACACAAGGGCGTGGAGACCTGGGGAAAAAGCAACACTGAGAAATCCACCCTCTGAAACTTAGGAAGATGGGCAACAGAGGCTAGCTCAGGTGGCAATAGTTAAGCAAAAACAAAACACAAGGGCGTGCAGACCTGGCAAAAAAGCAACAGCGAGAAATCTACCCTCTGAAACCGACGAACATGGGCAACAGAGGCTAGCTCAGGTGGCAATTTTTAAGGAAAAATAAAAGGAAGTGCGTGGAGACCTGGGGAAGAAGCAACACGGAGAAATCTACCCTCTGAAACTGAGAAAGAAGCGCAACAGAGGCTAGCTCAGGTGGCACTCTTTAAGCAAAAGAAACACACAAGGGCATGGGGAGCTGGCGAAAAGGCAACACTGAGAAATCCACCCTCTGAAACGGACGAAGATGGGCAACAGAGGCTAGCTCAGGTGGCAATCTTTAAGCAAAAAAAATAAAATAAAAAAATACAATGGCGAGGAGACCCGGTGAAAAAGCAACCCTGAAAAAGGTACCCTCTGAAACTGAGGAAGCAGGGCAACAGTGCCTAGCTCAGGTGACAATCTTTAAGCAAAAGAAACACACAAGGGCGTGGGGAGCTGGCGAAAAGGCAACACTGAGAAATCCACCCTCTGAAACGGACGAAGATGGGCAACAGAGTCTAGCTCAGGTGGCAATCTTTAAGCAAAAACAAAACCCAAAGACGTGGAGACCTGGGGAAAAAGCAACCATGAAATATCTACCCTCTGAAACTGGGGAAGATGGGCAAGTGAGGCTGGCTTCAGGTGGCAAACATTAAGCAAAAGAAACACACAAGGGCGTGGAGACCTGGGGAAAAAGCAGCACTGAGAAATCTACCCTCTGAAACTGACGAGCATGGGCAACAGAGGCTAGCTCAGGTGGCAATCGTTAAGGAAAAGAAACTCACAAGGGCGTGGAGACCTGGGGAAAAAGCAACACGGAGAAATCCACCCTGTGAAACTGAGGAAGATGGGCAACAGAGGCTACCTCAGGTGGCACTCGTTAAGCAAAAACAAAACACACAGGCGTGGAGACCTGGGGAAAAAGCAACCCTGAAATATCTACCATCTGAAACTGAGGAAGATGGGCAAGAGAGGCTGGCTTCAGGTGGCAAACTTTAAGCAAAAGAAACACACAAGGGCGTGGAGACCTGGGGAAAAAGCAGCACTGAGAAATCTACCCTCTGAAACTGACGAGGATGGGCAACAGAGGCTGGCTCAGGTGGCAATCGTTAAGCAAAAGAAACACACAAGGGCGTGGAGACCTCGGGAAAAAGCAACACGCAGAAATCCACCCTCTGAAACTGACGATCATGGGCCAAAGAATCTAGCTCAGGTTGCAACCTTTAAGCAGAAATAAAAAAAGACGCAAGGGCGTGGAGAGCTGGCGAAAAAGCAACACTGAGAAATCTACCCTCTGAAACCGAAGAAGATGGGCAACAGAGGCTAGCTGAGGTGGCAATCTTTAAGCAAAAAAAATAGAATAAAAAAATACAATGGCGAGGAGACCAGGTCAAAAAGCAACCCTGAAAAAGGTACCCTCTGAAACTGAGGAAGCAGGGCAACAGTGCCTAGCTCAGGTGACAATCTTTAAGCAAAAGAAACACACAAGGGCGTGGGGAGCTGGCGAAAAGGCAACACTGTGAAATCCACCCTCTGAAACGGACGAAGATGGGCAACAGAGGCTAGCTCAGGTGGCAATCTATAAGCTAAAGAAACACACAAGGGCGTGGAGACCTGGGGAAAAAGCAACACGGAGAAATCCACCCTCTGAAACTGAGGAAGATGGGCAAGAGAGGCTACCTCAGGTGGCAATCCTTAAGCAAAAACAAAGCACAAAGGCGTGGAGCCCTGGGGACAAAGCAACCCTGAAATATCTACCCTCTGAAACTGAGGAACATGGGCAAGAGAGGCTAGCTCAGGTGGCAATCGTTAAGCAAAAACAAAACACAAAGGCGTGGAGACCTGGGGAAAAAGCAACCCTGAAATATCTACCCTCTGAAACTGAGGAAGATGGGCAAGAGAGGCTGGCTTCAGGTGGCAAACGTTAAGCAAAAGAAACACACAAGGGCGTGGAGACCTGGGGAAACAGCAACACGGAGATATCGACCCTCTGAAACTCAGGAAGATGGGCAAGAGAGGCTAGCTCAGGTGGCAATCGTTAAGCAAAAACAAAACCCAAAGGCGTGGAGACCTGGGGAAAAAGCAACCCTGAAATATCTACCCTCTGAAACTGAGGAAGATGGGCAAGAGAGGCTGGCTTCAGGTGGCAATCTTTAAGCAAAAGAAACACACAAGGGCGTGGGGAGCTGGGGAAAAGGCAACACTGAGAAATCCACCCTCTGAAACGGACGAAGATGGGCAACAGAGGCTGGCTTCAGGTGGCAATCTTTAAGCAAAAGAAACACACAAGGGCGTGGAGGCCTGGGGAAAAAGCAACACGGAGAAATCCACCCTCTGAAACTGAGGGACATGGGCAAAAGAAGCTAGCTCAGGTTGCAACCTTTAAGCAGAAAAAAAACACAAGGGCGTGCAGACCTGGCAAAAAAGCAACAGTGAGAAATCTACCCTCTGAAACCGACGAAGATGGACAACAGAGGCTAGCTCAGGTGGCAATTTTTAAGGAAAAATAAAAGGAAGTGCGTGGAGACCTGGGGAAAAAGCAACACGGAGAAATCTACCCTCTAGAACTGAGAAAGAAGCGCAACAGAGGCTAGCTCAGGTGGCAATCTTTAAGCAAAAAAAATAAGATAAAAAAATACAATGGCGAGGAGACCCGGTGAAAAAGCAACCCTGAAAAAGGTACCCTCTGAAACTGAGGAAGCAGGGCAACAGTGCCTAGCTCAGGTGACAATCTTTAAGCAAAAGAAACACACAAGGGCGTGGGGAGCTGGCGAAAAGGCAACACTGAGAAATCCACCCTCTGAAACGGACGAAGATGGGCAACAGAGGCTAGCTCAGGTGGCAATCTTTAAGCAAAAGAAACACACAAGGGCGTGGAGACCTGGGGAAAAAGCAACACGGAGAAATCCACCCTCTGAAACTGAGGAAGATGGGCAAGAGAGGCTACCTCAGGTGGCAATCCTTAAGCAAAAACAAAGCACAAAGGCGTGGAGCCCTGGGGACAAAGCAACCCTGAAATATCTACCCTCTGAAACTGAGGAACATGGGCAAGAGAGGCTAGCTCAGGTGGCAATCGTTAAGCAAAAACAAAACACAAAGGCGTGGAGACCTGGGGAAAAAGCAACCCTGAAATATCTACCCTCTGAAACTGAGGAAGATGGGCAAGAGAGGCTGGCTTCAGGTGGCAATCTTTAAGCAAAAGAAACACACAAGGGCGTGGAGGCCTGGGGAAAAAGCAACACGGAGAAATCCACCCTCTGAAACTGAGGGACATGGGCAAAAGAAGCTAGCTCAGGTTGCAACCTTTAAGCAGAAAAAAAACACAAGGGCGTGCAGACCTGGCAAAAAAGCAACAGTGAGAAATCTACCCTCTGAAACCGACGAAGATGGACAACAGAGGCTAGCTCAGGTGGCAATTTTTAAGGAAAAATAAAAGGAAGTGCGTGGAGACCTGGGGAAAAAGCAACACGGAGAAATCTACCCTCTAGAACTGAGAAAGAAGCGCAACAGAGGCTAGCTCAGGTGGCAATCTTTAAGCAAAAAAAATAAGATAAAAAAATACAATGGCGAGGAGACCCGGTGAAAAAGCAACCCTGAAAAAGGTACCCTCTGAAACTGAGGAAGCAGGGCAACAGTGCCTAGCTCAGGTGACAATCTTTAAGCAAAAGAAACACACAAGGGCGTGGGGAGCTGGCGAAAAGGCAACACTGAGAAATCCACCCTCTGAAACGGACGAAGATGGGCAACAGAGGCTAGCTCAGGTGGCAATCTTTAAGCAAAAGAAACACACAAGGGCGTGGAGACCTGGGGAAAAAGCAACACGGAGAAATCCACCCTCTGAAACTGAGGAAGATGGGCAAGAGAGGCTACCTCAGGTGGCAATCCTTAAGCAAAAACAAAGCACAAAGGCGTGGAGCCCTGGGGACAAAGCAACCCTGAAATATCTACCCTCTGAAACTGAGGAACATGGGCAAGAGAGGCTAGCTCAGGTGGCAATCGTTAAGCAAAAACAAAACACAAAGGCGTGGAGACCTGGGGAAAAAGCAACCCTGAAATATCTACCCTCTGAAACTGAGGAAGATGGGCAAGAGAGGCTGGCTTCAGGTGGCAAACGTTAAGCAAAAGAAACACACAAGGGCGTGGAGACCTGGGGAAACAGCAACACGGAGATATCGACCCTCTGAAACTCAGGAAGATGGGCAAGAGAGGCTAGCTCAGGTGGCAATCGTTAAGCAAAAACAAAACCCAAAGGCGTGGAGACCTGGGGAAAAAGCAACCCTGAAATATCTACCCTCTGAAACTGAGGAAGATGGGCAAGAGAGGCTGGCTTCAGGTGGCAATCTTTAAGCAAAAGAAACACACAAGGGCGTGGGGAGCTGGGGAAAAGGCAACACTGAGAAATCCACCCTCTGAAACGGACGAAGATGGGCAACAGAGGCTAGCTCAGGTGGCAATCGTTAAGCAAAAGAAACACACAAGGGCGTGGAGGCCTGGGGAAAAAGCAACACGGAGAAATCCACCCTCTGAAACTGAGGGACATGGGCAAAAGAAGCTAGCTCAGGTTGCAACCTTTAAGCAGAAAAAAAACACAAGGGCGTGCAGACCTGGCAAAAAAGCCACAGTGAGAAATCTACCCTCTGAAACCGACGAAGATGGACAACAGAGGCTAGCTCAGGTGGCAATTTTTAAGGAAAAATAAAAGGAAGTGCGTGGAGACCTGGGGAAAAAGCAACACGGAGAAATCTACCCTCTAGAACTGAGAAAGAAGCGCAACAGAGGCTAGCTCAGGTGGCAATCTTTAAGCAAAAAAAATAAGATAAAAAAATACAATGGCGAGGAGACCCGGTGAAAAAGCAACCCTGAAAAAGGTACCCTCTGAAACTGAGGAAGCAGGGCAACAGTGCCTAGCTCAGGTGACAATCTTTAAGCAAAAGAAACACACAAGGGCGTGGGGAGCTGGCGAAAAGGCAACACTGAGAAATCCACCCTCTGAAACGGACGAAGATGGGCAACAGAGGCTAGCTCAGGTGGCAATCTTTAAGCAAAAGAAACACACAAGGGCGTGGAGACCTGGGGAAAAAGCAACACGGAGAAATCCACCCTCTGAAACTGAGGAAGATGGGCAAGAGAGGCTACCTCAGGTGGCAATCCTTAAGCAAAAACAAAGCACAAAGGCGTGGAGCCCTGGGGACAAAGCAACCCTGAAATATCTACCCTCTGAAACTGAGGAACATGGGCAAGAGAGGCTAGCTCAGGTGGCACTCGTTAAGCAAAAACAAAACACAAAGGCGTGGAGACCTGGGGAAAAAGCAACCCTGAAATATCTACCCTCTGAAACTGAGGAAGATGGGCAAGAGAGGCTGGCTTCAGGTGGCAAACGTTAAGCAAAAGAAACACACAAGGGCGTGGAGACCTGGGGAAACAGCAACACGGAGATATCGACCCTCTGAAACTCAGGAAGATGGGCAAGAGAGGCTAGCTCAGGTGGCAATCGTTAAGCAAAAACAAAACCCAAAGGCGTGGAGACCTGGGGAAAAAGCAACCCTGAAATATCTACCCTCTGAAACTGAGGAAGATGGGCAAGAGAGGCTGGCTTCAGGTGGCAATCTTTAAGCAAAAGAAACACACAAGGGCGTGGGGAGCTGGGGAAAAGGCAACACTGAGAAATCCACCCTCTGAAACGGACGAAGATGGGCAACAGAGGCTGGCTTCAGGTGGCAATCTTTAAGCAAAAGAAACACACAAGGGCGTGGAGGCCTGGGGAAAAAGCAACACGGAGAAATCCACCCTCTGAAACTGAGGGACATGGGCAAAAGAAGCTAGCTCAGGTTGCAACCTTTAAGCAGAAAAAAAACACAAGGGCGTGCAGACCTGGCAAAAAAGCCACAGTGAGAAATCTACCCTCTGAAACCGACGAAGATGGACAACAGAGGCTAGCTCAGGTGGCAATTTTTAAGGAAAAATAAAAGGAAGTGCGTGGAGACCTGGGGAAAAAGCAACACGGAGAAATCTACCCTCTAGAACTGAGAAAGAAGCGCAACAGAGGCTAGCTCAGGTGGCAATCTTTAAGCAAAAAAAATAAGATAAAAAAATACAATGGCGAGGAGACCCGGTGAAAAAGCAACCCTGAAAAAGGTACCCTCTGAAACTGAGGAAGCAGGGCAACAGTGCCTAGCTCAGGTGACAATCTTTAAGCAAAAGAAACACACAAGGGCGTGGGGAGCTGGCGAAAAGGCAACACTGAGAAATCCACCCTCTGAAACGGACGAAGATGGGCAACAGAGGCTAGCTCAGGTGGCAATCTTTAAGCAGAAGAAACACACAAGGGCGTGGAGACCTGGGGAAAAAGCAACACGGAGAAATCCACCCTCTGAAACTGAGGAAGATGGGCAAGAGAGGCTACCTCAGGTGGCAATCCTTAAGCAAAAACAAAGCACAAAGGCGTGGAGCCCTGGGGACAAAGCAACCCTGAAATATCTACCCTCTGAAACTGAGGAACATGGGCAAGAGAGGCTAGCTCAGGTGGCAATCGTTAAGCAAAAACAAAACACAAAGGCGTGGAGACCTGGGGAAAAAGCAACCCTGAAATATCTACCCTCTGAAACTGAGGAAGATGGGCAAGAGAGGCTGGCTTCAGGTGGCAAACGTTAAGCAAAAGAAACACACAAGGGCGTGGAGACCTGGGGAAACAGCAACACGGAGATATCGAAACTCTGAAACTCAGGAAGATGGGCAAGAGAGGCTAGCTCAGGTGGCAATCGTTAAGCAAAAACAAAACCCAAAGGCGTGGAGACCTGGGGAAAAAGCAACCCTGAAATATCTACCCTCTGAAACTGAGGAAGATGGGCAAGAGAGGCTGGCTTCAGGTGGCAATCTTTAAGCAAAAGAAACACACAAGGGCGTGGGGAGCTGGGGAAAAGGCAACACTGAGAAATCCACCCTCTGAAACGGACGAAGATGGGCAACAGAGGCTAGCTCAGGTGGCAATCGTTAAGCAAAAGAAACACACAAGGGCGTGGAGGCCTGGGGAAAAAGCAACACGGAGAAATCCACCCTCTGAAACTGAGGGACATGGGCAAAAGAAGCTAGCTCAGGTTGCAACCTTTAAGCAGAAAAAAAACACAAGGGCGTGCAGACCTGGCAAAAAAGCCACAGTGAGAAATCTACCCTCTGAAACCGACGAAGATGGACAACAGAGGCTAGCTCAGGTGGCAATTTTTAAGGAAAAATAAAAGGAAGTGCGTGGAGACCTGGGGAAAAAGCAACACGGAGAAATCTACCCTCTAGAACTGAGAAAGAAGCGCAACAGAGGCTAGCTCAGGTGGCAATCTTTAAGCAAAAAAAATAAGATAAAAAAATACAATGGCGAGGAGACCCGGTGAAAAAGCAACCCTGAAAAAGGTACCCTCTGAAACTGAGGAAGCAGGGCAACAGTGCCTAGCTCAGGTGACAATCTTTAAGCAAAAGAAACACACAAGGGCGTGGGGAGCTGGCGAAAAGGCAACACTGAGAAATCCACCCTCTGAAACGGACGAAGATGGGCAACAGAGGCTAGCTCAGGTGGCAATCTTTAAGCAAAAGAAACACACAAGGGCGTGGAGACCTGGGGAAAAAGCAACACGGAGAAATCCACCCTCTGAAACTGAGGAAGATGGGCAAGAGAGGCTACCTCAGGTGGCAATCCTTAAGCAAAAACAAAGCACAAAGGCGGGGAGCCCTGGGGACAAAGCAACCCTGAAATATCTACCCTCTGAAACTGAGGAACATGGGCAAGAGAGGCTAGCTCAGGTGGCAATCGTTAAGCAAAAACAAAACACAAAGGCGTGGAGACCTGGGGAAAAAGCAACCCTGAAATATCTACCCTCTGAAACTGAGGAAGATGGGCAAGAGAGGCTGGCTTCAGGTGGCAATCTTTAAGCAAAAGAAACACACAAGGGCGTGGAGGCCTGGGGAAAAAGCAACACGGAGAAATCCACCCTCTGAAACTGAGGGACATGGGCAAAAGAAGCTAGCTCAGGTTGCAACCTTTAAGCAGAAAAAAAACACAAGGGCGTGCAGACCTGGCAAAAAAGCCACAGTGAGAAATATACCCTCTGAAACCGACGAAGATGGACAACAGAGGCTAGCTCAGGTGGCAATTTTTAAGGAAAAATAAAAGGAAGTGCGTGGAGACCTGGGGAAAAAGCAACACGGAGAAATCTACCCTCTAGAACTGAGAAAGAAGCGCAACAGAGGCTAGCTCAGGTGGCAATCTTTAAGCAAAAAAAATAAGATAAAAAAATACAATGGCGAGGAGACCCGGTGAAAAAGCAACCCTGAAAAAGGTACCCTCTGAAACTGAGGAAGCAGGGCAACAGTGCCTAGCTCAGGTGACAATCTTTAAGCAAAAGAAACACACAAGGGCGTGGGGAGCTGGCGAAAAGGCAACACTGAGAAATCCACCCTCTGAAACGGACGAAGATGGGCAACAGAGGCTAGCTCAGGTGGCAATCTTTAAGCAAAAGAAACACACAAGGGCGTGGAGACCTGGGGAAAAAGCAACACGGAGAAATCCACCCTCTGAAACTGAGGAAGATGGGCAAGAGAGGCTACCTCAGGTGGCAATCCTTAAGCAAAAACAAAGCACAAAGGCGTGGAGCCCTGGGGACAAAGCAACCCTGAAATATCTACCCTCTGAAACTGAGGAACATGGGCAAGAGAGGCTAGCTCAGGTGGCAATCGTTAAGCAAAAACAAAACACAAAGGCGTGGAGACCTGGGGAAAAAGCAACCCTGAAATATCTACCCTCTGAAACTGAGGAAGATGGGCAAGAGAGGCTGGCTTCAGGTGGCAATATTTAAGCAAAAGAAACACACAAGGGCGTGGAGGCCTGGGGAAAAAGCAACACGGAGAAATCCACCCTCTGAAACTGAGGGACATGGGCAAAAGAAGCTAGCTCAGGTTGCAACCTTTAAGCAGAAAAAAAACACAAGGGCGTGCAGACCTGGCAAAAAAGCAACAGTGAGAAATCTACCCTCTGAAACCGACGAAGATGGACAACAGAGGCTAGCTCAGGTGGCAATTTTTAAGGAAAAATAAAAGGAAGTGCGTGGAGACCTGGGGAAAAAGCAACACGGAGAAATCTACCCTCTAGAACTGAGAAAGAAGCGCAACAGAGGCTAGCTCAGGTGGCAATCTTTAAGCAAAAAAAATAAGATAAAAAAATACAATGGCGAGGAGACCCGGTGAAAAAGCAACCCTGAAAAAGGTACCCTCTGAAACTGAGGAAGCAGGGCAACAGTGCCTAGCTCAGGTGACAATCTTTAAGCAAAAGAAACACACAAGGGCGTGGGGAGCTGGCGAAAAGGCAACACTGAGAAATCCACCCTCTGAAACGGACGAAGATGGGCAACAGAGGCTAGCTCAGGTGGCAATCTTTAAGCAGAAGAAACACACAAGGGCGTGGAGACCTGGGGAAAAAGCAACACGGAGAAATCCACCCTCTGAAACTGAGGAAGATGGGCAAGAGAGGCTACCTCAGGTGGCAATCCTTAAGCAAAAACAAAGCACAAAGGCGTGGAGCCCTGGGGACAAAGCAACCCTGAAATATCTACCCTCTGAAACTGAGGAACATGGGCAAGAGAGGCTAGCTCAGGTGGCAATCGTTAAGCAAAAACAAAACACAAAGGCGTGGAGACCTGGGGAAAAAGCAACCCTGAAATATCTACCCTCTGAAACTGAGGAAGATGGGCAAGAGAGGCTGGCTTCAGGTGGCAAACGTTAAGCAAAAGAAACACACAAGGGCGTGGAGACCTGGGGAAACAGCAACACGGAGATATCGACCCTCTGAAACTCAGGAAGATGGGCAAGAGAGGCTAGCTCAGGTGGCAATCGTTAAGCAAAAACAAAACCCAAAGGCGTGGAGACCTGGGGAAAAAGCAACCCTGAAATATCGACCCTCTGAAACTGAGGAAGATGGGCAAGAGAGGCTGGCTTCAGGTGGCAATCTTTAAGCAAAAGAAACACACAAGGGCGTGGGGAGCTGGGGAAAAGGCAACACTGAGAAATCCACCCTCTGAAACGGACGAAGATGGGCAACAGAGGCTAGCTCAGGTGGCAATCTTTAAGCAAAAGAAACACACAAGGGCGTGGAGACCTGGGGAAAAAGCAACACGGAGAAATCCACCCTCTGAAACTGAGGAAGATGGGCAAGAGAGGCTACCTCAGGTGGCAATCCTTAAGCAAAAACAAAGCACAAAGGCGTGGAGCCCTGGGGACAAAGCAACCCTGAAATATCTACCCTCTGAAACTGAGGAACATGGGCAAGAGAGGCTAGCTCAGGTGGCAATCGTTAAGCAAAAACAAAACACAAAGGCGTGGAGCCCTGGGGACAAAGCAACCCTGAAATATCTACCCTCTGAAACTGAGGAACATGGGCAAGAGAGGCTAGCTCAGGTGGCAATCGTTAAGCAAAAACAAAACACAAAGGCGTGGAGACCTGGGGAAAAAGCAACCCTGAAATATCTACCCTCTGAAACTGAGGAAGATGGGCAAGAGAGGCTGGCTTCAGGTGGCAAACGTTAAGCAAAAGAAACACACAAGGGCGTGGAGACCTGGGGAAACAGCAACACGGAGATATCGACCCTCTGAAACTCAGGAAGATGGGCAAGAGAGGCTAGCTCAGGTGGCAATCGTTAAGCAAAAACAAAACCCAAAGGCGTGGAGACCTGGGGAAAAAGCAACCCTGAAATATCTACCCTCTGAAACTGAGGAAGATGGGCAAGAGAGGCTGGCTTCAGGTGGCAATCTTTAAGCAAAAGAAACACACAAGGGCGTGGGGAGCTGGGGAAAAGGCAACACTGAGAAATCCACCCTCTGAAACGGACGAAGATGGGCAACAGAGGCTAGCTCAGGTGGCAATCGTTAAGCAAAAGAAACACACAAGGGCGTGGAGGCCTGGGGAAAAAGCAACACGGAGAAATCCACCCTCTGAAACTGAGGGACATGGGCAAAAGAAGCTAGCTCAGGTTGCAACCTTTAAGCAGAAAAAAAACACAAGGGCGTGCAGACCTGGCAAAAAAGCCACAGTGAGAAATCTACCCTCTGAAACCGACGAAGATGGACAACAGAGGCTAGCTCAGGTGGCAATTTTTAAGGAAAAATAAAAGGAAGTGCGTGGAGACCTGGGGAAAAAGCAACACGGAGAAATCTACCCTCTAGAACTGAGAAAGAAGCGCAACAGAGGCTAGCTCAGGTGGCAATCTTTAAGCAAAAAAAATAAGATAAAAAAATACAATGGCGAGGAGACCCGGTGAAAAAGCAACCCTGAAAAAGGTACCCTCTGAAACTGAGGAAGCAGGGCAACAGTGCCTAGCTCAGGTGACAATCTTTAAGCAAAAGAAACACACAAGGGCGTGGGGAGCTGGCGAAAAGGCAACACTGAGAAATCCACCCTCTGAAACGGACGAAGATGGGCAACAGAGGCTAGCTCAGGTGGCAATCTTTAAGCAAAAGAAACACACAAGGGCGTGGAGACCTGGGGAAAAAGCAACACGGAGAAATCCACCCTCTGAAACTGAGGAAGATGGGCAAGAGAGGCTACCTCAGGTGGCAATCCTTAAGCAAAAACAAAGCACAAAGGCGTGGAGCCCTGGGGACAAAGCAACCCTGAAATATCTACCCTCTGAAACTGAGGAACATGGGCAAGAGAGGCTAGCTCAGGTGGCACTCGTTAAGCAAAAACAAAACACAAAGGCGTGGAGACCTGGGGAAAAAGCAACCCTGAAATATCTACCCTCTGAAACTGAGGAAGATGGGCAAGAGAGGCTGGCTTCAGGTGGCAAACGTTAAGCAAAAGAAACACACAAGGGCGTGGAGACCTGGGGAAACAGCAACACGGAGATATCGACCCTCTGAAACTCAGGAAGATGGGCAAGAGAGGCTAGCTCAGGTGGCAATCGTTAAGCAAAAACAAAACCCAAAGGCGTGGAGACCTGGGGAAAAAGCAACCCTGAAATATCTACCCTCTGAAACTGAGGAAGATGGGCAAGAGAGGCTGGCTTCAGGTGGCAATCTTTAAGCAAAAGAAACACACAAGGGCGTGGGGAGCTGGGGAAAAGGCAACACTGAGAAATCCACCCTCTGAAACGGACGAAGATGGGCAACAGAGGCTGGCTTCAGGTGGCAATCTTTAAGCAAAAGAAACACACAAGGGCGTGGAGGCCTGGGGAAAAAGCAACACGGAGAAATCCACCCTCTGAAACTGAGGGACATGGGCAAAAGAAGCTAGCTCAGGTTGCAACCTTTAAGCAGAAAAAAAACACAAGGGCGTGCAGACCTGGCAAAAAAGCCACAGTGAGAAATCTACCCTCTGAAACCGACGAAGATGGACAACAGAGGCTAGCTCAGGTGGCAATTTTTAAGGAAAAATAAAAGGAAGTGCGTGGAGACCTGGGGAAAAAGCAACACGGAGAAATCTACCCTCTAGAACTGAGAAAGAAGCGCAACAGAGGCTAGCTCAGGTGGCAATCTTTAAGCAAAAAAAATAAGATAAAAAAATACAATGGCGAGGAGACCCGGTGAAAAAGCAACCCTGAAAAAGGTACCCTCTGAAACTGAGGAAGCAGGGCAACAGTGCCTAGCTCAGGTGACAATCTTTAAGCAAAAGAAACACACAAGGGCGTGGGGAGCTGGCGAAAAGGCAACACTGAGAAATCCACCCTCTGAAACGGACGAAGATGGGCAACAGAGGCTAGCTCAGGTGGCAATCTTTAAGCAGAAGAAACACACAAGGGCGTGGAGACCTGGGGAAAAAGCAACACGGAGAAATCCACCCTCTGAAACTGAGGAAGATGGGCAAGAGAGGCTACCTCAGGTGGCAATCCTTAAGCAAAAACAAAGCACAAAGGCGTGGAGCCCTGGGGACAAAGCAACCCTGAAATATCTACCCTCTGAAACTGAGGAACATGGGCAAGAGAGGCTAGCTCAGGTGGCAATCGTTAAGCAAAAACAAAACACAAAGGCGTGGAGACCTGGGGAAAAAGCAACCCTGAAATATCTACCCTCTGAAACTGAGGAAGATGGGCAAGAGAGGCTGGCTTCAGGTGGCAAACGTTAAGCAAAAGAAACACACAAGGGCGTGGAGACCTGGGGAAACAGCAACACGGAGATATCGACCCTCTGAAACTCAGGAAGATGGGCAAGAGAGGCTAGCTCAGGTGGCAATCGTTAAGCAAAAACAAAACCCAAAGGCGTGGAGACCTGGGGAAAAAGCAACCCTGAAATATCTACCCTCTGAAACTGAGGAAGATGGGCAAGAGAGGCTGGCTTCAGGTGGCAATCTTTAAGCAAAAGAAACACACAAGGGCGTGGGGAGCTGGGGAAAAGGCAACACTGAGAAATCCACCCTCTGAAACGGACGAAGATGGGCAACAGAGGCTGGCTTCAGGTGGCAATCTTTAAGCAAAAGAAACACACAAGGGCGTGGAGGCCTGGGGAAAAAGCAACACGGAGAAATCCACCCTCTGAAACTGAGGGACATGGGCAAAAGAAGCTAGCTCAGGTTGCAACCTTTAAGCAGAAAAAAAACACAAGGGCGTGCAGACCTGGCAAAAAAGCCACAGTGAGAAATCTACCCTCTGAAACCGACGAAGATGGACAACAGAGGCTAGCTCAGGTGGCAATTTTTAAGGAAAAATAAAAGGAAGTGCGTGGAGACCTGGGGAAAAAGCAACACGGAGAAATCTACCCTCTAGAACTGAGAAAGAAGCGCAACAGAGGCTAGCTCAGGTGGCAATCTTTAAGCAAAAAAAATAAGATAAAAAAATACAATGGCGAGGAGACCCGGTGAAAAAGCAACCCTGAAAAAGGTACCCTCTGAAACTGAGGAAGCAGGGCAACAGTGCCTAGCTCAGGTGACAATCTTTAAGCAAAAGAAACACACAAGGGCGTGGGGAGCTGGCGAAAAGGCAACACTGAGAAATCCACCCTCTGAAACGGACGAAGATGGGCAACAGAGGCTAGCTCAGGTGGCAATCTTTAAGCAGAAGAAACACACAAGGGCGTGGAGACCTGGGGAAAAAGCAACACGGAGAAATCCACCCTCTGAAACTGAGGAAGATGGGCAAGAGAGGCTACCTCAGGTGGCAATCCTTAAGCAAAAACAAAGCACAAAGGCGTGGAGCCCTGGGGACAAAGCAACCCTGAAATATCTACCCTCTGAAACTGAGGAACATGGGCAAGAGAGGCTAGCTCAGGTGGCAATCGTTAAGCAAAAACAAAACACAAAGGCGTGGAGACCTGGGGAAAAAGCAACCCTGAAATATCTACCCTCTGAAACTGAGGAAGATGGGCAAGAGAGGCTGGCTTCAGGTGGCAAACGTTAAGCAAAAGAAACACACAAGGGCGTGGAGACCTGGGGAAACAGCAACACGGAGATATCGAAACTCTGAAACTCAGGAAGATGGGCAAGAGAGGCTAGCTCAGGTGGCAATCGTTAAGCAAAAACAAAACCCAAAGGCGTGGAGACCTGGGGAAAAAGCAACCCTGAAATATCTACCCTCTGAAACTGAGGAAGATGGGCAAGAGAGGCTGGCTTCAGGTGGCAATCTTTAAGCAAAAGAAACACACAAGGGCGTGGGGAGCTGGGGAAAAGGCAACACTGAGAAATCCACCCTCTGAAACGGACGAAGATGGGCAACAGAGGCTAGCTCAGGTGGCAATCTTTAAGCAAAAGAAACACACAAGGGCGTGGAGGCCTGGGGAAAAAGCAACACGGAGAAATCCACCCTCTGAAACTGAGGGACATGGGCAAAAGAAGCTAGCTCAGGTTGCAACCTTTAAGCAGAAAAAAAACACAAGGGCGTGCAGACCTGGCAAAAAAGCCACAGTGAGAAATCTACCCTCTGAAACCGACGAAGATGGACAACAGAGGCTAGCTCAGGTGGCAATTTTTAAGGAAAAATAAAAGGAAGTGCGTGGAGACCTGGGGAAAAAGCAACACGGAGAAATCTACCCTCTAGAACTGAGAAAGAAGCGCAACAGAGGCTAGCTCAGGTGGCAATCTTTAAGCAAAAAAAATAAGATAAAAAAATACAATGGCGAGGAGACCCGGTGAAAAAGCAACCCTGAAAAAGGTACCCTCTGAAACTGAGGAAGCAGGGCAACAGTGCCTAGCTCAGGTGACAATCTTTAAGCAAAAGAAACACACAAGGGCGTGGGGAGCTGGCGAAAAGGCAACACTGAGAAATCCACCCTCTGAAACGGACGAAGATGGGCAACAGAGGCTAGCTCAGGTGGCAATCTTTAAGCAAAAGAAACACACAAGGGCGTGGAGACCTGGGGAAAAAGCAACACGGAGAAATCCACCCTCTGAAACTGAGGAAGATGGGCAAGAGAGGCTACCTCAGGTGGCAATCCTTAAGCAAAAACAAAGCACAAAGGCGTGGAGCCCTGGGGACAAAGCAACCCTGAAATATCTACCCTCTGAAACTGAGGAACATGGGCAAGAGAGGCTAGCTCAGGTGGCAATCGTTAAGCAAAAACAAAACACAAAGGCGTGGAGACCTGGGGAAAAAGCAACCCTGAAATATCTACCCTCTGAAACTGAGGAAGATGGGCAAGAGAGGCTGGCTTCAGGTGGCAATCTTTAAGCAAAAGAAACACACAAGGGCGTGGAGGCCTGGGGAAAAAGCAACACGGAGAAATCCACCCTCTGAAACTGAGGGACATGGGCAAAAGAAGCTAGCTCAGGTTGCAACCTTTAAGCAGAAAAAAAACACAAGGGCGTGCAGACCTGGCAAAAAAGCCACAGTGAGAAATATACCCTCTGAAACCGACGAAGATGGACAACAGAGGCTAGCTCAGGTGGCAATTTTTAAGGAAAAATAAAAGGAAGTGCGTGGAGACCTGGGGAAAAAGCAACACGGAGAAATCTACCCTCTAGAACTGAGAAAGAAGCGCAACAGAGGCTAGCTCAGGTGGCAATCTTTAAGCAAAAAAAATAAGATAAAAAAATACAATGGCGAGGAGACCCGGTGAAAAAGCAACCCTGAAAAAGGTACCCTCTGAAACTGAGGAAGCAGGGCAACAGTGCCTAGCTCAGGTGACAATCTTTAAGCAAAAGAAACACACAAGGGCGTGGGGAGCTGGCGAAAAGGCAACACTGAGAAATCCACCCTCTGAAACGGACGAAGATGGGCAACAGAGGCTAGCTCAGGTGGCAATCTTTAAGCAAAAGAAACACACAAGGGCGTGGAGACCTGGGGAAAAAGCAACACGGAGAAATCCACCCTCTGAAACTGAGGAAGATGGGCAAGAGAGGCTACCTCAGGTGGCAATCCTTAAGCAAAAACAAAGCACAAAGGCGTGGAGCCCTGGGGACAAAGCAACCCTGAAATATCTACCCTCTGAAACTGAGGAACATGGGCAAGAGAGGCTAGCTCAGGTGGCAATCGTTAAGCAAAAACAAAACACAAAGGCGTGGAGACCTGGGGAAAAAGCAACCCTGAAATATCTACCCTCTGAAACTGAGGAAGATGGGCAAGAGAGGCTGGCTTCAGGTGGCAAACGTTAAGCAAAAGAAACACACAAGGGCGTGGAGACCTGGGGAAACAGCAACACGGAGATATCGACCCTCTGAAACTCAGGAAGATGGGCAAGAGAGGCTAGCTCAGGTGGCAATCGTTAAGCAAAAACAAAACCCAAAGGCGTGGAGACCTGGGGAAAAAGCAACCCTGAAATATCTACCCTCTGAAACTGAGGAAGATGGGCAAGAGAGGCTGGCTTCAGGTGGCAATCTTTAAGCAAAAGAAACACACAAGGGCGTGGGGAGCTGGGGAAAAGGCAACACTGAGAAATCCACCCTCTGAAACGGACGAAGATGGGCAACAGAGGCTGGCTTCAGGTGGCAATCTTTAAGCAAAAGAAACACACAAGGGCGTGGAGGCCTGGGGAAAAAGCAACACGGAGAAATCCACCCTCTGAAACTGAGGGACATGGGCAAAAGAAGCTAGCTCAGGTTGCAACCTTTAAGCAGAAAAAAAACACAAGGGCGTGCAGACCTGGCAAAAAAGCCACAGTGAGAAATCTACCCTCTGAAACCGACGAAGATGGACAACAGAGGCTAGCTCAGGTGGCAATTTTTAAGGAAAAATAAAAGGAAGTGCGTGGAGACCTGGGGAAAAAGCAACACGGAGAAATCTACCCTCTAGAACTGAGAAAGAAGCGCAACAGAGGCTAGCTCAGGTGGCAATCTTTAAGCAAAAAAAATAAGATAAAAAAATACAATGGCGAGGAGACCCGGTGAAAAAGCAACCCTGAAAAAGGTACCCTCTGAAACTGAGGAAGCAGGGCAACAGTGCCTAGCTCAGGTGACAATCTTTAAGCAAAAGAAACACACAAGGGCGTGGGGAGCTGGCGAAAAGGCAACACTGAGAAATCCACCCTCTGAAACGGACGAAGATGGGCAACAGAGGCTAGCTCAGGTGGCAATCTTTAAGCAGAAGAAACACACAAGGGCGTGGAGACCTGGGGAAAAAGCAACACGGAGAAATCCACCCTCTGAAACTGAGGAAGATGGGCAAGAGAGGCTACCTCAGGTGGCAATCCTTAAGCAAAAACAAAGCACAAAGGCGTGGAGCCCTGGGGACAAAGCAACCCTGAAATATCTACCCTCTGAAACTGAGGAACATGGGCAAGAGAGGCTAGCTCAGGTGGCAATCGTTAAGCAAAAACAAAACACAAAGGCGTGGAGACCTGGGGAAAAAGCAACCCTGAAATATCTACCCTCTGAAACTGAGGAAGATGGGCAAGAGAGGCTGGCTTCAGGTGGCAAACGTTAAGCAAAAGAAACACACAAGGGCGTGGAGACCTGGGGAAACAGCAACACGGAGATATCGAAACTCTGAAACTCAGGAAGATGGGCAAGAGAGGCTAGCTCAGGTGGCAATCGTTAAGCAAAAACAAAACCCAAAGGCGTGGAGACCTGGGGAAAAAGCAACCCTGAAATATCTACCCTCTGAAACTGAGGAAGATGGGCAAGAGAGGCTGGCTTCAGGTGGCAATCTTTAAGCAAAAGAAACACACAAGGGCGTGGGGAGCTGGGGAAAAGGCAACACTGAGAAATCCACCCTCTGAAACGGACGAAGATGGGCAACAGAGGCTAGCTCAGGTGGCAATCGTTAAGCAAAAGAAACACACAAGGGCGTGGAGGCCTGGGGAAAAAGCAACACGGAGAAATCCACCCTCTGAAACTGAGGGACATGGGCAAAAGAAGCTAGCTCAGGTTGCAACCTTTAAGCAGAAAAAAAACACAAGGGCGTGCAGACCTGGCAAAAAAGCCACAGTGAGAAATCTACCCTCTGAAACCGACGAAGATGGACAACAGAGGCTAGCTCAGGTGGCAATTTTTAAGGAAAAATAAAAGGAAGTGCGTGGAGACCTGGGGAAAAAGCAACACGGAGAAATCTACCCTCTAGAACTGAGAAAGAAGCGCAACAGAGGCTAGCTCAGGTGGCAATCTTTAAGCAAAAAAAATAAGATAAAAAAATACAATGGCGAGGAGACCCGGTGAAAAAGCAACCCTGAAAAAGGTACCCTCTGAAACTGAGGAAGCAGGGCAACAGTGCCTAGCTCAGGTGACAATCTTTAAGCAAAAGAAACACACAAGGGCGTGGGGAGCTGGCGAAAAGGCAACACTGAGAAATCCACCCTCTGAAACGGACGAAGATGGGCAACAGAGGCTAGCTCAGGTGGCAATCTTTAAGCAAAAGAAACACACAAGGGCGTGGAGACCTGGGGAAAAAGCAACACGGAGAAATCCACCCTCTGAAACTGAGGAAGATGGGCAAGAGAGGCTACCTCAGGTGGCAATCCTTAAGCAAAAACAAAGCACAAAGGCGTGGAGCCCTGGGGACAAAGCAACCCTGAAATATCTACCCTCTGAAACTGAGGAACATGGGCAAGAGAGGCTAGCTCAGGTGGCAATCGTTAAGCAAAAACAAAACACAAAGGCGTGGAGACCTGGGGAAAAAGCAACCCTGAAATATCTACCCTCTGAAACTGAGGAAGATGGGCAAGAGAGGCTGGCTTCAGGTGGCAATCTTTAAGCAAAAGAAACACACAAGGGCGTGGAGGCCTGGGGAAAAAGCAACACGGAGAAATCCACCCTCTGAAACTGAGGGACATGGGCAAAAGAAGCTAGCTCAGGTTGCAACCTTTAAGCAGAAAAAAAACACAAGGGCGTGCAGACCTGGCAAAAAAGCCACAGTGAGAAATATACCCTCTGAAACCGACGAAGATGGACAACAGAGGCTAGCTCAGGTGGCAATTTTTAAGGAAAAATAAAAGGAAGTGCGTGGAGACCTGGGGAAAAAGCAACACGGAGAAATCTACCCTCTAGAACTGAGAAAGAAGCGCAACAGAGGCTAGCTCAGGTGGCAATCTTTAAGCAAAAAAAATAAGATAAAAAAATACAATGGCGAGGAGACCCGGTGAAAAAGCAACCCTGAAAAAGGTACCCTCTGAAACTGAGGAAGCAGGGCAACAGTGCCTAGCTCAGGTGACAATCTTTAAGCAAAAGAAACACACAAGGGCGTGGGGAGCTGGCGAAAAGGCAACACTGAGAAATCCACCCTCTGAAACGGACGAAGATGGGCAACAGAGGCTAGCTCAGGTGGCAATCTTTAAGCAAAAGAAACACACAAGGGCGTGGAGACCTGGGGAAAAAGCAACACGGAGAAATCCACCCTCTGAAACTGAGGAAGATGGGCAAGAGAGGCTACCTCAGGTGGCAATCCTTAAGCAAAAACAAAGCACAAAGGCGTGGAGCCCTGGGGACAAAGCAACCCTGAAATATCTACCCTCTGAAACTGAGGAACATGGGCAAGAGAGGCTAGCTCAGGTGGCAATCGTTAAGCAAAAACAAAACACAAAGGCGTGGAGACCTGGGGAAAAAGCAACCCTGAAATATCTACCCTCTGAAACTGAGGAAGATGGGCAAGAGAGGCTGGCTTCAGGTGGCAATATTTAAGCAAAAGAAACACACAAGGGCGTGGAGGCCTGGGGAAAAAGCAACACGGAGAAATCCACCCTCTGAAACTGAGGGACATGGGCAAAAGAAGCTAGCTCAGGTTGCAACCTTTAAGCAGAAAAAAAACACAAGGGCGTGCAGACCTGGCAAAAAAGCAACAGTGAGAAATCTACCCTCTGAAACCGACGAAGATGGACAACAGAGGCTAGCTCAGGTGGCAATTTTTAAGGAAAAATAAAAGGAAGTGCGTGGAGACCTGGGGAAAAAGCAACACGGAGAAATCTACCCTCTAGAACTGAGAAAGAAGCGCAACAGAGGCTAGCTCAGGTGGCAATCTTTAAGCAAAAAAAATAAGATAAAAAAATACAATGGCGAGGAGACCCGGTGAAAAAGCAACCCTGAAAAAGGTACCCTCTGAAACTGAGGAAGCAGGGCAACAGTGCCTAGCTCAGGTGACAATCTTTAAGCAAAAGAAACACACAAGGGCGTGGGGAGCTGGCGAAAAGGCAACACTGAGAAATCCACCCTCTGAAACGGACGAAGATGGGCAACAGAGGCTAGCTCAGGTGGCAATCTTTAAGCAGAAGAAACACACAAGGGCGTGGAGACCTGGGGAAAAAGCAACACGGAGAAATCCACCCTCTGAAACTGAGGAAGATGGGCAAGAGAGGCTACCTCAGGTGGCAATCCTTAAGCAAAAACAAAGCACAAAGGCGTGGAGCCCTGGGGACAAAGCAACCCTGAAATATCTACCCTCTGAAACTGAGGAACATGGGCAAGAGAGGCTAGCTCAGGTGGCAATCGTTAAGCAAAAACAAAACACAAAGGCGTGGAGACCTGGGGAAAAAGCAACCCTGAAATATCTACCCTCTGAAACTGAGGAAGATGGGCAAGAGAGGCTGGCTTCAGGTGGCAAACGTTAAGCAAAAGAAACACACAAGGGCGTGGAGACCTGGGGAAACAGCAACACGGAGATATCGACCCTCTGAAACTCAGGAAGATGGGCAAGAGAGGCTAGCTCAGGTGGCAATCGTTAAGCAAAAACAAAACCCAAAGGCGTGGAGACCTGGGGAAAAAGCAACCCTGAAATATCGACCCTCTGAAACTGAGGAAGATGGGCAAGAGAGGCTGGCTTCAGGTGGCAATCTTTAAGCAAAAGAAACACACAAGGGCGTGGGGAGCTGGGGAAAAGGCAACACTGAGAAATCCACCCTCTGAAACGGACGAAGATGGGCAACAGAGGCTAGCTCAGGTGGCAATCGTTAAGCAAAAGAAACACACAAGGGCGTGGAGGCCTGGGGAAAAAGCAACACGGAGAAATCCACCCTCTGAAACTGAGGGACATGGGCAAAAGAAGCTAGCTCAGGTTGCAACCTTTAAGCAGAAAAAAAACACAAGGGCGTGCAGACCTGGCAAAAAAGCCACAGTGAGAAATCTACCCTCTGAAACCGACGAAGATGGACAACAGAGGCTAGCTCAGGTGGCAATTTTTAAGGAAAAATAAAAGGAAGTGCGTGGAGACCTGGGGAAAAAGCAACACGGAGAAATCTACCCTCTAGAACTGAGAAAGAAGCGCAACAGAGGCTAGCTCAGGTGGCAATCTTTAAGCAAAAAAAATAAGATAAAAAAATACAATGGCGAGGAGACCCGGTGAAAAAGCAACCCTGAAAAAGGTACCCTCTGAAACTGAGGAAGCAGGGCAACAGTGCCTAGCTCAGGTGACAATCTTTAAGCAAAAGAAACACACAAGGGCGTGGGGAGCTGGCGAAAAGGCAACACTGAGAAATCCACCCTCTGAAACGGACGAAGATGGGCAACAGAGGCTAGCTCAGGTGGCAATCTTTAAGCAAAAGAAACACACAAGGGCGTGGAGACCTGGGGAAAAAGCAACACGGAGAAATCCACCCTCTGAAACTGAGGAAGATGGGCAAGAGAGGCTACCTCAGGTGGCAATCCTTAAGCAAAAACAAAGCACAAAGGCGTGGAGCCCTGGGGACAAAGCAACCCTGAAATATCTACCCTCTGAAACTGAGGAACATGGGCAAGAGAGGCTAGCTCAGGTGGCAATCGTTAAGCAAAAACAAAACCCAAAGGCGTGGAGACCTGGGGAAAAAGCAACCCTGAAATATCTACCCTCTGAAACTGAGGAAGATGGGCAAGAGAGGCTGGCTTCAGGTGGCAAACGTTAAGCAAAAGAAACACACAAGGGCGTGGAGACCTGGGGAAACAGCAACACGGAGATATCGACCCTCTGAAACTCAGGAAGATGGGCAAGAGAGGCTAGCTCAGGTGGCAATCGTTAAGCAAAAACAAAACCCAAAGGCGTGGAGACCTGGGGAAAAAGCAACCCTGAAATATCTACCCTCTGAAACTGAGGAAGATGGGCAAGAGAGGCTGGCTTCAGGTGGCAATCTTTAAGCAAAAGAAACACACAAGGGCGTGGGGAGCTGGGGAAAAGGCAACACTGAGAAATCCACCCTCTGAAACGGACGAAGATGGGCAACAGAGGCTAGCTCAGGTGGCAATCGTTAAGCAAAAGAAACACACAAGGGCGTGGAGGCCTGGGGAAAAAGCAACACGGAGAAATCCACCCTCTGAAACTGAGGGACATGGGCAAAAGAAGCTAGCTCAGGTTGCAACCTTTAAGCAGAAAAAAAACACAAGGGCGTGCAGACCTGGCAAAAAAGCCACAGTGAGAAATCTACCCTCTGAAACCGACGAAGATGGACAACAGAGGCTAGCTCAGGTGGCAATTTTTAAGGAAAAATAAAAGGAAGTGCGTGGAGACCTGGGGAAAAAGCAACACGGAGAAATCTACCCTCTAGAACTGAGAAAGAAGCGCAACAGAGGCTAGCTCAGGTGGCAATCTTTAAGCAAAAAAAATAAGATAAAAAAATACAATGGCGAGGAGACCCGGTGAAAAAGCAACCCTGAAAAAGGTACCCTCTGAAACTGAGGAAGCAGGGCAACAGTGCCTAGCTCAGGTGACAATCTTTAAGCAAAAGAAACACACAAGGGCGTGGGGAGCTGGCGAAAAGGCAACACTGAGAAATCCACCCTCTGAAACGGACGAAGATGGGCAACAGAGGCTAGCTCAGGTGGCAATCTTTAAGCAAAAGAAACACACAAGGGCGTGGAGACCTGGGGAAAAAGCAACACGGAGAAATCCACCCTCTGAAACTGAGGAAGATGGGCAAGAGAGGCTACCTCAGGTGGCAATCCTTAAGCAAAAACAAAGCACAAAGGCGTGGAGCCCTGGGGACAAAGCAACCCTGAAATATCTACCCTCTGAAACTGAGGAACATGGGCAAGAGAGGCTAGCTCAGGTGGCACTCGTTAAGCAAAAACAAAACACAAAGGCGTGGAGACCTGGGGAAAAAGCAACCCTGAAATATCTACCCTCTGAAACTGAGGAAGATGGGCAAGAGAGGCTGGCTTCAGGTGGCAAACGTTAAGCAAAAGAAACACACAAGGGCGTGGAGACCTGGGGAAACAGCAACACGGAGATATCGACCCTCTGAAACTCAGGAAGATGGGCAAGAGAGGCTAGCTCAGGTGGCAATCGTTAAGCAAAAACAAAACCCAAAGGCGTGGAGACCTGGGGAAAAAGCAACCCTGAAATATCTACCCTCTGAAACTGAGGAAGATGGGCAAGAGAGGCTGGCTTCAGGTGGCAATCTTTAAGCAAAAGAAACACACAAGGGCGTGGGGAGCTGGGGAAAAGGCAACACTGAGAAATCCACCCTCTGAAACGGACGAAGATGGGCAACAGAGGCTGGCTTCAGGTGGCAATCTTTAAGCAAAAGAAACACACAAGGGCGTGGAGGCCTGGGGAAAAAGCAACACGGAGAAATCCACCCTCTGAAACTGAGGGACATGGGCAAAAGAAGCTAGCTCAGGTTGCAACCTTTAAGCAGAAAAAAAACACAAGGGCGTGCAGACCTGGCAAAAAAGCCACAGTGAGAAATCTACCCTCTGAAACCGACGAAGATGGACAACAGAGGCTAGCTCAGGTGGCAATTTTTAAGGAAAAATAAAAGGAAGTGCGTGGAGACCTGGGGAAAAAGCAACACGGAGAAATCTACCCTCTAGAACTGAGAAAGAAGCGCAACAGAGGCTAGCTCAGGTGGCAATCTTTAAGCAAAAAAAATAAGATAAAAAAATACAATGGCGAGGAGACCCGGTGAAAAAGCAACCCTGAAAAAGGTACCCTCTGAAACTGAGGAAGCAGGGCAACAGTGCCTAGCTCAGGTGACAATCTTTAAGCAAAAGAAACACACAAGGGCGTGGGGAGCTGGCGAAAAGGCAACACTGAGAAATCCACCCTCTGAAACGGACGAAGATGGGCAACAGAGGCTAGCTCAGGTGGCAATCTTTAAGCAGAAGAAACACACAAGGGCGTGGAGACCTGGGGAAAAAGCAACACGGAGAAATCCACCCTCTGAAACTGAGGAAGATGGGCAAGAGAGGCTACCTCAGGTGGCAATCCTTAAGCAAAAACAAAGCACAAAGGCGTGGAGCCCTGGGGACAAAGCAACCCTGAAATATCTACCCTCTGAAACTGAGGAACATGGGCAAGAGAGGCTAGCTCAGGTGGCAATCGTTAAGCAAAAACAAAACACAAAGGCGTGGAGACCTGGGGAAAAAGCAACCCTGAAATATCTACCCTCTGAAACTGAGGAAGATGGGCAAGAGAGGCTGGCTTCAGGTGGCAAACGTTAAGCAAAAGAAACACACAAGGGCGTGGAGACCTGGGGAAACAGCAACACGGAGATATCGAAACTCTGAAACTCAGGAAGATGGGCAAGAGAGGCTAGCTCAGGTGGCAATCGTTAAGCAAAAACAAAACCCAAAGGCGTGGAGACCTGGGGAAAAAGCAACCCTGAAATATCTACCCTCTGAAACTGAGGAAGATGGGCAAGAGAGGCTGGCTTCAGGTGGCAATCT
Organism: Equus asinus; assembly: GCF_041296235.1. Taxonomy (NCBI): domain Eukaryota; kingdom Metazoa; phylum Chordata; class Mammalia; order Perissodactyla; family Equidae; genus Equus; species Equus asinus. The sequence continues at coordinate 704,620 of NW_027225182.1, forward strand.
TTAAGCAAAAGAAACACACAAGGGCGTGGGGAGCTGGGGAAAAGGCAACACTGAGAAATCCACCCTCTGAAACGGACGAAGATGGGCAACAGAGGCTAGCTCAGGTGGCAATCGTTAAGCAAAAGAAACACACAAGGGCGTGGAGGCCTGGGGAAAAAGCAACACGGAGAAATCCACCCTCTGAAACTGAGGGACATGGGCAAAAGAAGCTAGCTCAGGTTGCAACCTTTAAGCAGAAAAAAAACACAAGGGCGTGCAGACCTGGCAAAAAAGCCACAGTGAGAAATCTACCCTCTGAAACCGACGAAGATGGACAACAGAGGCTAGCTCAGGTGGCAATTTTTAAGGAAAAATAAAAGGAAGTGCGTGGAGACCTGGGGAAAAAGCAACACGGAGAAATCTACCCTCTAGAACTGAGAAAGAAGCGCAACAGAGGCTAGCTCAGGTGGCAATCTTTAAGCAAAAAAAATAAGATAAAAAAATACAATGGCGAGGAGACCCGGTGAAAAAGCAACCCTGAAAAAGGTACCCTCTGAAACTGAGGAAGCAGGGCAACAGTGCCTAGCTCAGGTGACAATCTTTAAGCAAAAGAAACACACAAGGGCGTGGGGAGCTGGCGAAAAGGCAACACTGAGAAATCCACCCTCTGAAACGGACGAAGATGGGCAACAGAGGCTAGCTCAGGTGGCAATCTTTAAGCAAAAGAAACACACAAGGGCGTGGAGACCTGGGGAAAAAGCAACACGGAGAAATCCACCCTCTGAAACTGAGGAAGATGGGCAAGAGAGGCTACCTCAGGTGGCAATCCTTAAGCAAAAACAAAGCACAAAGGCGTGGAGCCCTGGGGACAAAGCAACCCTGAAATATCTACCCTCTGAAACTGAGGAACATGGGCAAGAGAGGCTAGCTCAGGTGGCAATCGTTAAGCAAAAACAAAACACAAAGGCGTGGAGACCTGGGGAAAAAGCAACCCTGAAATATCTACCCTCTGAAACTGAGGAAGATGGGCAAGAGAGGCTGGCTTCAGGTGGCAATCTTTAAGCAAAAGAAACACACAAGGGCGTGGAGGCCTGGGGAAAAAGCAACACGGAGAAATCCACCCTCTGAAACTGAGGGACATGGGCAAAAGAAGCTAGCTCAGGTTGCAACCTTTAAGCAGAAAAAAAACACAAGGGCGTGCAGACCTGGCAAAAAAGCCACAGTGAGAAATATACCCTCTGAAACCGACGAAGATGGACAACAGAGGCTAGCTCAGGTGGCAATTTTTAAGGAAAAATAAAAGGAAGTGCGTGGAGACCTGGGGAAAAAGCAACACGGAGAAATCTACCCTCTAGAACTGAGAAAGAAGCGCAACAGAGGCTAGCTCAGGTGGCAATCTTTAAGCAAAAAAAATAAGATAAAAAAATACAATGGCGAGGAGACCCGGTGAAAAAGCAACCCTGAAAAAGGTACCCTCTGAAACTGAGGAAGCAGGGCAACAGTGCCTAGCTCAGGTGACAATCTTTAAGCAAAAGAAACACACAAGGGCGTGGGGAGCTGGCGAAAAGGCAACACTGAGAAATCCACCCTCTGAAACGGACGAAGATGGGCAACAGAGGCTAGCTCAGGTGGCAATCTTTAAGCAAAAGAAACACACAAGGGCGTGGAGACCTGGGGAAAAAGCAACACGGAGAAATCCACCCTCTGAAACTGAGGAAGATGGGCAAGAGAGGCTACCTCAGGTGGCAATCCTTAAGCAAAAACAAAGCACAAAGGCGTGGAGCCCTGGGGACAAAGCAACCCTGAAATATCTACCCTCTGAAACTGAGGAACATGGGCAAGAGAGGCTAGCTCAGGTGGCAATCGTTAAGCAAAAACAAAACACAAAGGCGTGGAGACCTGGGGAAAAAGCAACCCTGAAATATCTACCCTCTGAAACTGAGGAAGATGGGCAAGAGAGGCTGGCTTCAGGTGGCAATATTTAAGCAAAAGAAACACACAAGGGCGTGGAGGCCTGGGGAAAAAGCAACACGGAGAAATCCACCCTCTGAAACTGAGGGACATGGGCAAAAGAAGCTAGCTCAGGTTGCAACCTTTAAGCAGAAAAAAAACACAAGGGCGTGCAGACCTGGCAAAAAAGCAACAGTGAGAAATCTACCCTCTGAAACCGACGAAGATGGACAACAGAGGCTAGCTCAGGTGGCAATTTTTAAGGAAAAATAAAAGGAAGTGCGTGGAGACCTGGGGAAAAAGCAACACGGAGAAATCTACCCTCTAGAACTGAGAAAGAAGCGCAACAGAGGCTAGCTCAGGTGGCAATCTTTAAGCAAAAAAAATAAGATAAAAAAATACAATGGCGAGGAGACCCGGTGAAAAAGCAACCCTGAAAAAGGTACCCTCTGAAACTGAGGAAGCAGGGCAACAGTGCCTAGCTCAGGTGACAATCTTTAAGCAAAAGAAACACACAAGGGCGTGGGGAGCTGGCGAAAAGGCAACACTGAGAAATCCACCCTCTGAAACGGACGAAGATGGGCAACAGAGGCTAGCTCAGGTGGCAATCTTTAAGCAGAAGAAACACACAAGGGCGTGGAGACCTGGGGAAAAAGCAACACGGAGAAATCCACCCTCTGAAACTGAGGAAGATGGGCAAGAGAGGCTACCTCAGGTGGCAATCCTTAAGCAAAAACAAAGCACAAAGGCGTGGAGCCCTGGGGACAAAGCAACCCTGAAATATCTACCCTCTGAAACTGAGGAACATGGGCAAGAGAGGCTAGCTCAGGTGGCAATCGTTAAGCAAAAACAAAACCCAAAGGCGTGGAGACCTGGGGAAAAAGCAACCCTGAAATATCTACCCTCTGAAACTGAGGAAGATGGGCAAGAGAGGCTGGCTTCAGGTGGCAAACGTTAAGCAAAAGAAACACACAAGGGCGTGGAGACCTGGGGAAACAGCAACACGGAGATATCGACCCTCTGAAACTCAGGAAGATGGGCAAGAGAGGCTAGCTCAGGTGGCAATCGTTAAGCAAAAACAAAACCCAAAGGCGTGGAGACCTGGGGAAAAAGCAACCCTGAAATATCGACCCTCTGAAACTGAGGAAGATGGGCAAGAGAGGCTGGCTTCAGGTGGCAATCTTTAAGCAAAAGAAACACACAAGGGCGTGGGGAGCTGGGGAAAAGGCAACACTGAGAAATCCACCCTCTGAAACGGACGAAGATGGGCAACAGAGGCTAGCTCAGGTGGCAATCGTTAAGCAAAAGAAACACACAAGGGCGTGGAGGCCTGGGGAAAAAGCAACACGGAGAAATCCACCCTCTGAAACTGAGGGACATGGGCAAAAGAAGCTAGCTCAGGTTGCAACCTTTAAGCAGAAAAAAAACACAAGGGCGTGCAGACCTGGCAAAAAAGCCACAGTGAGAAATCTACCCTCTGAAACCGACGAAGATGGACAACAGAGGCTAGCTCAGGTGGCAATTTTTAAGGAAAAATAAAAGGAAGTGCGTGGAGACCTGGGGAAAAAGCAACACGGAGAAATCTACCCTCTAGAACTGAGAAAGAAGCGCAACAGAGGCTAGCTCAGGTGGCAATCTTTAAGCAAAAAAAATAAGATAAAAAAATACAATGGCGAGGAGACCCGGTGAAAAAGCAACCCTGAAAAAGGTACCCTCTGAAACTGAGGAAGCAGGGCAACAGTGCCTAGCTCAGGTGACAATCTTTAAGCAAAAGAAACACACAAGGGCGTGGGGAGCTGGCGAAAAGGCAACACTGAGAAATCCACCCTCTGAAACGGACGAAGATGGGCAACAGAGGCTAGCTCAGGTGGCAATCTTTAAGCAAAAGAAACACACAAGGGCGTGGAGACCTGGGGAAAAAGCAACACGGAGAAATCCACCCTCTGAAACTGAGGAAGATGGGCAAGAGAGGCTACCTCAGGTGGCAATCCTTAAGCAAAAACAAAGCACAAAGGCGTGGAGCCCTGGGGACAAAGCAACCCTGAAATATCTACCCTCTGAAACTGAGGAACAAGGGCAAGAGAGGCTAGCTCAGGTGGCAATCGTTAAGCAAAAACAAAACACAAAGGCGTGGAGACCTGGGGAAAAAGCAACCCTGAAATATCTACCCTCTGAAACTGAGGAAGATGGGCAAGAGAGGCTGGCTTCAGGTGGCAATCTTTAAGCAAAAGAAACACACAAGGGCGTGGGGAGCTGGGGAAAAGGCAACACTGAGAAATCCACCCTCTGAAACGGACGAAGATGGGCAACAGAGGCTGGCTTCAGGTGGCAATCTTTAAGCAAAAGAAACACACAAGGGCGTGGAGACCTGGGGAAAAAGCAACACGGAGAAATCCACCCTCTGAAACTGAGGGACATGGGCAAAAGAAGCTAGCTCAGGTTGCAACCTTTAAGCAGAAAAAAAACACAAGGGCGTGCAGACCTGGCAAAAAAGCCACAGTGAGAAATCTACCCTCTGAAACCGACGAAGATGGACAACAGAGGCTAGCTCAGGTGGCAATTTTTAAGGAAAAATAAAAGGAAGTGCGTGGAGACCTGGGGAAAAAGCAACACGGAGAAATCTACCCTCTAGAACTGAGAAAGAAGCGCAACAGAGGCTAGCTCAGGTGGCAATCTTTAAGCAAAAAAAATAAGATAAAAAAATACAATGGCGAGGAGACCCGGTGAAAAAGCAACCCTGAAAAAGGTACCCTCTGAAACTGAGGAAGCAGGGCAACAGTGCCTAGCTCAGGTGACAATCTTTAAGCAAAAGAAACACACAAGGGCGTGGGGAGCTGGCGAAAAGGCAACACTGAGAAATCCACCCTCTGAAACGGACGAAGATGGGCAACAGAGTCTAGCTCAGGTGGCAATCTTTAAGCAAAAACAAAACCCAAAGGCGTGGAGACCTGGGGAAAAAGCAACCATGAAATATCTACCCTCTGAAACTGGGGAAGATGGGCAAGTGAGGCTGGCTTCAGGTGGCAAACTTTAAGCAAAAGAAACACACAAGGGCGTGGAGACCTGGGGAAAAAGCAGCACTGAGAAATCTACCCTCTGAAACTGAGGAAGTTGGGCGACAGAGGCTAGCTCAGGTGGCAATCGTTAAGCGAAAACAAAACACAAACTGGTGGAGACCTGGGGAAAAAGCAACCCTGAAATATCTACCCTCTGAAACTGAGGAAGATGGGCAAGAGAGGCTGGCTTCAGGTGGCAAACTTTAAGCAAAAGAAACACACAAGGGCGTGGAGACCTGGGGAAAAAGCAACACTGAGAAATCCACCCTCTGAAACTTAGGAAGATGGGCAACAGAGGCTAGCTCAGGTGGCAATAGTTAAGCAAAAACAAAACACAAGGGCGTGCAGACCTGGCAAAAAAGCAACAGCGAGAAATCTACCCTCTGAAACCGACGAACATGGGCAACAGAGGCTAGCTCAGGTGGCAATTTTTAAGGAAAAATAAAAGGAAGTGCGTGGAGACCTGGGGAAGAAGCAACACGGAGAAATCTACCCTCTGAAACTGAGAAAGAAGCGCAACAGAGGCTAGCTCAGGTGGCACTCTTTAAGCAAAAGAAACACACAAGGGCATGGGGTGCTGGCGAAAAGGCAACACTGAGAAATCCACCCTCTGAAACGGACGAAGATGGGCAACAGAGGCTAGCTCAGGTGGCAATCTTTAAGCAAAAAAAATAAAATAAAAAAATACAATGGCGAGGAGACCCGGTGAAAAAGCAACCCTGAAAAAGGTACCCTCTGAAACTGAGGAAGCAGGGCAACAGTGCCTAGCTCAGGTGACAATCTTTAAGCAAAAGAAACACACAAGGGCGTGGGGAGCTGGCGAAAAGGCAACACTGAGAAATCCACCCTCTGAAACGGACGAAGATGGGCAACAGAGTCTAGCTCAGGTGGCAATCTTTAAGCAAAAACAAAACCCAAAGACGTGGAGACCTGGGGAAAAAGCAACACGCAGAAATCCACCCTCTGAAACTGACGATCATGGGCCAAAGAATCTAGCTCAGGTTGCAACCTTTAAGCAGAAATAAAAAAAGACGCAAGGGCGTGGAGAGCTGGCGAAAAAGCAACACTGAGAAATCTACCCTCTGAAACCGAAGAAGATGGGCAACAGAGGCTAGCTGAGGTGGCAATCTTTAAGCAAAAAAAATAGAATAAAAAAATACAATGGCGAGGAGACCAGGTCAAAAAGCAACCCTGAAAAAGGTACCCTCTGAAACTGAGGAAGCAGGGCAACAGTGCCTAGCTCAGGTGACAATCTTTAAGCAAAAGAAACACACAAGGGCGTGGGGAGCTGGCGAAAAGGCAACACTGTGAAATCCACCCTCTGAAACGGACGAAGATGGGCAACAGAGGCTAGCTCAGGTGGCAATCTATAAGCAAAAGAAACACACAAGGGCGTGGAGACCTGGGGAAAACGCAACCCTGAAATATCTACCCTCTGAAACTGAGGAAGATGGGCAAGTGAGGCTGGCTTCAGGTGGCAAACTTTAAGCAAAAGAAACACACAAGGGCGTGGAGACCTGGGGAAAAAGCAGCACTGAGAAATCTACCCTCTTAAACTGACGAGCATGGGCAACAGAGGCTAGCTCAGGTGGCAATCGTTAAGCAAAAGAAACACACAAGGGCGTGGAGACCTGGGGAAAAAGCAACACGGAGAAATCCACCCTCTGAAACTGAGGAAGATGGGCAACAGAGGCTACCTCAGGTGGCACTCGTTAAGCAAAAACAAAACACACAGGCGTGGAGACCTGGGGAAAAAGCAACCCTGAAATATCTACCATCTGAAACTGAGGAAGATGGGCAAGAGAGGCTGGCTTCAGGTGGCAAACTTTAAGCAAAAGAAACACACAAGGGCGTGGAGACCTGGGGAAAAAGCAGCACTGAGAAATCTACCCTCTGAAACTGAGGAAGTTGGGCGACAGAGGCTAGCTCAGGTGGCAATCGTTAAGCGAAAACAAAACACAAACTGGTGGAGACCTGGGGAAAAAGCAACCCTGAAATTTCTACCCTCTGAAACTGAGGAAGATGGGCAAGAGAGGCTGGCTTCAGGTGGCAAACTTTAAGCAAAAGAAACACACAAGGGCGTGGAGACCTGGGGAAAAAGCAACACTGAGAAATCCACCCTCTGAAACTTAGGAAGATGGGCAACAGAGGCTAGCTCAGGTGGCAATAGTTAAGCAAAAACAAAACACAAGGGCGTGCAGACCTGGCAAAAAAGCAACAGCGAGAAATCTACCCTCTGAAACCGACGAACATGGGCAACAGAGGCTAGCTCAGGTGGCAATTTTTAAGGAAAAATAAAAGGAAGTGCGTGGAGACCTGGGGAAAAAGCAACACGGAGAAATCTACCCTCTGAAACTGAGAAAGAAGCGCAACAGAGGCTAGCTCAGGAGGCACTCTTTAAGCAAAAGAAACACACAAGGGCATGGGGAGCTGGCGAAAAGGCAACACTGAGAAATCCACCCTCTGAAACGGACGAAGATGGGCAACAGAGGCTAGCTCAGGTGGCAATCTTTAAGCAAAAAAAATAAAATAAAAAAATACAATGGCGAGGAGACCCGGTCAAAAAGCAACCCTGAAAAAGGTACCCTCTGAAACTGAGGAAGCAGGGCAACAGTGCCTAGCTCAGGTGACAATCTTTAAGCAAAAGAAACACACAAGGGCGTGGGGAGCTGGCGAAAAGGCAACACTGAGAAATCCACCCTCTGAACGGACGAAGATGGGCAACAGAGTCTAGCTCAGGTGGCAATCTTTAAGCAAAAACAAAACCCAAAGGCGTGGAGACCTGGGGAAAAAGCAACCCTGAAATATCTACCCTCTGAAACTGGGGAAGATGGGCAAGTGAGGCTGGCTTCAGGTGGCAAACTTTAAGCAAAAGAAACACACAAGGGCATGGAGACCTGGGGAAAAAGCAGCACTGAGAAATCTACCCTCTGAAACTGACGAGCATGGGCAACAGAGGCTAGCTCAGGTGGCAATCGTTAAGGAAAAGAAACTCACAAGGGCGTGGAGACCTGGGGAAAAAGCAGCACCGAGAAATCTACCCTCTTAAACTGACGAGGATGGGCAACAGAGGCTAGCTCAGGTGGCAATCGTTAAGCAAAAGAAACACACAAGGGCGTGGAGACCTGGGGAAAAAGCAACACGGAGAAATCCACCCTCTGAAACTGAGGAAGATGGGCAACAGAGGCTACCTCAGGTGGCACTCGTTAAGCAAAAACAAAACACACAGGCGTGGAGACCTGGGGAAAAAGCAACCCTGAAATATCTACCATCTGAAACTGAGGAAGATGGGCAAGAGAGGCTGGCTTCAGGTGGCAAACTTTAAGCAAAAGAAACACACAAGGGCGTGGAGACCTGGGGAAAAAGCAGCACTGAGAAATCTACCCTCTGAAACTGAGGAAGTTGGGCGACAGAGGCTAGCTCAGGTGGCAATCGTTAAGCGAAAACAAAACACAAACTGGTGGAGACCTGGGGAAAAAGCAACCCTGAAATATCTACCCTCTGAAACTGAGGAAGATGGGCAAGAGAGGCTGGCTTCAGGTGGCAAACTTTAAGCAAAAGAAACACACAAGGGCGTGGAGACCTGGGGAAAAAGCAACACTGAGAAATCCACCCTCTGAAACTTAGGAAGATGGGCAACAGAGGCTAGCTCAGGTGGCAATAGTTAAGCAAAAACAAAACACAAGGGCGTGCAGACCTGGCAAAAAAGCAACAGCGAGAAATCTACCCTCTGAAACCGACGAACATGGGCAACAGAGGCTAGCTCAGGTGGCAATTTTTAAGGAAAAATAAAAGGAAGTGCGTGGAGACCTGGGGAAGAAGCAACACGGAGAAATCTACCCTCTGAAACTGAGAAAGAAGCGCAACAGAGGCTAGCTCAGGTGGCACTCTTTAAGCAAAAGAAACACACAAGGGCATGGGGAGCTGGCGAAAAGGCAACACTGAGAAATCCACCCTCTGAAACGGACGAAGATGGGCAACAGAGGCTAGCTCAGGTGGCAATCTTTAAGCAAAAAAAATAAAATAAAAAAATACAATGGCGAGGAGACCCGGTGAAAAAGCAACCCTGAAAAAGGTACCCTCTGAAACTGAGGAAGCAGGGCAACAGTGCCTAGCTCAGGTGACAATCTTTAAGCAAAAGAAACACACAAGGGCGTGGGGAGCTGGCGAAAAGGCAACACTGAGAAATCCACCCTCTGAAACGGACGAAGATGGGCAACAGAGTCTAGCTCAGGTGGCAATCTTTAAGCAAAAACAAAACCCAAAGACGTGGAGACCTGGGGAAAAAGCAACCATGAAATATCTACCCTCTGAAACTGGGGAAGATGGGCAAGAGAGGCTGGCTTCAGGTGGCAAACATTAAGCAAAAGAAACACACAAGGGCGTGGAGACCTGGGGAAAAAGCAGCACTGAGAAATCTACCCTCTGAAACTGACGAGCATGGGCAACAGAGGCTAGCTCAGGTGGCAATCGTTAAGGAAAAGAAACTCACAAGGGCGTGGAGACCTGGGGAAAAAGCAACACGGAGAAATCCACCCTGTGAAACTGAGGAAGATGGGCAACAGAGGCTACCTCAGGTGGCACTCGTTAAGCAAAAACAAAACACACAGGCGTGGAGACCTGGGGAAAAAGCAACCCTGAAATATCTACCATCTGAAACTGAGGAAGATGGGCAAGAGAGGCTGGCTTCAGGTGGCAAACTTTAAGCAAAAGAAACACACAAGGGCGTGGAGACCTGGGGAAAAAGCAGCACTGAGAAATCTACCCTCTGAAACTGACGAGGATGGGCAACAGAGGCTGGCTCAGGTGGCAATCGTTAAGCAAAAGAAACACACAAGGGCGTGGAGACCTCGGGAAAAAGCAACACGCAGAAATCCACCCTCTGAAACTGACGATCATGGGCCAAAGAATCTAGCTCAGGTTGCAACCTTTAAGCAGAAATAAAAAAAGACGCAAGGGCGTGGAGAGCTGGCGAAAAAGCAACACTGAGAAATCTACCCTCTGAAACCGAAGAAGATGGGCAACAGAGGCTAGCTGAGGTGGCAATCTTTAAGCAAAAAAAATAGAATAAAAAAATACAATGGCGAGGAGACCAGGTCAAAAAGCAACCCTGAAAAAGGTACCCTCTGAAACTGAGGAAGCAGGGCAACAGTGCCTAGCTCAGGTGACAATCTTTAAGCAAAAGAAACACACAAGGGCGTGGGGAGCTGGCGAAAAGGCAACACTGTGAAATCCACCCTCTGAAACGGACGAAGATGGGCAACAGAGGCTAGCTCAGGTGGCAATCTATAAGCTAAAGAAACACACAAGGGCGTGGAGACCTGGGGAAAAAGCAACACGGAGAAATCCACCCTCTGAAACTGAGGAAGATGGGCAAGAGAGGCTACCTCAGGTGGCAATCCTTAAGCAAAAACAAAGCACAAAGGCGTGGAGCCCTGGGGACAAAGCAACCCTGAAATATCTACCCTCTGAAACTGAGGAACATGGGCAAGAGAGGCTAGCTCAGGTGGCAATCGTTAAGCAAAAACAAAACACAAAGGCGTGGAGACCTGGGGAAAAAGCAACCCTGAAATATCTACCCTCTGAAACTGAGGAAGATGGGCAAGAGAGGCTGGCTTCAGGTGGCAAACGTTAAGCAAAAGAAACACACAAGGGCGTGGAGACCTGGGGAAACAGCAACACGGAGATATCGACCCTCTGAAACTCAGGAAGATGGGCAAGAGAGGCTAGCTCAGGTGGCAATCGTTAAGCAAAAACAAAACCCAAAGGCGTGGAGACCTGGGGAAAAAGCAACCCTGAAATATCTACCCTCTGAAACTGAGGAAGATGGGCAAGAGAGGCTGGCTTCAGGTGGCAATCTTTAAGCAAAAGAAACACACAAGGGCGTGGGGAGCTGGGGAAAAGGCAACACTGAGAAATCCACCCTCTGAAACGGACGAAGATGGGCAACAGAGGCTGGCTTCAGGTGGCAATCTTTAAGCAAAAGAAACACACAAGGGCGTGGAGGCCTGGGGAAAAAGCAACACGGAGAAATCCACCCTCTGAAACTGAGGGACATGGGCAAAAGAAGCTAGCTCAGGTTGCAACCTTTAAGCAGAAAAAAAACACAAGGGCGTGCAGACCTGGCAAAAAAGCAACAGTGAGAAATCTACCCTCTGAAACCGACGAAGATGGACAACAGAGGCTAGCTCAGGTGGCAATTTTTAAGGAAAAATAAAAGGAAGTGCGTGGAGACCTGGGGAAAAAGCAACACGGAGAAATCTACCCTCTAGAACTGAGAAAGAAGCGCAACAGAGGCTAGCTCAGGTGGCAATCTTTAAGCAAAAAAAATAAGATAAAAAAATACAATGGCGAGGAGACCCGGTGAAAAAGCAACCCTGAAAAAGGTACCCTCTGAAACTGAGGAAGCAGGGCAACAGTGCCTAGCTCAGGTGACAATCTTTAAGCAAAAGAAACACACAAGGGCGTGGGGAGCTGGCGAAAAGGCAACACTGAGAAATCCACCCTCTGAAACGGACGAAGATGGGCAACAGAGGCTAGCTCAGGTGGCAATCTTTAAGCAAAAGAAACACACAAGGGCGTGGAGACCTGGGGAAAAAGCAACACGGAGAAATCCACCCTCTGAAACTGAGGAAGATGGGCAAGAGAGGCTACCTCAGGTGGCAATCCTTAAGCAAAAACAAAGCACAAAGGCGTGGAGCCCTGGGGACAAAGCAACCCTGAAATATCTACCCTCTGAAACTGAGGAACATGGGCAAGAGAGGCTAGCTCAGGTGGCAATCGTTAAGCAAAAACAAAACACAAAGGCGTGGAGACCTGGGGAAAAAGCAACCCTGAAATATCTACCCTCTGAAACTGAGGAAGATGGGCAAGAGAGGCTGGCTTCAGGTGGCAATCTTTAAGCAAAAGAAACACACAAGGGCGTGGAGGCCTGGGGAAAAAGCAACACGGAGAAATCCACCCTCTGAAACTGAGGGACATGGGCAAAAGAAGCTAGCTCAGGTTGCAACCTTTAAGCAGAAAAAAAACACAAGGGCGTGCAGACCTGGCAAAAAAGCAACAGTGAGAAATCTACCCTCTGAAACCGACGAAGATGGACAACAGAGGCTAGCTCAGGTGGCAATTTTTAAGGAAAAATAAAAGGAAGTGCGTGGAGACCTGGGGAAAAAGCAACACGGAGAAATCTACCCTCTAGAACTGAGAAAGAAGCGCAACAGAGGCTAGCTCAGGTGGCAATCTTTAAGCAAAAAAAATAAGATAAAAAAATACAATGGCGAGGAGACCCGGTGAAAAAGCAACCCTGAAAAAGGTACCCTCTGAAACTGAGGAAGCAGGGCAACAGTGCCTAGCTCAGGTGACAATCTTTAAGCAAAAGAAACACACAAGGGCGTGGGGAGCTGGCGAAAAGGCAACACTGAGAAATCCACCCTCTGAAACGGACGAAGATGGGCAACAGAGGCTAGCTCAGGTGGCAATCTTTAAGCAAAAGAAACACACAAGGGCGTGGAGACCTGGGGAAAAAGCAACACGGAGAAATCCACCCTCTGAAACTGAGGAAGATGGGCAAGAGAGGCTACCTCAGGTGGCAATCCTTAAGCAAAAACAAAGCACAAAGGCGTGGAGCCCTGGGGACAAAGCAACCCTGAAATATCTACCCTCTGAAACTGAGGAACATGGGCAAGAGAGGCTAGCTCAGGTGGCAATCGTTAAGCAAAAACAAAACACAAAGGCGTGGAGACCTGGGGAAAAAGCAACCCTGAAATATCTACCCTCTGAAACTGAGGAAGATGGGCAAGAGAGGCTGGCTTCAGGTGGCAAACGTTAAGCAAAAGAAACACACAAGGGCGTGGAGACCTGGGGAAACAGCAACACGGAGATATCGACCCTCTGAAACTCAGGAAGATGGGCAAGAGAGGCTAGCTCAGGTGGCAATCGTTAAGCAAAAACAAAACCCAAAGGCGTGGAGACCTGGGGAAAAAGCAACCCTGAAATATCTACCCTCTGAAACTGAGGAAGATGGGCAAGAGAGGCTGGCTTCAGGTGGCAATCTTTAAGCAAAAGAAACACACAAGGGCGTGGGGAGCTGGGGAAAAGGCAACACTGAGAAATCCACCCTCTGAAACGGACGAAGATGGGCAACAGAGGCTAGCTCAGGTGGCAATCGTTAAGCAAAAGAAACACACAAGGGCGTGGAGGCCTGGGGAAAAAGCAACACGGAGAAATCCACCCTCTGAAACTGAGGGACATGGGCAAAAGAAGCTAGCTCAGGTTGCAACCTTTAAGCAGAAAAAAAACACAAGGGCGTGCAGACCTGGCAAAAAAGCCACAGTGAGAAATCTACCCTCTGAAACCGACGAAGATGGACAACAGAGGCTAGCTCAGGTGGCAATTTTTAAGGAAAAATAAAAGGAAGTGCGTGGAGACCTGGGGAAAAAGCAACACGGAGAAATCTACCCTCTAGAACTGAGAAAGAAGCGCAACAGAGGCTAGCTCAGGTGGCAATCTTTAAGCAAAAAAAATAAGATAAAAAAATACAATGGCGAGGAGACCCGGTGAAAAAGCAACCCTGAAAAAGGTACCCTCTGAAACTGAGGAAGCAGGGCAACAGTGCCTAGCTCAGGTGACAATCTTTAAGCAAAAGAAACACACAAGGGCGTGGGGAGCTGGCGAAAAGGCAACACTGAGAAATCCACCCTCTGAAACGGACGAAGATGGGCAACAGAGGCTAGCTCAGGTGGCAATCTTTAAGCAGAAGAAACACACAAGGGCGTGGAGACCTGGGGAAAAAGCAACACGGAGAAATCCACCCTCTGAAACTGAGGAAGATGGGCAAGAGAGGCTACCTCAGGTGGCAATCCTTAAGCAAAAACAAAGCACAAAGGCGTGGAGCCCTGGGGACAAAGCAACCCTGAAATATCTACCCTCTGAAACTGAGGAACATGGGCAAGAGAGGCTAGCTCAGGTGGCAATCGTTAAGCAAAAACAAAACCCAAAGGCGTGGAGACCTGGGGAAAAAGCAACCCTGAAATATCTACCCTCTGAAACTGAGGAAGATGGGCAAGAGAGGCTGGCTTCAGGTGGCAATCTTTAAGCAAAAGAAACACACAAGGGCGTGGGGAGCTGGGGAAAAGGCAACACTGAGAAATCCACCCTCTGAAACGGACGAAGATGGGCAACAGAGGCTAGCTCAGGTGGCAATCGTTAAGCAAAAGAAACACACAAGGGCGTGGAGGCCTGGGGAAAAAGCAACACGGAGAAATCCACCCTCTGAAACTGAGGGACATGGGCAAAAGAAGCTAGCTCAGGTTGCAACCTTTAAGCAGAAAAAAAACACAAGGGCGTGCAGACCTGGCAAAAAAGCCACAGTGAGAAATCTACCCTCTGAAACCGACGAAGATGGACAACAGAGGCTAGCTCAGGTGGCAATTTTTAAGGAAAAATAAAAGGAAGTGCGTGGAGACCTGGGGAAAAAGCAACACGGAGAAATCTACCCTCTAGAACTGAGAAAGAAGCGCAACAGAGGCTAGCTCAGGTGGCAATCTTTAAGCAAAAAAAATAAGATAAAAAAATACAATGGCGAGGAGACCCGGTGAAAAAGCAACCCTGAAAAAGGTACCCTCTGAAACTGAGGAAGCAGGGCAACAGTGCCTAGCTCAGGTGACAATCTTTAAGCAAAAGAAACACACAAGGGCGTGGGGAGCTGGCGAAAAGGCAACACTGAGAAATCCACCCTCTGAAACGGACGAAGATGGGCAACAGAGGCTAGCTCAGGTGGCAATCTTTAAGCAAAAGAAACACACAAGGGCGTGGAGACCTGGGGAAAAAGCAACACGGAGAAATCCACCCTCTGAAACTGAGGAAGATGGGCAAGAGAGGCTACCTCAGGTGGCAATCCTTAAGCAAAAACAAAGCACAAAGGCGTGGAGCCCTGGGGACAAAGCAACCCTGAAATATCTACCCTCTGAAACTGAGGAACATGGGCAAGAGAGGCTAGCTCAGGTGGCAATCGTTAAGCAAAAACAAAACACAAAGGCGTGGAGACCTGGGGAAAAAGCAACCCTGAAATATCTACCCTCTGAAACTGAGGAAGATGGGCAAGAGAGGCTGGCTTCAGGTGGCAATCTTTAAGCAAAAGAAACACACAAGGGCGTGGAGGCCTGGGGAAAAAGCAACACGGAGAAATCCACCCTCTGAAACTGAGGGACATGGGCAAAAGAAGCTAGCTCAGGTTGCAACCTTTAAGCAGAAAAAAAACACAAGGGCGTGCAGACCTGGCAAAAAAGCAACAGTGAGAAATCTACCCTCTGAAACCGACGAAGATGGACAACAGAGGCTAGCTCAGGTGGCAATTTTTAAGGAAAAATAAAAGGAAGTGCGTGGAGACCTGGGGAAAAAGCAACACGGAGAAATCTACCCTCTAGAACTGAGAAAGAAGCGCAACAGAGGCTAGCTCAGGTGGCAATCTTTAAGCAAAAAAAATAAGATAAAAAAATACAATGGCGAGGAGACCCGGTGAAAAAGCAACCCTGAAAAAGGTACCCTCTGAAACTGAGGAAGCAGGGCAACAGTGCCTAGCTCAGGTGACAATCTTTAAGCAAAAGAAACACACAAGGGCGTGGGGAGCTGGCGAAAAGGCAACACTGAGAAATCCACCCTCTGAAACGGACGAAGATGGGCAACAGAGGCTAGCTCAGGTGGCAATCTTTAAGCAAAAGAAACACACAAGGGCGTGGAGACCTGGGGAAAAAGCAACACGGAGAAATCCACCCTCTGAAACTGAGGAAGATGGGCAAGAGAGGCTACCTCAGGTGGCAATCCTTAAGCAAAAACAAAGCACAAAGGCGTGGAGCCCTGGGGACAAAGCAACCCTGAAATATCTACCCTCTGAAACTGAGGAACATGGGCAAGAGAGGCTAGCTCAGGTGGCAATCGTTAAGCAAAAACAAAACACAAAGGCGTGGAGACCTGGGGAAAAAGCAACCCTGAAATATCTACCCTCTGAAACTGAGGAAGATGGGCAAGAGAGGCTGGCTTCAGGTGGCAATATTTAAGCAAAAGAAACACACAAGGGCGTGGAGGCCTGGGGAAAAAGCAACACGGAGAAATCCACCCTCTGAAACTGAGGGACATGGGCAAAAGAAGCTAGCTCAGGTTGCAACCTTTAAGCAGAAAAAAAACACAAGGGCGTGCAGACCTGGCAAAAAAGCAACAGTGAGAAATCTACCCTCTGAAACCGACGAAGATGGACAACAGAGGCTAGCTCAGGTGGCAATTTTTAAGGAAAAATAAAAGGAAGTGCGTGGAGACCTGGGGAAAAAGCAACACGGAGAAATCTACCCTCTAGAACTGAGAAAGAAGCGCAACAGAGGCTAGCTCAGGTGGCAATCTTTAAGCAAAAAAAATAAGATAAAAAAATACAATGGCGAGGAGACCCGGTGAAAAAGCAACCCTGAAAAAGGTACCCTCTGAAACTGAGGAAGCAGGGCAACAGTGCCTAGCTCAGGTGACAATCTTTAAGCAAAAGAAACACACAAGGGCGTGGGGAGCTGGCGAAAAGGCAACACTGAGAAATCCACCCTCTGAAACGGACGAAGATGGGCAACAGAGGCTAGCTCAGGTGGCAATCTTTAAGCAGAAGAAACACACAAGGGCGTGGAGACCTGGGGAAAAAGCAACACGGAGAAATCCACCCTCTGAAACTGAGGAAGATGGGCAAGAGAGGCTACCTCAGGTGGCAATCCTTAAGCAAAAACAAAGCACAAAGGCGTGGAGCCCTGGGGACAAAGCAACCCTGAAATATCTACCCTCTGAAACTGAGGAACATGGGCAAGAGAGGCTAGCTCAGGTGGCAATCGTTAAGCAAAAACAAAACACAAAGGCGTGGAGACCTGGGGAAAAAGCAACCCTGAAATATCTACCCTCTGAAACTGAGGAAGATGGGCAAGAGAGGCTGGCTTCAGGTGGCAAACGTTAAGCAAAAGAAACACACAAGGGCGTGGAGACCTGGGGAAACAGCAACACGGAGATATCGACCCTCTGAAACTCAGGAAGATGGGCAAGAGAGGCTAGCTCAGGTGGCAATCGTTAAGCAAAAACAAAACCCAAAGGCGTGGAGACCTGGGGAAAAAGCAACCCTGAAATATCGACCCTCTGAAACTGAGGAAGATGGGCAAGAGAGGCTGGCTTCAGGTGGCAATCTTTAAGCAAAAGAAACACACAAGGGCGTGGGGAGCTGGGGAAAAGGCAACACTGAGAAATCCACC
Organism: Equus asinus; assembly: GCF_041296235.1. Lineage (NCBI taxonomy): Eukaryota > Metazoa > Chordata > Mammalia > Perissodactyla > Equidae > Equus > Equus asinus. The sequence goes on from NW_027225182.1 coordinate 721,868, forward strand.
CTCTGAAACGGACGAAGATGGGCAACAGAGGCTAGCTCAGGTGGCAATCGTTAAGCAAAAGAAACACACAAGGGCGTGGAGGCCTGGGGAAAAAGCAACACGGAGAAATCCACCCTCTGAAACTGAGGGACATGGGCAAAAGAAGCTAGCTCAGGTTGCAACCTTTAAGCAGAAAAAAAACACAAGGGCGTGCAGACCTGGCAAAAAAGCCACAGTGAGAAATCTACCCTCTGAAACCGACGAAGATGGACAACAGAGGCTAGCTCAGGTGGCAATTTTTAAGGAAAAATAAAAGGAAGTGCGTGGAGACCTGGGGAAAAAGCAACACGGAGAAATCTACCCTCTAGAACTGAGAAAGAAGCGCAACAGAGGCTAGCTCAGGTGGCAATCTTTAAGCAAAAAAAATAAGATAAAAAAATACAATGGCGAGGAGACCCGGTGAAAAAGCAACCCTGAAAAAGGTACCCTCTGAAACTGAGGAAGCAGGGCAACAGTGCCTAGCTCAGGTGACAATCTTTAAGCAAAAGAAACACACAAGGGCGTGGGGAGCTGGCGAAAAGGCAACACTGAGAAATCCACCCTCTGAAACGGACGAAGATGGGCAACAGAGGCTAGCTCAGGTGGCAATCTTTAAGCAAAAGAAACACACAAGGGCGTGGAGACCTGGGGAAAAAGCAACACGGAGAAATCCACCCTCTGAAACTGAGGAAGATGGGCAAGAGAGGCTACCTCAGGTGGCAATCCTTAAGCAAAAACAAAGCACAAAGGCGTGGAGCCCTGGGGACAAAGCAACCCTGAAATATCTACCCTCTGAAACTGAGGAACAAGGGCAAGAGAGGCTAGCTCAGGTGGCAATCGTTAAGCAAAAACAAAACACAAAGGCGTGGAGACCTGGGGAAAAAGCAACCCTGAAATATCTACCCTCTGAAACTGAGGAAGATGGGCAAGAGAGGCTGGCTTCAGGTGGCAATCTTTAAGCAAAAGAAACACACAAGGGCGTGGGGAGCTGGGGAAAAGGCAACACTGAGAAATCCACCCTCTGAAACGGACGAAGATGGGCAACAGAGGCTGGCTTCAGGTGGCAATCTTTAAGCAAAAGAAACACACAAGGGCGTGGAGGCCTGGGGAAAAAGCAACACGGAGAAATCCACCCTCTGAAACTGAGGGACATGGGCAAAAGAAGCTAGCTCAGGTTGCAACCTTTAAGCAGAAAAAAAACACAAGGGCGTGCAGACCTGGCAAAAAAGCAACAGTGAGAAATCTACCCTCTGAAACCGACGAAGATGGACAACAGAGGCTAGCTCAGGTGGCAATTTTTAAGGAAAAATAAAAGGAAGTGCGTGGAGACCTGGGGAAAAAGCAACACGGAGAAATCTACCCTCTAGAACTGAGAAAGAAGCGCAACAGAGGCTAGCTCAGGTGGCAATCTTTAAGCAAAAAAAATAAGATAAAAAAATACAATGGCGAGGAGACCCGGTGAAAAAGCAACCCTGAAAAAGGTACCCTCTGAAACTGAGGAAGCAGGGCAACAGTGCCTAGCTCAGGTGACAATCTTTAAGCAAAAGAAACACACAAGGGCGTGGGGAGCTGGCGAAAAGGCAACACTGAGAAATCCACCCTCTGAAACGGACGAAGATGGGCAACAGAGGCTAGCTCAGGTGGCAATCTTTAAGCAAAAGAAACACACAAGGGCGTGGAGACCTGGGGAAAAAGCAACACGGAGAAATCCACCCTCTGAAACTGAGGAAGATGGGCAAGAGAGGCTACCTCAGGTGGCAATCCTTAAGCAAAAACAAAGCACAAAGGCGTGGAGCCCTGGGGACAAAGCAACCCTGAAATATCTACCCTCTGAAACTGAGGAACATGGGCAAGAGAGGCTAGCTCAGGTGGCAATCGTTAAGCAAAAACAAAACACAAAGGCGTGGAGACCTGGGGAAAAAGCAACCCTGAAATATCTACCCTCTGAAACTGAGGAAGATGGGCAAGAGAGGCTGGCTTCAGGTGGCAAACGTTAAGCAAAAGAAACACACAAGGGCGTGGAGACCTGGGGAAACAGCAACACGGAGATATCGACCCTCTGAAACTCAGGAAGATGGGCAAGAGAGGCTAGCTCAGGTGGCAATCGTTAAGCAAAAACAAAACCCAAAGGCGTGGAGACCTGGGGAAAAAGCAACCCTGAAATATCTACCCTCTGAAACTGAGGAAGATGGGCAAGAGAGGCTGGCTTCAGGTGGCAATCTTTAAGCAAAAGAAACACACAAGGGCGTGGGGAGCTGGGGAAAAGGCAACACTGAGAAATCCACCCTCTGAAACGGACGAAGATGGGCAACAGAGGCTAGCTCAGGTGGCAATCGTTAAGCAAAAGAAACACACAAGGGCGTGGAGGCCTGGGGAAAAAGCAACACGGAGAAATCCACCCTCTGAAACTGAGGGACATGGGCAAAAGAAGCTAGCTCAGGTTGCAACCTTTAAGCAGAAAAAAAACACAAGGGCGTGCAGACCTGGCAAAAAAGCCACAGTGAGAAATCTACCCTCTGAAACCGACGAAGATGGACAACAGAGGCTAGCTCAGGTGGCAATTTTTAAGGAAAAATAAAAGGAAGTGCGTGGAGACCTGGGGAAAAAGCAACACGGAGAAATCTACCCTCTAGAACTGAGAAAGAAGCGCAACAGAGGCTAGCTCAGGTGGCAATCTTTAAGCAAAAAAAATAAGATAAAAAAATACAATGGCGAGGAGACCCGGTGAAAAAGCAACCCTGAAAAAGGTACCCTCTGAAACTGAGGAAGCAGGGCAACAGTGCCTAGCTCAGGTGACAATCTTTAAGCAAAAGAAACACACAAGGGCGTGGGGAGCTGGCGAAAAGGCAACACTGAGAAATCCACCCTCTGAAACGGACGAAGATGGGCAACAGAGGCTAGCTCAGGTGGCAATCTTTAAGCAAAAGAAACACACAAGGGCGTGGAGACCTGGGGAAAAAGCAACACGGAGAAATCCACCCTCTGAAACTGAGGAAGATGGGCAAGAGAGGCTACCTCAGGTGGCAATCCTTAAGCAAAAACAAAGCACAAAGGCGTGGAGCCCTGGGGACAAAGCAACCCTGAAATATCTACCCTCTGAAACTGAGGAACATGGGCAAGAGAGGCTAGCTCAGGTGGCAATCGTTAAGCAAAAACAAAACACAAAGGCGTGGAGACCTGGGGAAAAAGCAACCCTGAAATATCTACCCTCTGAAACTGAGGAAGATGGGCAAGAGAGGCTGGCTTCAGGTGGCAATCTTTAAGCAAAAGAAACACACAAGGGCGTGGAGGCCTGGGGAAAAAGCAACACGGAGAAATCCACCCTCTGAAACTGAGGGACATGGGCAAAAGAAGCTAGCTCAGGTTGCAACCTTTAAGCAGAAAAAAAACACAAGGGCGTGCAGACCTGGCAAAAAAGCAACAGTGAGAAATCTACCCTCTGAAACCGACGAAGATGGACAACAGAGGCTAGCTCAGGTGGCAATTTTTAAGGAAAAATAAAAGGAAGTGCGTGGAGACCTGGGGAAAAAGCAACACGGAGAAATCTACCCTCTAGAACTGAGAAAGAAGCGCAACAGAGGCTAGCTCAGGTGGCAATCTTTAAGCAAAAAAAATAAGATAAAAAAATACAATGGCAAGGAGACCCGGTGAAAAAGCAACCCTGAAAAAGGTACCCTCTGAAACTGAGGAAGCAGGGCAACAGTGCCTAGCTCAGGTGACAATCTTTAAGCAAAAGAAACACACAAGGGCGTGGGGAGCTGGCGAAAAGGCAACACTGAGAAATCCACCCTCTGAAACGGACGAAGATGGGCAACAGAGGCTAGCTCAGGTGGCAATCTTTAAGCAAAAGAAACACACAAGGGCGTGGAGACCTGGGGAAAAAGCAACACGGAGAAATCCACCCTCTGAAACTGAGGAAGATGGGCAAGAGAGGCTACCTCAGGTGGCAATCCTTAAGCAAAAACAAAGCACAAAGGCGTGGAGCCCTGGGGACAAAGCAACCCTGAAATATCTACCCTCTGAAACTGAGGAACATGGGCAAGAGAGGCTAGCTCAGGTGGCAATCGTTAAGCAAAAACAAAACACAAAGGCGTGGAGACCTGGGGAAAAAGCAACCCTGAAATATCTACCCTCTGAAACTGAGGAAGATGGGCAAGAGAGGCTGGCTTCAGGTGGCAATCTTTAAGCAAAAGAAACACACAAGGGCGTGGAGGCCTGGGGAAAAAGCAACACGGAGAAATCCACCCTCTGAAACTGAGGGACATGGGCAAAAGAAGCTAGCTCAGGTTGCAACCTTTAAGCAGAAAAAAAACACAAGGGCGTGCAGACCTGGCAAAAAAGCAACAGTGAGAAATCTACCCTCTGAAACCGACGAAGATGGACAACAGAGGCTAGCTCAGGTGGCAATTTTTAAGGAAAAATAAAAGGAAGTGCGTGGAGACCTGGGGAAAAAGCAACACGGAGAAATCTACCCTCTAGAACTGAGAAAGAAGCGCAACAGAGGCTAGCTCAGGTGGCAATCTTTAAGCAAAAAAAATAAAATAAAAAAATACAATGGCGAGGAGACCCGGTGAAAAAGCAACCCTGAAAAAGGTACCCTCTGAAACTGAGGAAGCAGGGCAACAGTGCCTAGCTCAGGTGACAATCTTTAAGCAAAAGAAACACACAAGGGCGTGGGGAGCTGGCGAAAAGGCAACACTGAGAAATCCACCCTCTGAAACGGACGAAGATGGGCAACAGAGGCTAGCTCAGGTGGCAATCTTTAAGCAAAAGAAACACACAAGGGCGTGGAGACCTGGGGAAAAAGCAACACGGAGAAATCCACCCTCTGAAACTGAGGAAGATGGGCAAGAGAGGCTACCTCAGGTGGCAATCCTTAAGCAAAAACAAAGCACAAAGGCGTGGAGCCCTGGGGACAAAGCAACCCTGAAATATCTACCCTCTGAAACTGAGGAACATGGGCAAGAGAGGCTAGCTCAGGTGGCAATCGTTAAGCAACAACAAAACACAAAGGCGTGGAGACCTGGGGAAAAAGCAACCCTGAAATATCTACCCTCTGAAACTGAGGAAGATGGGCAAGAGAGGCTGGCTTCAGGTGGCAAACGTTAAGCAAAAGAAACACACAAGGGCGTGGAGACCTGGGGAAACAGCAACACGGAGATATCGACCCTCTGAAACTCAGGAAGATGGGCAAGAGAGGCTAGCTCAGGTGGCAATCGTTAAGCAAAAACAAAACCCAAAGGCGTGGAGACCTGGGGAAAAAGCAACCCTGAAATATCTACCCTCTGAAACTGAGGAAGATGGGCAAGAGAGGCTGGCTTCAGGTGGCAATCTTTAAGCAAAAGAAACACACAAGGGCGTGGGGAGCTGGGGAAAAGGCAACACTGAGAAATCCACCCTCTGAAACGGACGAAGATGGGCAACAGAGGCTAGCTCAGGTGGCAATCGTTAAGCAAAAGAAACACACAAGGGCGTGGAGGCCTGGGGAAAAAGCAACACGGAGAAATCCACCCTCTGAAACTGAGGGACATGGGCAAAAGAAGCTAGCTCAGGTTGCAACCTTTAAGCAGAAAAAAAACACAAGGGCGTGCAGACCTGGCAAAAAAGCAACAGTGAGAAATCTACCCTCTGAAACCGACGAAGATGGACAACAGAGGCTAGCTCAGGTGGCAATTTTTAAGGAAAAATAAAAGGAAGTGCGTGGAGACCTGGGGAAAAAGCAACACGGAGAAATCTACCCTCTAGAACTGAGAAAGAAGCGCAACAGAGGCTAGCTCAGGTGGCAATCTTTAAGCAAAAAAAATAAGATAAAAAAATACAATGGCGAGGAGACCCGGTGAAAAAGCAACCCTGAAAAAGGTACCCTCTGAAACTGAGGAAGCAGGGCAACAGTGCCTAGCTCAGGTGACAATCTTTAAGCAAAAGAAACACACAAGGGCGTGGGGAGCTGGCGAAAAGGCAACACTGAGAAATCCACACTCTGAAACGGACGAAGATGGGCAACAGAGGCTAGCTCAGGTGGCAATCTTTAAGCAAAAGAAACACACAAGGGCGTGGAGACCTGGGGAAAAAGCAACACGGAGAAATCCACCCTCTGAAACTGAGGAAGATGGGCAAGAGAGGCTACCTCAGGTGGCAATCCTTAAGCAAAAACAAAGCACAAAGGCGTGGAGCCCTGGGGACAAAGCAACCCTGAAATATCTACCCTCTGAAACTGAGGAACAAGGGCAAGAGAGGCTAGCTCAGGTGGCAATCGTTAAGCAAAAACAAAACACAAAGGCGTGGAGACCTGGGGAAAAAGCAACCCTGAAATATCTACCCTCTGAAACTGAGGAAGATGGGCAAGAGAGGCTGGCTTCAGGTGGCAAACGTTAAGCAAAAGAAACACACAAGGGCGTGGAGACCTGGGGAAACAGCAACACGGAGATATCGACCCTCTGAAACTCAGGAAGATGGGCAAGAGAGGCTAGCTCAGGTGGCAATCGTTAAGCAAAAACAAAACCCAAAGGCGTGGAGACCTGGGGAAAAAGCAACCCTGAAATATCTACCCTCTGAAACTGAGGAAGATGGGCAAGAGAGGCTGGCTTCAGGTGGCAATCTTTAAGCAAAAGAAACACACAAGGGCGTGGGGAGCTGGGGAAAAGGCAACACTGAGAAATCCACCCTCTGAAACGGACGAAGATGGGCAACAGAGGCTGGCTTCAGGTGGCAATCTTTAAGCAAAAGAAACACACAAGGGCGTGGAGGCCTGGGTAAAAAGCAACACGGAGAAATCCACCCTCTGAAACTGAGGGACATGGGCAAAAGAAGCTAGCTCAGGTTGCAACCTTTAAGCAGAAAAAAAACACAAGGGCGTGCAGACTTGGCAAAAAAGCCACAGTGAGAAATCTACCCTCTGAAACCGACGAAGATGGACAACAGAGGCTAGCTCAGGTGGCAATTTTTAAGGAAAAATAAAAGGAAGTGCGTGGAGACCTGGGGAAAAAGCAACACGGAGAAATCTACCCTCTAGAACTGAGAAAGAAGCGCAACAGAGGCTAGCTCAGGTGGCAATCTTTAAGCAAAAAAAATAAGATAAAAAAATACAATGGCGAGGAGACCCGGTGAAAAAGCAACCCTGAAAAAGGTACCCTCTGAAACTGAGGAAGCAGGGCAACAGTGCCTAGCTCAGGTGACAATCTTTAAGCAAAAGAAACACACAAGGGCGTGGGGAGCTGGCGAAAAGGCAACACTGAGAAATCCACCCTCTGAAACGGACGAAGATGGGCAACAGAGGCTAGCTCAGGTGGCAATCTTTAAGCAAAAGAAACACACAAGGGCGTGGAGACCTGGGGAAAAAGCAACACGGAGAAATCCACCCTCTGAAACTGAGGAAGATGGGCAAGAGAGGCTACCTCAGGTGGCAATCCTTAAGCAAAAACAAAGCACAAAGGCGTGGAGCCCTGGGGACAAAGCAACCCTGAAATATCTAACCTCTGAAACTGAGGAACAAGGGCAAGAGAGGCTAGCTCAGGTGGCAATCGTTAAGCAAAAACAAAACACAAAGGCGTGGAGACCTGGGGAAAAAGCAACCCTGAAATATCTACCCTCTGAAACTGAGGAAGATGGGCAAGAGAGGCTGGCTTCAGGTGGCAAACGTTAAGCAAAAGAAACACACAAGGGCGTGGAGACCTGGGGAAACAGCAACACGGAGATATCGACCCTCTGAAACTCAGGAAGATGGGCAAGAGAGGCTAGCTCAGGTGGCAATCGTTAAGCAAAAACAAAACCCAAAGGCGTGGAGACCTGGGGAAAAAGCAACCCTGAAATATCTACCCTCTGAAACTGAGGAAGATGGGCAAGAGAGGCTGGCTTCAGGTGGCAATCTTTAAGCAAAAGAAACACACAAGGGCTTGGGGAGCTGGGGAAAAGGCAACACTGAGAAATCCACCCTCTGAAACGGACGAAGATGGGCAACAGAGGCTGGCTTCAGGTGGCAATCTTTAAGCAAAAGAAACACACAAGGGCGTGGAGGCCTGGGGAAAAAGCAACACGGAGAAATCCACCCTCTGAAACTGAGGGACATGGGCAAAAGAAGCTAGCTCAGGTTGCAACCTTTAAGCAGAAAAAAAACACAAGGGCGTGCAGACCTGGCAAAAAAGCAACAGTGAGAAATCTACCCTCTGAAACCGACGAAGATGGACAACAGAGGCTAGCTCAGGTGGCAATTTTTAAGGAAAAATAAAAGGAAGTGCGTGGAGACCTGGGGAAAAAGCAACACGGAGAAATCTACCCTCTAGAACTGAGAAAGAAGCGCAACAGAGGCTAGCTCAGGTGGCAATCTTTAAGCAAAAAAAATAAGATAAAAAAATACAATGGCGAGGAGACCCGGTGAAAAAGCAACCCTGAAAAAGGTACCCTCTGAAACTGAGGAAGCAGGGCAACAGTGCCTAGCTCAGGTGACAATCTTTAAGCAAAAGAAACACACAAGGGCGTGGGGAGCTGGCGAAAAGGCAACACTGAGAAATCCACCCTCTGAAACGGACGAAGATGGGCAACAGAGGCTAGCTCAGGTGGCAATCTTTAAGCAAAAGAAACACACAAGGGCGTGGAGACCTGGGGAAAAAGCAACACGGAGAAATCCACCCTCTGAAACTGAGGAAGATGGGCAAGAGAGGCTACCTCAGGTGGCAATCCTTAAGCAAAAACAAAGCACAAAGGCGTGGAGCCCTGGGGACAAAGCAACCCTGAAATATCTACCCTCTGAAACTGAGGAACATGGGCAAGAGAGGCTAGCTCAGGTGGCAATCGTTAAGCAAAAACAAAACACAAAGGCGTGGAGACCTGGGGAAAAAGCAACCCTGAAATATCTACCCTCTGAAACTGAGGAAGATGGGCAAGAGAGGCTGGCTTCAGGTGGCAATATTTAAGCAAAAGAAACACACAAGGGCGTGGAGGCCTGGGGAAAAAGCAACACGGAGAAATCCACCCTCTGAAACTGAGGGACATGGGCAAAAGAAGCTAGCTCAGGTTGCAACCTTTAAGCAGAAAAAAAACACAAGGGCGTGCAGACCTGGCAAAAAAGCAACAGTGAGAAATCTACCCTCTGAAACCGACGAAGATGGACAACAGAGGCTAGCTCAGGTGGCAATTTTTAAGGAAAAATAAAAGGAAGTGCGTGGAGACCTGGGGAAAAAGCAACACGGAGAAATCTACCCTCTAGAACTGAGAAAGAAGCGCAACAGAGGCTAGCTCAGGTGGCAATCTTTAAGCAAAAAAAATAAGATAAAAAAATACAATGGCGAGGAGACCCGGTGAAAAAGCAACCCTGAAAAAGGTACCCTCTGAAACTGAGGAAGCAGGGCAACAGTGCCTAGCTCAGGTGACAATCTTTAAGCAAAAGAAACACACAAGGGCGTGGGGAGCTGGCGAAAAGGCAACACTGAGAAATCCACCCTCTGAAACGGACGAAGATGGGCAACAGAGGCTAGCTCAGGTGGCAATCTTTAAGCAGAAGAAACACACAAGGGCGTGGAGACCTGGGGAAAAAGCAACACGGAGAAATCCACCCTCTGAAACTGAGGAAGATGGGCAAGAGAGGCTACCTCAGGTGGCAATCCTTAAGCAAAAACAAAGCACAAAGGCGTGGAGCCCTGGGGACAAAGCAACCCTGAAATATCTACCCTCTGAAACTGAGGAACATGGGCAAGAGAGGCTAGCTCAGGTGGCAATCGTTAAGCAAAAACAAAACACAAAGGCGTGGAGACCTGGGGAAAAAGCAACCCTGAAATATCTACCCTCTGAAACTGAGGAAGATGGGCAAGAGAGGCTGGCTTCAGGTGGCAAACGTTAAGCAAAAGAAACACACAAGGGCGTGGAGACCTGGGGAAACAGCAACACGGAGATATCGACCCTCTGAAACTCAGGAAGATGGGCAAGAGAGGCTAGCTCAGGTGGCAATCGTTAAGCAAAAACAAAACCCAAAGGCGTGGAGACCTGGGGAAAAAGCAACCCTGAAATATCGACCCTCTGAAACTGAGGAAGATGGGCAAGAGAGGCTGGCTTCAGGTGGCAATCTTTAAGCAAAAGAAACACACAAGGGCGTGGGGAGCTGGGGAAAAGGCAACACTGAGAAATCCACCCTCTGAAACGGACGAAGATGGGCAACAGAGGCTAGCTCAGGTGGCAATCGTTAAGCAAAAGAAACACACAAGGGCGTGGAGGCCTGGGGAAAAAGCAACACGGAGAAATCCACCCTCTGAAACTGAGGGACATGGGCAAAAGAAGCTAGCTCAGGTTGCAACCTTTAAGCAGAAAAAAAACACAAGGGCGTGCAGACCTGGCAAAAAAGCCACAGTGAGAAATCTACCCTCTGAAACCGACGAAGATGGACAACAGAGGCTAGCTCAGGTGGCAATTTTTAAGGAAAAATAAAAGGAAGTGCGTGGAGACCTGGGGAAAAAGCAACACGGAGAAATCTACCCTCTAGAACTGAGAAAGAAGCGCAACAGAGGCTAGCTCAGGTGGCAATCTTTAAGCAAAAAAAATAAGATAAAAAAATACAATGGCGAGGAGACCCGGTGAAAAAGCAACCCTGAAAAAGGTACCCTCTGAAACTGAGGAAGCAGGGCAACAGTGCCTAGCTCAGGTGACAATCTTTAAGCAAAAGAAACACACAAGGGCGTGGGGAGCTGGCGAAAAGGCAACACTGAGAAATCCACCCTCTGAAACGGACGAAGATGGGCAACAGAGGCTAGCTCAGGTGGCAATCTTTAAGCAAAAGAAACACACAAGGGCGTGGAGACCTGGGGAAAAAGCAACACGGAGAAATCCACCCTCTGAAACTGAGGAAGATGGGCAAGAGAGGCTACCTCAGGTGGCAATCCTTAAGCAAAAACAAAGCACAAAGGCGTGGAGCCCTGGGGACAAAGCAACCCTGAAATATCTACCCTCTGAAACTGAGGAACATGGGCAAGAGAGGCTAGCTCAGGTGGCAATCGTTAAGCAAAAACAAAACACAAAGGCGTGGAGACCTGGGGAAAAAGCAACCCTGAAATATCTACCCTCTGAAACTGAGGAAGATGGGCAAGAGAGGCTGGCTTCAGGTGGCAATCTTTAAGCAAAAGAAACACACAAGGGCGTGGAGGCCTGGGGAAAAAGCAACACGGAGAAATCCACCCTCTGAAACTGAGGGACATGGGCAAAAGAAGCTAGCTCAGGTTGCAACCTTTAAGCAGAAAAAAAACACAAGGGCGTGCAGACCTGGCAAAAAAGCAACAGTGAGAAATCTACCCTCTGAAACCGACGAAGATGGACAACAGAGGCTAGCTCAGGTGGCAATTTTTAAGGAAAAATAAAAGGAAGTGCGTGGAGACCTGGGGAAAAAGCAACACGGAGAAATCTACCCTCTAGAACTGAGAAAGAAGCGCAACAGAGGCTAGCTCAGGTGGCAATCTTTAAGCAAAAAAAATAAGATAAAAAAATACAATGGCGAGGAGACCCGGTGAAAAAGCAACCCTGAAAAAGGTACCCTCTGAAACTGAGGAAGCAGGGCAACAGTGCCTAGCTCAGGTGACAATCTTTAAGCAAAAGAAACACACAAGGGCGTGGGGAGCTGGCGAAAAGGCAACACTGAGAAATCCACCCTCTGAAACGGACGAAGATGGGCAACAGAGGCTAGCTCAGGTGGCAATCTTTAAGCAAAAGAAACACACAAGGGCGTGGAGACCTGGGGAAAAAGCAACACGGAGAAATCCACCCTCTGAAACTGAGGAAGATGGGCAAGAGAGGCTACCTCAGGTGGCAATCCTTAAGCAAAAACAAAGCACAAAGGCGTGGAGCCCTGGGGACAAAGCAACCCTGAAATATCTACCCTCTGAAACTGAGGAACATGGGCAAGAGAGGCTAGCTCAGGTGGCAATCGTTAAGCAAAAACAAAACACAAAGGCGTGGAGACCTGGGGAAAAAGCAACCCTGAAATATCTACCCTCTGAAACTGAGGAAGATGGGCAAGAGAGGCTGGCTTCAGGTGGCAATATTTAAGCAAAAGAAACACACAAGGGCGTGGAGGCCTGGGGAAAAAGCAACACGGAGAAATCCACCCTCTGAAACTGAGGGACATGGGCAAAAGAAGCTAGCTCAGGTTGCAACCTTTAAGCAGAAAAAAAACACAAGGGCGTGCAGACCTGGCAAAAAAGCAACAGTGAGAAATCTACCCTCTGAAACCGACGAAGATGGACAACAGAGGCTAGCTCAGGTGGCAATTTTTAAGGAAAAATAAAAGGAAGTGCGTGGAGACCTGGGGAAAAAGCAACACGGAGAAATCTACCCTCTAGAACTGAGAAAGAAGCGCAACAGAGGCTAGCTCAGGTGGCAATCTTTAAGCAAAAAAAATAAGATAAAAAAATACAATGGCGAGGAGACCCGGTGAAAAAGCAACCCTGAAAAAGGTACCCTCTGAAACTGAGGAAGCAGGGCAACAGTGCCTAGCTCAGGTGACAATCTTTAAGCAAAAGAAACACACAAGGGCGTGGGGAGCTGGCGAAAAGGCAACACTGAGAAATCCACCCTCTGAAACGGACGAAGATGGGCAACAGAGGCTAGCTCAGGTGGCAATCTTTAAGCAGAAGAAACACACAAGGGCGTGGAGACCTGGGGAAAAAGCAACACGGAGAAATCCACCCTCTGAAACTGAGGAAGATGGGCAAGAGAGGCTACCTCAGGTGGCAATCCTTAAGCAAAAACAAAGCACAAAGGCGTGGAGCCCTGGGGACAAAGCAACCCTGAAATATCTACCCTCTGAAACTGAGGAACATGGGCAAGAGAGGCTAGCTCAGGTGGCAATCGTTAAGCAAAAACAAAACACAAAGGCGTGGAGACCTGGGGAAAAAGCAACCCTGAAATATCTACCCTCTGAAACTGAGGAAGATGGGCAAGAGAGGCTGGCTTCAGGTGGCAAACGTTAAGCAAAAGAAACACACAAGGGCGTGGAGACCTGGGGAAACAGCAACACGGAGATATCGACCCTCTGAAACTCAGGAAGATGGGCAAGAGAGGCTAGCTCAGGTGGCAATCGTTAAGCAAAAACAAAACCCAAAGGCGTGGAGACCTGGGGAAAAAGCAACCCTGAAATATCGACCCTCTGAAACTGAGGAAGATGGGCAAGAGAGGCTGGCTTCAGGTGGCAATCTTTAAGCAAAAGAAACACACAAGGGCGTGGGGAGCTGGGGAAAAGGCAACACTGAGAAATCCACCCTCTGAAACGGACGAAGATGGGCAACAGAGGCTAGCTCAGGTGGCAATCGTTAAGCAAAAGAAACACACAAGGGCGTGGAGGCCTGGGGAAAAAGCAACACGGAGAAATCCACCCTCTGAAACTGAGGGACATGGGCAAAAGAAGCTAGCTCAGGTTGCAACCTTTAAGCAGAAAAAAAACACAAGGGCGTGCAGACCTGGCAAAAAAGCCACAGTGAGAAATCTACCCTCTGAAACCGACGAAGATGGACAACAGAGGCTAGCTCAGGTGGCAATTTTTAAGGAAAAATAAAAGGAAGTGCGTGGAGACCTGGGGAAAAAGCAACACGGAGAAATCTACCCTCTAGAACTGAGAAAGAAGCGCAACAGAGGCTAGCTCAGGTGGCAATCTTTAAGCAAAAAAAATAAGATAAAAAAATACAATGGCGAGGAGACCCGGTGAAAAAGCAACCCTGAAAAAGGTACCCTCTGAAACTGAGGAAGCAGGGCAACAGTGCCTAGCTCAGGTGACAATCTTTAAGCAAAAGAAACACACAAGGGCGTGGGGAGCTGGCGAAAAGGCAACACTGAGAAATCCACCCTCTGAAACGGACGAAGATGGGCAACAGAGGCTAGCTCAGGTGGCAATCTTTAAGCAAAAGAAACACACAAGGGCGTGGAGACCTGGGGAAAAAGCAACACGGAGAAATCCACCCTCTGAAACTGAGGAAGATGGGCAAGAGAGGCTACCTCAGGTGGCAATCCTTAAGCAAAAACAAAGCACAAAGGCGTGGAGCCCTGGGGACAAAGCAACCCTGAAATATCTACCCTCTGAAACTGAGGAACATGGGCAAGAGAGGCTAGCTCAGGTGGCAATCGTTAAGCAAAAACAAAACACAAAGGCGTGGAGACCTGGGGAAAAAGCAACCCTGAAATATCTACCCTCTGAAACTGAGGAAGATGGGCAAGAGAGGCTGGCTTCAGGTGGCAATCTTTAAGCAAAAGAAACACACAAGGGCGTGGAGGCCTGGGGAAAAAGCAACACGGAGAAATCCACCCTCTGAAACTGAGGGACATGGGCAAAAGAAGCTAGCTCAGGTTGCAACCTTTAAGCAGAAAAAAAACACAAGGGCGTGCAGACCTGGCAAAAAAGCAACAGTGAGAAATCTACCCTCTGAAACCGACGAAGATGGACAACAGAGGCTAGCTCAGGTGGCAATTTTTAAGGAAAAATAAAAGGAAGTGCGTGGAGACCTGGGGAAAAAGCAACACGGAGAAATCTACCCTCTAGAACTGAGAAAGAAGCGCAACAGAGGCTAGCTCAGGTGGCAATCTTTAAGCAAAAAAAATAAGATAAAAAAATACAATGGCGAGGAGACCCGGTGAAAAAGCAACCCTGAAAAAGGTACCCTCTGAAACTGAGGAAGCAGGGCAACAGTGCCTAGCTCAGGTGACAATCTTTAAGCAAAAGAAACACACAAGGGCGTGGGGAGCTGGCGAAAAGGCAACACTGAGAAATCCACCCTCTGAAACGGACGAAGATGGGCAACAGAGGCTAGCTCAGGTGGCAATCTTTAAGCAAAAGAAACACACAAGGGCGTGGAGACCTGGGGAAAAAGCAACACGGAGAAATCCACCCTCTGAAACTGAGGAAGATGGGCAAGAGAGGCTACCTCAGGTGGCAATCCTTAAGCAAAAACAAAGCACAAAGGCGTGGAGCCCTGGGGACAAAGCAACCCTGAAATATCTACCCTCTGAAACTGAGGAACATGGGCAAGAGAGGCTAGCTCAGGTGGCAATCGTTAAGCAAAAACAAAACACAAAGGCGTGGAGACCTGGGGAAAAAGCAACCCTGAAATATCTACCCTCTGAAACTGAGGAAGATGGGCAAGAGAGGCTGGCTTCAGGTGGCAATCTTTAAGCAAAAGAAACACACAAGGGCGTGGAGGCCTGGGGAAAAAGCAACACGGAGAAATCCACCCTCTGAAACTGAGGGACATGGGCAAAAGAAGCTAGCTCAGGTTGCAACCTTTAAGCAGAAAAAAAACACAAGGGCGTGCAGACCTGGCAAAAAAGCAACAGTGAGAAATCTACCCTCTGAAACCGACGAAGATGGACAACAGAGGCTAGCTCAGGTGGCAATTTTTAAGGAAAAATAAAAGGAAGTGCGTGGAGACCTGGGGAAAAAGCAACACGGAGAAATCTACCCTCTAGAACTGAGAAAGAAGCGCAACAGAGGCTAGCTCAGGTGGCAATCTTTAAGCAAAAAAAATAAAATAAAAAAATACAATGGCGAGGAGACCCGGTGAAAAAGCAACCCTGAAAAAGGTACCCTCTGAAACTGAGGAAGCAGGGCAACAGTGCCTAGCTCAGGTGACAATCTTTAAGCAAAAGAAACACACAAGGGCGTGGGGAGCTGGCGAAAAGGCAACACTGAGAAATCCACCCTCTGAAACGGACGAAGATGGGCAACAGAGGCTAGCTCAGGTGGCAATCTTTAAGCAAAAGAAACACACAAGGGCGTGGAGACCTGGGGAAAAAGCAACACGGAGAAATCCACCCTCTGAAACTGAGGAAGATGGGCAAGAGAGGCTACCTCAGGTGGCAATCCTTAAGCAAAAACAAAGCACAAAGGCGTGGAGCCCTGGGGACAAAGCAACCCTGAAATATCTACCCTCTGAAACTGAGGAACATGGGCAAGAGAGGCTAGCTCAGGTGGCAATCGTTAAGCAACAACAAAACACAAAGGCGTGGAGACCTGGGGAAAAAGCAACCCTGAAATATCTACCCTCTGAAACTGAGGAAGATGGGCAAGAGAGGCTGGCTTCAGGTGGCAAACGTTAAGCAAAAGAAACACACAAGGGCGTGGAGACCTGGGGAAACAGCAACACGGAGATATCGACCCTCTGAAACTCAGGAAGATGGGCAAGAGAGGCTAGCTCAGGTGGCAATCGTTAAGCAAAAACAAAACCCAAAGGCGTGGAGACCTGGGGAAAAAGCAACCCTGAAATATCTACCCTCTGAAACTGAGGAAGATGGGCAAGAGAGGCTGGCTTCAGGTGGCAATCTTTAAGCAAAAGAAACACACAAGGGCGTGGGGAGCTGGGGAAAAGGCAACACTGAGAAATCCACCCTCTGAAACGGACGAAGATGGGCAACAGAGGCTAGCTCAGGTGGCAATCGTTAAGCAAAAGAAACACACAAGGGCGTGGAGGCCTGGGGAAAAAGCAACACGGAGAAATCCACCCTCTGAAACTGAGGGACATGGGCAAAAGAAGCTAGCTCAGGTTGCAACCTTTAAGCAGAAAAAAAACACAAGGGCGTGCAGACCTGGCAAAAAAGCAACAGTGAGAAATCTACCCTCTGAAACCGACGAAGATGGACAACAGAGGCTAGCTCAGGTGGCAATTTTTAAGGAAAAATAAAAGGAAGTGCGTGGAGACCTGGGGAAAAAGCAACACGGAGAAATCTACCCTCTAGAACTGAGAAAGAAGCGCAACAGAGGCTAGCTCAGGTGGCAATCTTTAAGCAAAAAAAATAAGATAAAAAAATACAATGGCGAGGAGACCCGGTGAAAAAGCAACCCTGAAAAAGGTACCCTCTGAAACTGAGGAAGCAGGGCAACAGTGCCTAGCTCAGGTGACAATCTTTAAGCAAAAGAAACACACAAGGGCGTGGGGAGCTGGCGAAAAGGCAACACTGAGAAATCCACACTCTGAAACGGACGAAGATGGGCAACAGAGGCTAGCTCAGGTGGCAATCTTTAAGCAAAAGAAACACACAAGGGCGTGGAGACCTGGGGAAAAAGCAACACGGAGAAATCCACCCTCTGAAACTGAGGAAGATGGGCAAGAGAGGCTACCTCAGGTGGCAATCCTTAAGCAAAAACAAAGCACAAAGGCGTGGAGCCCTGGGGACAAAGCAACCCTGAAATATCTACCCTCTGAAACTGAGGAACAAGGGCAAGAGAGGCTAGCTCAGGTGGCAATCGTTAAGCAAAAACAAAACACAAAGGCGTGGAGACCTGGGGAAAAAGCAACCCTGAAATATCTACCCTCTGAAACTGAGGAAGATGGGCAAGAGAGGCTGGCTTCAGGTGGCAAACGTTAAGCAAAAGAAACACACAAGGGCGTGGAGACCTGGGGAAACAGCAACACGGAGATATCGACCCTCTGAAACTCAGGAAGATGGGCAAGAGAGGCTAGCTCAGGTGGCAATCGTTAAGCAAAAACAAAACCCAAAGGCGTGGAGACCTGGGGAAAAAGCAACCCTGAAATATCTACCCTCTGAAACTGAGGAAGATGGGCAAGAGAGGCTGGCTTCAGGTGGCAATCTTTAAGCAAAAGAAACACACAAGGGCGTGGGGAGCTGGGGAAAAGGCAACACTGAGAAATCCACCCTCTGAAACGGACGAAGATGGGCAACAGAGGCTGGCTTCAGGTGGCAATCTTTAAGCAAAAGAAACACACAAGGGCGTGGAGGCCTGGGGAAAAAGCAACACGGAGAAATCCACCCTCTGAAACTGAGGGACATGGGCAAAAGAAGCTAGCTCAGGTTGCAACCTTTAAGCAGAAAAAAAACACAAGGGCGTGCAGACTTGGCAAAAAAGCCACAGTGAGAAATCTACCCTCTGAAACCGACGAAGATGGACAACAGAGGCTAGCTCAGGTGGCAATTTTTAAGGAAAAATAAAAGGAAGTGCGTGGAGACCTGGGGAAAAAGCAACACGGAGAAATCTACCCTCTAGAACTGAGAAAGAAGCGCAACAGAGGCTAGCTCAGGTGGCAATCTTTAAGCAAAAAAAATAAGATAAAAAAATACAATGGCGAGGAGACCCGGTGAAAAAGCAACCCTGAAAAAGGTACCCTCTGAAACTGAGGAAGCAGGGCAACAGTGCCTAGCTCAGGTGACAATCTTTAAGCAAAAGAAACACACAAGGGCGTGGGGAGCTGGCGAAAAGGCAACACTGAGAAATCCACCCTCTGAAACGGACGAAGATGGGCAACAGAGGCTAGCTCAGGTGGCAATCTTTAAGCAAAAGAAACACACAAGGGCGTGGAGACCTGGGGAAAAAGCAACACGGAGAAATCCACCCTCTGAAACTGAGGAAGATGGGCAAGAGAGGCTACCTCAGGTGGCAATCCTTAAGCAAAAACAAAGCACAAAGGCGTGGAGCCCTGGGGACAAAGCAACCCTGAAATATCTAACCTCTGAAACTGAGGAACAAGGGCAAGAGAGGCTAGCTCAGGTGGCAATCGTTAAGCAAAAACAAAACACAAAGGCGTGGAGACCTGGGGAAAAAGCAACCCTGAAATATCTACCCTCTGAAACTGAGGAAGATGGGCAAGAGAGGCTGGCTTCAGGTGGCAAACGTTAAGCAAAAGAAACACACAAGGGCGTGGAGACCTGGGGAAACAGCAACACGGAGATATCGACCCTCTGAAACTCAGGAAGATGGGCAAGAGAGGCTAGCTCAGGTGGCAATCGTTAAGCAAAAACAAAACCCAAAGGCGTGGAGACCTGGGGAAAAAGCAACCCTGAAATATCTACCCTCTGAAACTGAGGAAGATGGGCAAGAGAGGCTGGCTTCAGGTGGCAATCTTTAAGCAAAAGAAACACACAAGGGCTTGGGGAGCTGGGGAAAAGGCAACACTGAGAAATCCACCCTCTGAAACGGACGAAGATGGGCAACAGAGGCTGGCTTCAGGTGGCAATCTTTAAGCAAAAGAAACACACAAGGGCGTGGAGGCCTGGGGAAAAAGCAACACGGAGAAATCCACCCTCTGAAACTGAGGGACATGGGCAAAAGAAGCTAGCTCAGGTTGCAACCTTTAAGCAGAAAAAAAACACAAGGGCGTGCAGACCTGGCAAAAAAGCAACAGTGAGAAATCTACCCTCTGAAACCGACGAAGATGGACAACAGAGGCTAGCTCAGGTGGCAATTTTTAAGGAAAAATAAAAGGAAGTGCGTGGAGACCTGGGGAAAAAGCAACACGGAGAAATCTACCCTCTAGAACTGAGAAAGAAGCGCAACAGAGGCTAGCTCAGGTGGCAATCTTTAAGCAAAAAAAATAAGATAAAAAAATACAATGGCGAGGAGACCCGGTGAAAAAGCAACCCTGAAAAAGGTACCCTCTGAAACTGAGGAAGCAGGGCAACAGTGCCTAGCTCAGGTGACAATCTTTAAGCAAAAGAAACACACAAGGGCGTGGGGAGCTGGCGAAAAGGCAACACTGAGAAATCCACCCTCTGAAACGGACGAAGATGGGCAACAGAGGCTAGCTCAGGTGGCAATCTTTAAGCAAAAGAAACACACAAGGGCGTGGAGACCTGGGGAAAAAGCAACACGGAGAAATCCACCCTCTGAAACTGAGGAAGATGGGCAAGAGAGGCTACCTCAGGTGGCAATCCTTAAGCAAAAACAAAGCACAAAGGCGTGGAGCCCTGGGGACAAAGCAACCCTGAAATATCTACCCTCTGAAACTGAGGAACATGGGCAAGAGAGGCTAGCTCAGGTGGCAATCGTTAAGCAAAAACAAAACACAAAGGCGTGGAGACCTGGGGAAAAAGCAACCCTGAAATATCTACCCTCTGAAACTGAGGAAGATGGGCAAGAGAGGCTGGCTTCAGGTGGCAATATTTAAGCAAAAGAAACACACAAGGGCGTGGAGGCCTGGGGAAAAAGCAACACGGAGAAATCCACCCTCTGAAACTGAGGGACATGGGCAAAAGAAGCTAGCTCAGGTTGCAACCTTTAAGCAGAAAAAAAACACAAGGGCGTGCAGACCTGGCAAAAAAGCAACAGTGAGAAATCTACCCTCTGAAACCGACGAAGATGGACAACAGAGGCTAGCTCAGGTGGCAATTTTTAAGGAAAAATAAAAGGAAGTGCGTGGAGACCTGGGGAAAAAGCAACACGGAGAAATCTACCCTCTAGAACTGAGAAAGAAGCGCAACAGAGGCTAGCTCAGGTGGCAATCTTTAAGCAAAAAAAATAAGATAAAAAAATACAATGGCGAGGAGACCCGGTGAAAAAGCAACCCTGAAAAAGGTACCCTCTGAAACTGAGGAAGCAGGGCAACAGTGCCTAGCTCAGGTGACAATCTTTAAGCAAAAGAAACACACAAGGGCGTGGGGAGCTGGCGAAAAGGCAACACTGAGAAATCCACCCTCTGAAACGGACGAAGATGGGCAACAGAGGCTAGCTCAGGTGGCAATCTTTAAGCAGAAGAAACACACAAGGGCGTGGAGACCTGGGGAAAAAGCAACACGGAGAAATCCACCCTCTGAAACTGAGGAAGATGGGCAAGAGAGGCTACCTCAGGTGGCAATCCTTAAGCAAAAACAAAGCACAAAGGCGTGGAGCCCTGGGGACAAAGCAACCCTGAAATATCTACCCTCTGAAACTGAGGAACATGGGCAAGAGAGGCTAGCTCAGGTGGCAATCGTTAAGCAAAAACAAAACACAAAGGCGTGGAGACCTGGGGAAAAAGCAACCCTGAAATATCTACCCTCTGAAACTGAGGAAGATGGGCAAGAGAGGCTGGCTTCAGGTGGCAAACGTTAAGCAAAAGAAACACACAAGGGCGTGGAGACCTGGGGAAACAGCAACACGGAGATATCGACCCTCTGAAACTCAGGAAGATGGGCAAGAGAGGCTAGCTCAGGTGGCAATCGTTAAGCAAAAACAAAACCCAAAGGCGTGGAGACCTGGGGAAAAAGCAACCCTGAAATATCGACCCTCTGAAACTGAGGAAGATGGGCAAGAGAGGCTGGCTTCAGGTGGCAATCTTTAAGCAAAAGAAACACACAAGGGCGTGGGGAGCTGGGGAAAAGGCAACACTGAGAAATCCACCCTCTGAAACGGACGAAGATGGGCAACAGAGGCTAGCTCAGGTGGCAATCGTTAAGCAAAAGAAACACACAAGGGCGTGGAGGCCTGGGGAAAAAGCAACACGGAGAAATCCACCCTCTGAAACTGAGGGACATGGGCAAAAGAAGCTAGCTCAGGTTGCAACCTTTAAGCAGAAAAAAAACACAAGGGCGTGCAGACCTGGCAAAAAAGCCACAGTGAGAAATCTACCCTCTGAAACCGACGAAGATGGACAACAGAGGCTAGCTCAGGTGGCAATTTTTAAGGAAAAATAAAAGGAAGTGCGTGGAGACCTGGGGAAAAAGCAACACGGAGAAATCTACCCTCTAGAACTGAGAAAGAAGCGCAACAGAGGCTAGCTCAGGTGGCAATCTTTAAGCAAAAAAAATAAGATAAAAAAATACAATGGCGAGGAGACCCGGTGAAAAAGCAACCCTGAAAAAGGTACCCTCTGAAACTGAGGAAGCAGGGCAACAGTGCCTAGCTCAGGTGACAATCTTTAAGCAAAAGAAACACACAAGGGCGTGGGGAGCTGGCGAAAAGGCAACACTGAGAAATCCACCCTCTGAAACGGACGAAGATGGGCAACAGAGGCTAGCTCAGGTGGCAATCTTTAAGCAAAAGAAACACACAAGGGCGTGGAGACCTGGGGAAAAAGCAACACGGAGAAATCCACCCTCTGAAACTGAGGAAGATGGGCAAGAGAGGCTACCTCAGGTGGCAATCCTTAAGCAAAAACAAAGCACAAAGGCGTGGAGCCCTGGGGACAAAGCAACCCTGAAATATCTACCCTCTGAAACTGAGGAACAAGGGCAAGAGAGGCTAGCTCAGGTGGCAATCGTTAAGCAAAAACAAAACACAAAGGCGTGGAGACCTGGGGAAAAAGCAACCCTGAAATATCTACCCTCTGAAACTGAGGAAGATGGGCAAGAGAGGCTGGCTTCAGGTGGCAATCTTTAAGCAAAAGAAACACACAAGGGCGTGGGGAGCTGGGGAAAAGGCAACACTGAGAAATCCACCCTCTGAAACGGACGAAGATGGGCAACAGAGGCTGGCTTCAGGTGGCAATCTTTAAGCAAAAGAAACACACAAGGGCGTGGAGGCCTGGGGAAAAAGCAACACGGAGAAATCCACCCTCTGAAACTGAGGGACATGGGCAAAAGAAGCTAGCTCAGGTTGCAACCTTTAAGCAGAAAAAAAACACAAGGGCGTGCAGACCTGGCAAAAAAGCCACAGTGAGAAATCTACCCTCTGAAACCGACGAAGATGGACAACAGAGGCTAGCTCAGGTGGCAATTTTTAAGGAAAAATAAAAGGAAGTGCGTGGAGACCTGGGGAAAAAGCAACACGGAGAAATCTACCCTCTAGAACTGAGAAAGAAGCGCAACAGAGGCTAGCTCAGGTGGCAATCTTTAAGCAAAAAAAATAAGATAAAAAAATACAATGGCGAGGAGACCCGGTGAAAAAGCAACCCTGAAAAAGGTACCCTCTGAAACTGAGGAAGCAGGGCAACAGTGCCTAGCTCAGGTGACAATCTTTAAGCAAAAGAAACACACAAGGGCGTGGGGAGCTGGCGAAAAGGCAACACTGAGAAATCCACCCTCTGAAACGGACGAAGATGGGCAACAGAGGCTAGCTCAGGTGGCAATCTTTAAGCAAAAGAAACACACAAGGGCGTGGAGACCTGGGGAAAAAGCAACACGGAGAAATCCACCCTCTGAAACTGAGGAAGATGGGCAAGAGAGGCTACCTCAGGTGGCAATCCTTAAGCAAAAACAAAGCACAAAGGCGTGGAGCCCTGGGGACAAAGCAACCCTGAAATATCTAACCTCTGAAACTGAGGAACAAGGGCAAGAGAGGCTAGCTCAGGTGGCAATCGTTAAGCAAAAACAAAACACAAAGGCGTGGAGACCTGGGGAAAAAGCAACCCTGAAATATCTACCCTCTGAAACTGAGGAAGATGGGCAAGAGAGGCTGGCTTCAGGTGGCAAACGTTAAGCAAAAGAAACACACAAGGGCGTGGAGACCTGGGGAAACAGCAACACGGAGATATCGACCCTCTGAAACTCAGGAAGATGGGCAAGAGAGGCTAGCTCAGGTGGCAATCGTTAAGCAAAAACAAAACCCAAAGGCGTGGAGACCTGGGGAAAAAGCAACCCTGAAATATCTACCCTCTGAAACTGAGGAAGATGGGCAAGAGAGGCTGGCTTCAGGTGGCAATCTTTAAGCAAAAGAAACACACAAGGGCGTGGGGAGCTGGGGAAAAGGCAACACTGAGAAATCCACCCTCTGAAACGGACGAAGATGGGCAACAGAGGCTAGCTCAGGTGGCAATCGTTAAGCAAAAGAAACACACAAGGGCGTGGAGGCCTGGGGAAAAAGCAACACGGAGAAATCCACCCTCTGAAACTGAGGGACATGGGCAAAAGAAGCTAGCTCAGGTTGCAACCTTTAAGCAGAAAAAAAACACAAGGGCGTGCAGACCTGGCAAAAAAGCCACAGTGAGAAATCTACCCTCTGAAACCGACGAAGATGGACAACAGAGGCTAGCTCAGGTGGCAATTTTTAAGGAAAAATAAAAGGAAGTGCGTGGAGACCTGGGGAAAAAGCAACACGGAGAAATCTACCCTCTAGAACTGAGAAAGAAGCGCAACAGAGGCTAGCTCAGGTGGCAATCTTTAAGCAAAAAAAATAAGATAAAAAAATACAATGGCGAGGAGACCCGGTGAAAAAGCAACCCTGAAAAAGGTACCCTCTGAAACTGAGGAAGCAGGGCAACAGTGCCTAGCTCAGGTGACAATCTTTAAGCAAAAGAAACACACAAGGGCGTGGGGAGCTGGCGAAAAGGCAACACTGAGAAATCCACCCTCTGAAACGGACGAAGATGGGCAACAGAGGCTAGCTCAGGTGGCAATCTTTAAGCAAAAGAAACACACAAGGGCGTGGAGACCTGGGGAAAAAGCAACACGGAGAAATCCACCCTCTGAAACTGAGGAAGATGGGCAAGAGAGGCTACCTCAGGTGGCAATCCTTAAGCAAAAACAAAGCACAAAGGCGTGGAGCCCTGGGGACAAAGCAACCCTGAAATATCTACCCTCTGAAACTGAGGAACATGGGCAAGAGAGGCTAGCTCAGGTGGCAATCGTTAAGCAAAAACAAAACACAAAGGCGTGGAGACCTGGGGAAAAAGCAACCCTGAAATATCTACCCTCTGAAACTGAGGAAGATGGGCAAGAGAGGCTGGCTTCAGGTGGCAATCTTTAAGCAAAAGAAACACACAAGGGCGTGGAGGCCTGGGGAAAAAGCAACACGGAGAAATCCACCCTCTGAAACTGAGGGACATGGGCAAAAGAAGCTAGCTCAGGTTGCAACCTTTAAGCAGAAAAAAAACACAAGGGCGTGCAGACCTGGCAAAAAAGCAACAGTGAGAAATCTACCCTCTGAAACCGACGAAGATGGACAACAGAGGCTAGCTCAGGTGGCAATTTTTAAGGAAAAATAAAAGGAAGTGCGTGGAGACCTGGGGAAAAAGCAACACGGAGAAATCTACCCTCTAGAACTGAGAAAGAAGCGCAACAGAGGCTAGCTCAGGTGGCAATCTTTAAGCAAAAAAAATAAGATAAAAAAATACAATGGCGAGGAGACCCGGTGAAAAAGCAACCCTGAAAAAGGTACCCTCTGAAACTGAGGAAGCAGGGCAACAGTGCCTAGCTCAGGTGACAATCTTTAAGCAAAAGAAACACACAAGGGCGTGGGGAGCTGGCGAAAAGGCAACACTGAGAAATCCACCCTCTGAAACGGACGAAGATGGGCAACAGAGGCTAGCTCAGGTGGCAATCTTTAAGCAAAAGAAACACACAAGGGCGTGGAGACCTGGGGAAAAAGCAACACGGAGAAATCCACCCTCTGAAACTGAGGAAGATGGGCAAGAGAGGCTACCTCAGGTGGCAATCCTTAAGCAAAAACAAAGCACAAAGGCGTGGAGCCCTGGGGACAAAGCAACCCTGAAATATCTACCCTCTGAAACTGAGGAACATGGGCAAGAGAGGCTAGCTCAGGTGGCAATCGTTAAGCAAAAACAAAACACAAAGGCGTGGAGACCTGGGGAAAAAGCAACCCTGAAATATCTACCCTCTGAAACTGAGGAAGATGGGCAAGAGAGGCTGGCTTCAGGTGGCAATCTTTAAGCAAAAGAAACACACAAGGGCGTGGAGGCCTGGGGAAAAAGCAACACGGAGAAATCCACCCTCTGAAACTGAGGGACATGGGCAAAAGAAGCTAGCTCAGGTTGCAACCTTTAAGCAGAAAAAAAACACAAGGGCGTGCAGACCTGGCAAAAAAGCAACAGTGAGAAATCTACCCTCTGAAACCGACGAAGATGGACAACAGAGGCTAGCTCAGGTGGCAATTTTTAAGGAAAAATAAAAGGAAGTGCGTGGAGACCTGGGGAAAAAGCAACACGGAGAAATCTACCCTCTAGAACTGAGAAAGAAGCGCAACAGAGGCTAGCTCAGGTGGCAATCTTTAAGCAAAAAAAATAAAATAAAAAAATACAATGGCGAGGAGACCCGGTGAAAAAGCAACCCTGAAAAAGGTACCCTCTGAAACTGAGGAAGCAGGGCAACAGTGCCTAGCTCAGGTGACAATCTTTAAGCAAAAGAAACACACAAGGGCGTGGGGAGCTGGCGAAAAGGCAACACTGAGAAATCCACCCTCTGAAACGGACGAAGATGGGCAACAGAGGCTAGCTCAGGTGGCAATCTTTAAGCAAAAGAAACACACAAGGGCGTGGAGACCTGGGGAAAAAGCAACACGGAGAAATCCACCCTCTGAAACTGAGGAAGATGGGCAAGAGAGGCTACCTCAGGTGGCAATCCTTAAGCAAAAACAAAGCACAAAGGCGTGGAGCCCTGGGGACAAAGCAACCCTGAAATATCTACCCTCTGAAACTGAGGAACATGGGCAAGAGAGGCTAGCTCAGGTGGCAATCGTTAAGCAACAACAAAACACAAAGGCGTGGAGACCTGGGGAAAAAGCAACCCTGAAATATCTACCCTCTGAAACTGAGGAAGATGGGCAAGAGAGGCTGGCTTCAGGTGGCAAACGTTAAGCAAAAGAAACACACAAGGGCGTGGAGACCTGGGGAAACAGCAACACGGAGATATCGACCCTCTGAAACTCAGGAAGATGGGCAAGAGAGGCTAGCTCAGGTGGCAATCGTTAAGCAAAAACAAAACCCAAAGGCGTGGAGACCTGGGGAAAAAGCAACCCTGAAATATCTACCCTCTGAAACTGAGGAAGATGGGCAAGAGAGGCTGGCTTCAGGTGGCAATCTTTAAGCAAAAGAAACACACAAGGGCGTGGGGAGCTGGGGAAAAGGCAACACTGAGAAATCCACCCTCTGAAACGGACGAAGATGGGCAACAGAGGCTAGCTCAGGTGGCAATCGTTAAGCAAAAGAAACACACAAGGGCGTGGAGGCCTGGGGAAAAAGCAACACGGAGAAATCCACCCTCTGAAACTGAGGGACATGGGCAAAAGAAGCTAGCTCAGGTTGCAACCTTTAAGCAGAAAAAAAACACAAGGGCGTGCAGACCTGGCAAAAAAGCAACAGTGAGAAATCTACCCTCTGAAACCGACGAAGATGGACAACAGAGGCTAGCTCAGGTGGCAATTTTTAAGGAAAAATAAAAGGAAGTGCGTGGAGACCTGGGGAAAAAGCAACACGGAGAAATCTACCCTCTAGAACTGAGAAAGAAGCGCAACAGAGGCTAGCTCAGGTGGCAATCTTTAAGCAAAAAAAATAAGATAAAAAAATACAATGGCGAGGAGACCCGGTGAAAAAGCAACCCTGAAAAAGGTACCCTCTGAAACTGAGGAAGCAGGGCAACAGTGCCTAGCTCAGGTGACAATCTTTAAGCAAAAGAAACACACAAGGGCGTGGGGAGCTGGCGAAAAGGCAACACTGAGAAATCCACACTCTGAAACGGACGAAGATGGGCAACAGAGGCTAGCTCAGGTGGCAATCTTTAAGCAAAAGAAACACACAAGGGCGTGGAGACCTGGGGAAAAAGCAACACGGAGAAATCCACCCTCTGAAACTGAGGAAGATGGGCAAGAGAGGCTACCTCAGGTGGCAATCCTTAAGCAAAAACAAAGCACAAAGGCGTGGAGCCCTGGGGACAAAGCAACCCTGAAATATCTACCCTCTGAAACTGAGGAACAAGGGCAAGAGAGGCTAGCTCAGGTGGCAATCGTTAAGCAAAAACAAAACACAAAGGCGTGGAGACCTGGGGAAAAAGCAACCCTGAAATATCTACCCTCTGAAACTGAGGAAGATGGGCAAGAGAGGCTGGCTTCAGGTGGCAAACGTTAAGCAAAAGAAACACACAAGGGCGTGGAGACCTGGGGAAACAGCAACACGGAGATATCGACCCTCTGAAACTCAGGAAGATGGGCAAGAGAGGCTAGCTCAGGTGGCAATCGTTAAGCAAAAACAAAACCCAAAGGCGTGGAGACCTGGGGAAAAAGCAACCCTGAAATATCTACCCTCTGAAACTGAGGAAGATGGGCAAGAGAGGCTGGCTTCAGGTGGCAATCTTTAAGCAAAAGAAACACACAAGGGCGTGGGGAGCTGGGGAAAAGGCAACACTGAGAAATCCACCCTCTGAAACGGACGAAGATGGGCAACAGAGGCTGGCTTCAGGTGGCAATCTTTAAGCAAAAGAAACACACAAGGGCGTGGAGGCCTGGGGAAAAAGCAACACGGAGAAATCCACCCTCTGAAACTGAGGGACATGGGCAAAAGAAGCTAGCTCAGGTTGCAACCTTTAAGCAGAAAAAAAACACAAGGGCGTGCAGACTTGGCAAAAAAGCCACAGTGAGAAATCTACCCTCTGAAACCGACGAAGATGGACAACAGAGGCTAGCTCAGGTGGCAATTTTTAAGGAAAAATAAAAGGAAGTGCGTGGAGACCTGGGGAAAAAGCAACACGGAGAAATCTACCCTCTAGAACTGAGAAAGAAGCGCAACAGAGGCTAGCTCAGGTGGCAATCTTTAAGCAAAAAAAATAAGATAAAAAAATACAATGGCGAGGAGACCCGGTGAAAAAGCAACCCTGAAAAAGGTACCCTCTGAAACTGAGGAAGCAGGGCAACAGTGCCTAGCTCAGGTGACAATCTTTAAGCAAAAGAAACACACAAGGGCGTGGGGAGCTGGCGAAAAGGCAACACTGAGAAATCCACCCTCTGAAACGGACGAAGATGGGCAACAGAGGCTAGCTCAGGTGGCAATCTTTAAGCAAAAGAAACACACAAGGGCGTGGAGACCTGGGGAAAAAGCAACACGGAGAAATCCACCCTCTGAAACTGAGGAAGATGGGCAAGAGAGGCTACCTCAGGTGGCAATCCTTAAGCAAAAACAAAGCACAAAGGCGTGGAGCCCTGGGGACAAAGCAACCCTGAAATATCTAACCTCTGAAACTGAGGAACAAGGGCAAGAGAGGCTAGCTCAGGTGGCAATCGTTAAGCAAAAACAAAACACAAAGGCGTGGAGACCTGGGGAAAAAGCAACCCTGAAATATCTACCCTCTGAAACTGAGGAAGATGGGCAAGAGAGGCTGGCTTCAGGTGGCAAACGTTAAGCAAAAGAAACACACAAGGGCGGGGAGACCTGGGGAAACAGCAACACGGAGATATCGACCCTCTGAAACTCAGGAAGATGGGCAAGAGAGGCTAGCTCAGGTGGCAATCGTTAAGCAAAAACAAAACCCAAAGGCGTGGAGACCTGGGGAAAAAGCAACCCTGAAATATCTACCCTCTGAAACTGAGGAAGATGGGCAAGAGAGGCTGGCTTCAGGTGGCAATCTTTAAGCAAAAGAAACACACAAGGGCGTGGGGAGCTGGGGAAAAGGCAACACTGAGAAATCCACCCTCTGAAACGGACGAAGATGGGCAACAGAGGCTAGCTCAGGTGGCAATCGTTAAGCAAAAGAAACACACAAGGGCGTGGAGGCCTGGGGAAAAAGCAACACGGAGAAATCCACCCTCTGAAACTGAGGGACATGGGCAAAAGAAGCTAGCTCAGGTTGCAACCTTTAAGCAGAAAAAAAACACAAGGGCGTGCAGACCTGGCAAAAAAGCCACAGTGAGAAATCTACCCTCTGAAACCGACGAAGATGGACAACAGAGGCTAGCTCAGGTGGCAATTTTTAAGGAAAAATAAAAGGAAGTGCGTGGAGACCTGGGGAAAAAGCAACACGGAGAAATCTACCCTCTAGAACTGAGAAAGAAGCGCAACAGAGGCTAGCTCAGGTGGCAATCTTTAAGCAAAAAAAATAAGATAAAAAAATACAATGGCGAGGAGACCCGGTGAAAAAGCAACCCTGAAAAAGGTACCCTCTGAAACTGAGGAAGCAGGGCAACAGTGCCTAGCTCAGGTGACAATCTTTAAGCAAAAGAAACACACAAGGGCGTGGGGAGCTGGCGAAAAGGCAACACTGAGAAATCCACCCTCTGAAACGGACGAAGATGGGCAACAGAGGCTAGCTCAGGTGGCAATCTTTAAGCAAAAGAAACACACAAGGGCGTGGAGACCTGGGGAAAAAGCAACACGGAGAAATCCACCCTCTGAAACTGAGGAAGATGGGCAAGAGAGGCTACCTCAGGTGGCAATCCTTAAGCAAAAACAAAGCACAAAGGCGTGGAGCCCTGGGGACAAAGCAACCCTGAAATATCTAACCTCTGAAACTGAGGAACAAGGGCAAGAGAGGCTAGCTCAGGTGGCAATCGTTAAGCAAAAACAAAACACAAAGGCGTGGAGACCTGGGGAAAAAGCAACCCTGAAATATCTACCCTCTGAAACTGAGGAAGATGGGCAAGAGAGGCTGGCTTCAGGTGGCAAACGTTAAGCAAAAGAAACACACAAGGGCGGGGAGACCTGGGGAAACAGCAACACGGAGATATCGACCCTCTGAAACTCAGGAAGATGGGCAAGAGAGGCTAGCTCAGGTGGCAATCGTTAAGCAAAAACAAAACCCAAAGGCGTGGAGACCTGGGGAAAAAGCAACCCTGAAATATCTACCCTCTGAAACTGAGGAAGATGGGCAAGAGAGGCTGGCTTCAGGTGGCAATCTTTAAGCAAAAGAAACACACAAGGGCTTGGGGAGCTGGGGAAAAGGCAACACTGAGAAATCCACCCTCTGAAACGGACGAAGATGGGCAACAGAGGCTGGCTTCAGGTGGCAATCTTTAAGCAAAAGAAACACACAAGGGCGTGGAGGCCTGGGGAAAAAGCAACACGGAGAAATCCACCCTCTGAAACTGAGGGACATGGGCAAAAGAAGCTAGCTCAGGTTGCAACCTTTAAGCAGAAAAAAAACACAAGGGCGTGCAGACCTGGCAAAAAAGCAACAGTGAGAAATCTACCCTCTGAAACCGACGAAGATGGACAACAGAGGCTAGCTCAGGTGGCAATTTTTAAGGAAAAATAAAAGGAAGTGCGTGGAGACCTGGGGAAAAAGCAACACGGAGAAATCTACCCTCTAGAACTGAGAAAGAAGCGCAACAGAGGCTAGCTCAGGTGGCAATCTTTAAGCAAAAAAAATAAGATAAAAAAATACAATGGCGAGGAGACCCGGTGAAAAAGCAACCCTGAAAAAGGTACCCTCTGAAACTGAGGAAGCAGGGCAACAGTGCCTAGCTCAGGTGACAATCTTTAAGCAAAAGAAACACACAAGGGCGTGGGGAGCTGGCGAAAAGGCAACACTGAGAAATCCACCCTCTGAAACGGACGAAGATGGGCAACAGAGGCTAGCTCAGGTGGCAATCTTTAAGCAAAAGAAACACACAAGGGCGTGGAGACCTGGGGAAAAAGCAACACGGAGAAATCCACCCTCTGAAACTGAGGAAGATGGGCAAGAGAGGCTACCTCAGGTGGCAATCCTTAAGCAAAAACAAAGCACAAAGGCGTGGAGCCCTGGGGACAAAGCAACCCTGAAATATCTACCCTCTGAAACTGAGGAACATGGGCAAGAGAGGCTAGCTCAGGTGGCAATCGTTAAGCAAAAACAAAACACAAAGGCGTGGAGACCTGGGGAAAAAGCAACCCTGAAATATCTACCCTCTGAAACTGAGGAAGATGGGCAAGAGAGGCTGGCTTCAGGTGGCAATCTTTAAGCAAAAGAAACACACAAGGGCGTGGAGGCCTGGGGAAAAAGCAACACGGAGAAATCCACCCTCTGAAACTGAGGGACATGGGCAAAAGAAGCTAGCTCAGGTTGCAACCTTTAAGCAGAAAAAAAACACAAGGGCGTGCAGACCTGGCAAAAAAGCCACAGTGAGAAATCTACCCTCTGAAACCGACGAAGATGGACAACAGAGGCTAGCTCAGGTGGCAATTTTTAAGGAAAAATAAAAGGAAGTGCGTGGAGACCTGGGGAAAAAGCAACACGGAGAAATCTACCCTCTAGAACTGAGAAAGAAGCGCAACAGAGGCTAGCTCAGGTGGCAATCTTTAAGCAAAAAAAATAAGATAAAAAAATACAATGGCGAGGAGACCCGGTGAAAAAGCAACCCTGAAAAAGGTACCCTCTGAAACTGAGGAAGCAGGGCAACAGTGCCTAGCTCAGGTGACAATCTTTAAGCAAAAGAAACACACAAGGGCGTGGGGAGCTGGCGAAAAGGCAACACTGAGAAATCGACCCTCTGAAACGGACGAAGATGGGCAACAGAGGCTAGCTCAGGTGGCAATCTTTAAGCAAAAGAAACACACAAGGGCGTGGAGACCTGGGGAAAAAGCAACACGGAGAAATCCACCCTCTGAAACTGAGGAAGATGGGCAAGAGAGGCTACCTCAGGTGGCAATCCTTAAGCAAAAACAAAGCACAAAGGCGTGGAGCCCTGGGGACAAAGCAAACCTGAAATATCTACCCTCTGAAACTGAGGAAGATGGGCAAGAGAGGCTAGCTCAGGTGGCAATCGTTAAGCAAAAACAAAACCCAAAGGCGTGGAGACCTGGGGAAAAAGCAACCCTGAAATATCTACCCTCTGAAACTGAGGAAGATGGGCAAGAGAGGCTGGCTTCAGGTGGCAATCTTTAAGCAAAAGAAACACACAAGGGCGTGGAGGCCTGGGGAAAAAGCAACACGGAGAAATCCACCCTCTGAAACTGAGGGACATGGGCAAAAGAAGCTAGCTCAGGTTGCAACCTTTAAGCAGAAAAAAAACACAAGGGCGTGCAGACCTGGCAAAAAAGCAACAGTGAGAAATCTACCCTCTGAAACCGACGAAGATGGACAACAGAGGCTAGCTCAGGTGGCAATTTTTAAGGAAAAATAAAAGGAAGTGCGTGGAGACCTGGGGAAAAAGCAACACGGAGAAATCTACCCTCTAGAACTGAGAAAGAAGCGCAACAGAGGCTAGCTCAGGTGGCAATCTTTAAGCAAAAAAAATAAGATAAAAAAATACAATGGCGAGGAGACCCGGTGAAAAAGCAACCCTGAAAAAGGTACCCTCTGAAACTGAGGAAGCAGGGCAACAGTGCCTAGCTCAGGTGACAATCTTTAAGCAAAAGAAACACACAAGGGCGTGGGGAGCTGGCGAAAAGGCAACACTGAGAAATCCACCCTCTGAAACGGACGAAGATGGGCAACAGAGGCTAGCTCAGGTGGCAATCTTTAAGCAAAAGAAACACACAAGGGCGTGGAGACCTGGGGAAAAAGCAACACGGAGAAATCCACCCTCTGAAACTGAGGAAGATGGGCAAGAGAGGCTACCTCAGGTGGCAATCCTTAAGCAAAAACAAAGCACAAAGGCGTGGAGCCCTGGGGACAAAGCAACCCTGAAATATCTACCCTCTGAAACTGAGGAACATGGGCAAGAGAGGCTAGCTCAGGTGGCAATCGTTAAGCAAAAACAAAACACAAAGGCGTGGAGACCTGGGGAAAAAGCAACCCTGAAATATCTACCCTCTGAAACTGAGGAAGATGGGCAAGAGAGGCTGGCTTCAGGTGGCAAACGTTAAGCAAAAGAAACACACAAGGGCGTGGAGACCTGGGGAAACAGCAACACGGAGATATCGACCCTCTGAAACTCAGGAAGATGGGCAAGAGAGGCTAGCTCAGATGGCAATCGTTAAGCAAAAACAAAACCCAAAGGCGTGGAGACCTGGGGAAAAAGCAACCCTGAAATATCTACCCTCTGAAACTGAGGAAGATGGGCAAGAGAGGCTGGCTTCAGGTGGCAATCTTTAAGCAAAAGAAACACACAAGGGCGTGGGGAGCTGGGGAAAAGGCAACACTGAGAAATCCACCCTCTGAAACTGAGGGACATGGGCAAAAGAAGCTAGCTCAGGTTGCAACCTTTAAGCAGAAAAAAAACACAAGGGCGTGCAGACCTGGCAAAAAAGCAACAGTGAGAAATCTACCCTCTGAAACCGACGAAGATGGACAACAGAGGCTAGCTCAGGTGGCAATTTTTAAGGAAAAATAAAAGGAAGTGCGTGGAGACCTGGGGAAAAAGCAACACGGAGAAATCTACCCTCTAGAACTGAGAAAGAAGCGCAACAGAGGCTAGCTCAGGTGGCAATCTTTAAGCAAAAAAAATAAGATAAAAAAATACAATGGCGAGGAGACCCGGTGAAAAAGCAACCCTGAAAAAGGTACCCTCTGAAACTGAGGAAGCAGGGCAACAGTGCCTAGCTCAGGTGACAATCTTTAAGCAAAAGAAACACACAAGGGCGTGGGGAGCTGGCGAAAAGGCAACACTGAGAAATCCACCCTCTGAAACGGACGAAGATGGGCAACAGAGGCTAGCTCAGGTGGCAATCTTTAAGCAAAAGAAACACACAAGGGCGTGGAGACCTGGGGAAAAAGCAACACGGAGAAATCCACCCTCTGAAACTGAGGAAGATGGGCAAGAGAGGCTACCTCAGGTGGCAATCCTTAAGCAAAAACAAAGCACAAAGGCGTGGAGCCCTGGGGACAAAGCAACCCTGAAATATCTAACCTCTGAAACTGAGGAACAAGGGCAAGAGAGGCTAGCTCAGGTGGCAATCGTTAAGCAAAAACAAAACACAAAGGCGTGGAGACCTGGGGAAAAAGCAACCCTGAAATATCTACCCTCTGAAACTGAGGAAGATGGGCAAGAGAGGCTGGCTTCAGGTGGCAAACGTTAAGCAAAAGAAACACACAAGGGCGTGGAGACCTGGGGAAACAGCAACACGGAGATATCGACCCTCTGAAACTCAGGAAGATGGGCAAGAGAGGCTAGCTCAGGTGGCAATCGTTAAGCAAAAACAAAACCCAAAGGCGTGGAGACCTGGGGAAAAAGCAACCCTGAAATATCTACCCTCTGAAACTGAGGAAGATGGGCAAGAGAGGCTGGCTTCAGGTGGCAATCTTTAAGCAAAAGAAACACACAAGGGCGTGGGGAGCTGGGGAAAAGGCAACACTGAGAAATCCACCCTCTGAAACGGACGAAGATGGGCAACAGAGGCTGGCTTCAGGTGGCAATCTTTAAGCAAAAGAAACACACAAGGGCGTGGAGGCCTGGGGAAAAAGCAACACGGAGAAATCCACCCTCTGAAACTGAGGGACATGGGCAAAAGAAGCTAGCTCAGGTTGCAACCTTTAAGCAGAAAAAAAACACAAGGGCGTGCAGACCTGGCAAAAAAGCAACAGTGAGAAATCTACCCTCTGAAACCGACGAAGATGGACAACAGAGGCTAGCTCAGGTGGCAATTTTTAAGGAAAAATAAAAGGAAGTGCGTGGAGACCTGGGGAAAAAGCAACACGGAGAAATCTACCCTCTAGAACTGAGAAAGAAGCGCAACAGAGGCTAGCTCAGGTGGCAATCTTTAAGCAAAAAAAATAAGATAAAAAAATACAATGGCGAGGAGACCCGGTGAAAAAGCAACCCTGAAAAAGGTACCCTCTGAAACTGAGGAAGCAGGGCAACAGTGCCTAGCTCAGGTGACAATCTTTAAGCAAAAGAAACACACAAGGGCGTGGGGAGCTGGCGAAAAGGCAACACTGAGAAATCCACCCTCTGAAAGGGACGAAGATGGGCAACAGAGGCTAGCTCAGGTGGCAATCTTTAAGCAAAAGAAACACACAAGGGCGTGGAGACTTGGGGAAAAAGCAACACGGAGAAATCCACCCTCTGAAACTGAGGAAGATGGGCAAGAGAGGCTACCTCAGGTGGCAATCCTTAAGCAAAAACAAAGCACAAAGGCGTGGAGCCCTGGGGACAAAGCAAACCTGAAATATCTACCCTCTGAAACTGAGGAAGATGGGCAAGAGAGGCTAGCTCAGGTGGCAATCGTTAAGCAAAAACAAAACCCAAAGGCGTGGAGACCTGGGGAAAAAGCAACCCTGAAATATCTACCCTCTGAAACTGAGGAAGATGGGCAAGAGAGGCTGGCTTCAGGTGGCAATCTTTAAGCAAAAGAAACACACAAGGGCGTGGAGGCCTGGGGAAAAAGCAACACGGAGAAATCCACCCTCTGAAACTGAGGGACATGGGCAAAAGAAGCTAGCTCAGGTTGCAACCTTTAAGCAGAAAAAAAACACAAGGGCGTGCAGACCTGGCAAAAAAGCAACAGTGAGAAATCTACCCTCTGAAACCGACGAAGATGGACAACAGAGGCTAGCTCAGGTGGCAATTTTTAAGGAAAAATAAAAGGAAGTGCGTGGAGACCTGGGGAAAAAGCAACACGGAGAAATCTACCCTCTAGAACTGAGAAAGAAGCGCAACAGAGGCTAGCTCAGGTGGCAATCTTTAAGCAAAAAAAATAAGATAAAAAAATACAATGGCGAGGAGACCCGGTGAAAAAGCAACCCTGAAAAAGGTACCCTCTGAAACTGAGGAAGCAGGGCAACAGTGCCTAGCTCAGGTGACAATCTTTAAGCAAAAGAAACACACAAGGGCGTGGGGAGCTGGCGAAAAGGCAACACTGAGAAATCCACCCTCTGAAACGGACGAAGATGGGCAACAGAGGCTAGCTCAGGTGGCAATCTTTAAGCAAAAGAAACACACAAGGGCGTGGAGACCTGGGGAAAAAGCAACACGGAGAAATCCACCCTCTGAAACTGAGGAAGATGGGCAAGAGAGGCTACCTCAGGTGGCAATCCTTAAGCAAAAACAAAGCACAAAGGCGTGGAGCCCTGGGGACAAAGCAACCCTGAAATATCTACCCTCTGAAACTGAGGAACATGGGCAAGAGAGGCTAGCTCAGGTGGCAATCGTTAAGCAAAAACAAAACCCAAAGGCGTGGAGACCTGGGGAAAAAGCAACCCTGAAATATCTACCCTCTGAAACTGAGGAAGATGGGCAAGAGAGGCTGGCTTCAGGTGGCAAACGTTAAGCAAAAGAAACACACAAGGGCGTGGAGACCTGGGGAAACAGCAACACGGAGATATCGACCCTCTGAAACTCAGGAAGATGGGCAAGAGAGGCTAGCTCAGATGGCAATCGTTAAGCAAAAACAAAACCCAAAGGCGTGGAGACCTGGGGAAAAAGCAACCCTGAAATATCTACCCTCTGAAACTGAGGAAGATGGGCAAGAGAGGCTGGCTTCAGGTGGCAATCTTTAAGCAAAAGAAACACACAAGGGCGTGGGGAGCTGGGGAAAAGGCAACACTGAGAAATCCACCCTCTGAAACTGAGGGACATGGGCAAAAGAAGCTAGCTCAGGTTGCAACCTTTAAGCAGAAAAAAAACACAAGGGCGTGCAGACCTGGCAAAAAAGCAACAGTGAGAAATCTACCCTCTGAAACCGACGAAGATGGACAACAGAGGCTAGCTCAGGTGGCAATTTTTAAGGAAAAATAAAAGGAAGTGCGTGGAGACCTGGGGAAAAAGCAACACGGAGAAATCTACCCTCTAGAACTGAGAAAGAAGCGCAACAGAGGCTAGCTCAGGTGGCAATCTTTAAGCAAAAAAAATAAGATAAAAAAATACAATGGCGAGGAGACCCGGTGAAAAAGCAACCCTGAAAAAGGTACCCTCTGAAACTGAGGAAGCAGGGCAACAGTGCCTAGCTCAGGTGACAATCTTTAAGCAAAAGAAACACACAAGGGCGTGGGGAGCTGGCGAAAAGGCAACACTGAGAAATCCACCCTCTGAAACGGACGAAGATGGGCAACAGAGGCTAGCTCAGGTGGCAATCTTTAAGCAAAAGAAACACACAAGGGCGTGGAGACCTGGGGAAAAAGCAACACGGAGAAATCCACCCTCTGAAACTGAGGAAGATGGGCAAGAGAGGCTACCTCAGGTGGCAATCCTTAAGCAAAAACAAAGCACAAAGGCGTGGAGCCCTGGGGACAAAGCAACCCTGAAATATCTACCCTCTGAAACTGAGGAACATGGGCAAGAGAGGCTAGCTCAGGTGGCAATCGTTAAGCAAAAACAAAACACAAAGGCGTGGAGACCTGGGGAAAAAGCAACCCTGAAATATCTACCCTCTGAAACTGAGGAAGATGGGCAAGAGAGGCTGGCTTCAGGTGGCAATCTTTAAGCAAAAGAAACACACAAGGGCGTGGAGGCCTGGGGAAAAAGCAACACGGAGAAATCCACCCTCTGAAACTGAGGGACATGGGCAAAAGAAGCTAGCTCAGGTTGCAACCTTTAAGCAGAAAAAAAACACAAGGGCGTGCAGACCTGGCAAAAAAGCAACAGTGAGAAATCTACCCTCTGAAACCGACGAAGATGGACAACAGAGGCTAGCTCAGGTGGCAATTTTTAAGGAAAAATAAAAGGAAGTGCGTGGAGACCTGGGGAAAAAGCAACACGGAGAAATCTACCCTCTAGAACTGAGAAAGAAGCGCAACAGAGGCTAGCTCAGGTGGCAATCTTTAAGCAAAAAAAATAAGATAAAAAAATACAATGGCGAGGAGACCCGGTGAAAAAGCAACCCTGAAAAAGGTACCCTCTGAAACTGAGGAAGCAGGGCAACAGTGCCTAGCTCAGGTGACAATCTTTAAGCAAAAGAAACACACAAGGGCGTGGGGAGCTGGCGAAAAGGCAACACTGAGAAATCCACCCTCTGAAACGGACGAAGATGGGCAACAGAGGCTAGCTCAGGTGGCAATCGTTAAGCAAAAGAAACACACAAGGGCGTGGAGACCTGGGGAAAAAGCAACACGGAGAAATCCACCCTCTGAAACTGAGGAAGATGGGCAAGAGAGGCTACCTCAGGTGGCAATCCTTAAGCAAAAACAAAGCACAAAGGCTTGGAGCCCTGGGGACAAAGCAACCCTGAAATATCTACCCTCTGAAACTGAGGAACATGGGCAAGAGAGGCTAGCTCAGGTGGCAATCTTTAAGCAAAAGAAACACACAAGGGCGTGGAGACCTGGGGAAAAGGCAACACTGAGAAATCCACCCTCTGAAACGGACGAAGATGGGCAACAGAGGCTAGCTCAGGTGGCAATCGTTAAGCAAAAACAAAACCCAAAGGCGTGGAGACCTGGGGAAAAAGCAACCCTGAAATATCTACCCTCTGAAACTGAGGAAGATGGGCAAGAGAGGCTGGCTTCAGGTGGCAATCGTTAAGCAAAAGAAACACACAAGGGCGTGGAGACCTGGGGAAAAAGCAACATTCAGAAATCCACCCTCTGAAACTGAGGAAGATGGGCAACAGAGGCTACCTCAGGTGGCAATCGTTAAGCCAAAGAAACACACAAGGGTGTGGAGACCTGGGGAAAAAGCAACACGGAGAAATCCACCCTCTGAAACTGACGAACATGGGCAAAAGAAGCTAGCTCAGGTTGCAACCTTTAAGCAGAAAAAAAACACATGGGCGTGCAGACCTGGCAAAAAAGCAACAGTGAGAAATCTACCCTCTGAAACCGACGAAGATGGGCAACAGAGGCTAGCTCAGGTGGCAATTTTTAAGGAAAAATAAAAGGAAGTGCGTGGAGACCTGGGGAAAAAGCAACACGGAGAAATCTACCCTCTAGAACTGAGAAAGAAGCGCAACAGAGGCTAGCTCAGGTGGCAATCTTTAAGCAAAAAAAATAAGATAAAAAAATACAATGGCGAGGAGACCCGGTGAAAAAGCAACCCTGAAAAAGGTACCCTCTGAAACTGAGGAAGCAGGGCAACAGTGCCTAGCTCAGGTGACAATCTTTAAGCAAAAGAAACACACAAGGGCGTGGGGAGCTGGCGAAAAGGCAACACTGAGAAATCCACCCTCTGAAACGGACGAAGATGGGCAACAGAGGCTAGCTCAGGTGGCAATCTTTAAGCAAAAGAAACACACAAGGGCGTGGAGACCTGGGGAAAAAGCAACACGGAGAAATCCACCCTCTGAAACTGAGGAAGATGGGCAAGAGAGGCTACCTCAGGTGGCAATCCTTAAGCAAAAACAAAGCACAAAGGCGTGGAGCCCTGGGGACAAAGCAACCCTGAAATATCTACCCTCTGAAACTGAGGAACATGGGCAAGAGAGGCTAGCTCAGGTGGCAATCGTTAAGCAAAAACAAAACACAAAGGCGTGGAGACCTGGGGAAAAAGCAACCCTGAAATATCTACCCTCTGAAACTGAGGAAGATGGGCAAGAGAGGCTGGCTTCAGGTGGCAATCTTTAAGCAAAAGAAACACACAAGGGCGTGGAGGCCTGGGGAAAAAGCAACACGGAGAAATCCACCCTCTGAAACTGAGGGACATGGGCAAAAGAAGCTAGCTCAGGTTGCAACCTTTAAGCAGAAAAAAAACACAAGGGCGTGCAGACCTGGCAAAAAAGCAACAGTGAGAAATCTACCCTCTGAAACCGACGAAGATGGACAACAGAGGCTAGCTCAGGTGGCAATTTTTAAGGAAAAATAAAAGGAAGTGCGTGGAGACCTGGGGAAAAAGCAACACGGAGAAATCTACCCTCTAGAACTGAGAAAGAAGCGCAACAGAGGCTAGCTCAGGTGGCAATCTTTAAGCAAAAAAAATAAGATAAAAAAATACAATGGCGAGGAGACCCGGTGAAAAAGCAACCCTGAAAAAGGTACCCTCTGAAACTGAGGAAGCAGGGCAACAGTGCCTAGCTCAGGTGACAATCTTTAAGCAAAAGAAACACACAAGGGCGTGGGGAGCTGGCGAAAAGGCAACGCTG
The DNA here is from genome assembly GCF_041296235.1 of Equus asinus. NCBI lineage: Eukaryota > Metazoa > Chordata > Mammalia > Perissodactyla > Equidae > Equus > Equus asinus. The sequence goes on from NW_027225182.1 coordinate 762,076, forward strand.
AGAAATCCACCCTCTGAAACGGACGAAGATGGGCAACAGAGGCTAGCTCAGGTGGCAATCCTTAAGCAAAAGAAACACACAAGGGCGTGGAGACCTGGGGAAAAAGCAACACGGAGAAATCCACCCTCTGAAACTGAGGAAGATGGGCAAGAGAGGCTACCTCAGGTGGCAATCCTTAAGCAAAAACAAAGCACAAAGGCTTGGAGCCCTGGGGACAAAGCAACCCTGAAATATCTACCCTCTGAAACTGAGGAACATGGGCAAGAGAGGCTAGCTCAGGTGGCAATCTTTAAGCAAAAGAAACACACAAGGGCGTGGAGACCTGGGGAAAAGGCAACACTGAGAAATCCACCCTCTGAAACGGACGAAGATGGGCAACAGAGGCTAGCTCAGGTGGCAATCGTTAAGCAAAAACAAAACCCAAAGGCGTGGAGACCTGGGGAAAAAGCAACCCTGAAATATCTACCCTCTGAAACTGAGGAAGATGGGCAAGAGAGGCTGGCTTCAGGTGGCAATCGTTAAGCAAAAGAAACACACAAGGGCGTGGAGACCTGGGGAAAAAGCAACATTCAGAAATCCACCCTCTGAAACTGAGGAAGATGGGCAACAGAGGCTACCTCAGGTGGCAATCGTTAAGCCAAAGAAACACACAAGGGTGTGGAGACCTGGGGAAAAAGCAACACGGAGAAATCCACCCTCTGAAACTGACGAACATGGGCAAAAGAAGCTAGCTCAGGTTGCAACCTTTAAGCAGAAAAAAAACACATGGGCGTGCAGACCTGGCAAAAAAGCAACAGTGAGAAATCTACCCTCTGAAACCGACGAAGATGGACAACAGAGGCTAGCTCAGGTGGCAATTTTTAAGGAAAAATAAAAGGAAGTGCGTGGAGACCTGGGGAAAAAGCAACACGGAGAAATCTACCCTCTAGAACTGAGAAAGAAGCGCAACAGAGGCTAGCTCAGGTGGCAATCTTTAAGCAAAAAAAATAAGATAAAAAAATACAATGGCGAGGAGACCCGGTGAAAAAGCAACCCTGAAAAAGGTACCCTCTGAAACTGAGGAAGCAGGGCAACAGTGCCTAGCTCAGGTGACAATCTTTAAGCAAAAGAAACACACAAGGGCGTGGGGAGCTGGCGAAAAGGCAACACTGAGAAATCCACCCTCTGAAACGGACGAAGATGGGCAACAGAGGCTAGCTCAGGTGGCAATCTTTAAGCAAAAGAAACACACAAGGGCGTGGAGACCTGGGGAAAAAGCAACACGGAGAAATCCACCCTCTGAAACTGAGGAAGATGGGCAAGAGAGGCTACCTCAGGTGGCAATCCTTAAGCAAAAACAAAGCACAAAGGCGTGGAGCCCTGGGGACAAAGCAACCCTGAAATATCTACCCTCTGAAACTGAGGAACATGGGCAAGAGAGGCTAGCTCAGGTGGCAATCGTTAAGCAAAAACAAAACACAAAGGCGTGGAGACCTGGGGAAAAAGCAACCCTGAAATATCTACCCTCTGAAACTGAGGAAGATGGGCAAGAGAGGCTGGCTTCAGGTGGCAATCTTTAAGCAAAAGAAACACACAAGGGCGTGGAGGCCTGGGGAAAAAGCAACACGGAGAAATCCACCCTCTGAAACTGAGGAAGATGGGCAAGAGAGGCTAGCTCAGGTGGCAATCGTTAAGCAAAAACAAAGCACAAAGGCGTGGAGCCCTGGGGACAAAGCAACCCTGAAATATCTACCCTCTGAAACTGAGGAAGATGGGCAAGAGAGGCTGGCTTCAGGTGGCAATCTTTAAGCAAAAGAAACACACAAGGGCGTGGGGAGCTGGGGAAAAGGCAACACTGAGAAATCCACCCTCTGAAACGGACGAAGATGGGCAACAGAGGCTGGCTTCAGGTGGCAATCTTTAAGCAAAAGAAACACACAAGGGCGTCCAGGCCTGGGGAAAAAGCAACACGGAGAAATCCACCCTCTGAAACTGAGGGACATGGGCAAAAGAAGCTAGCTCAGGTTGCAACCTTTAAGCAGAAAAAAAACACAAGGGCGTGCAGACCTGGCAAAAAAGCCACAGTGAGAAATCTACCCTCTGAAACCGACGAAGATGGACAACAGAGGCTAGCTCAGGTGGCAATTTTTAAGGAAAAATAAAAGGAAGTGCGTGGAGACCTGGGGAAAAAGCAACACGGAGAAATCTACCCTCTAGAACTGAGAAAGAAGCGCAACAGAGGCTAGCTCAGGTGGCAATCTTTAAGCAAAAAAAATAAGATAAAAAAATACAATGGCGAGGAGACCCGGTGAAAAAGCAACCCTGAAAAAGGTACCCTCTGAAACTGAGGAAGCAGGGCAACAGTGCCTAGCTCAGGTGACAATCTTTAAGCAAAAGAAACACACAAGGGCGTGGGGAGCTGGCGAAAAGGCAACACTGAGAAATCCACCCTCTGAAACGGACGAAGATGGGCAACAGAGGCTAGCTCAGGTGGCAATCTTTAAGCAGAAGAAACACACAAGGGCGTGGAGACCTGGGGAAAAAGCAACACGGAGAAATCCACCCTCTGAAACTGAGGAAGATGGGCAAGAGAGGCTACCTCAGGTGGCAATCCTTAAGCAAAAACAAAGCACAAAGGCGTGGAGCCCTGGGGACAAAGCAACCCTGAAATATCCACCCTCTGAAACTGAGGAACAGGGGCAAGAGAGGCTAGCTCAGGTGGCAATCGTTAAGCAAAAACAAAACACAAAGGCGTGGAGACCTGGGGAAAAAGCAACCCTGAAATATCTACCCTCTGAAACTGAGGAAGATGGGCAAGAGAGGCTGGCTTCAGGTGGCAAACGTTAAGCAAAAGAAACACACAAGGGCGTGGAGACCTGGGGAAACAGCAACACGGAGATATCGACCCTCTGAAACTCAGGAAGATGGGCAAGAGAGGCTAGCTCAGGTGGCAATCGTTAAGCAAAAACAAAACCCAAAGGCGTGGAGACCTGGGGAAAAAGCAACCCTGAAATATCTACCCTCTGAAACTGAGGAAGATGGGCAAGAGAGGCTGGCTTCAGGTGGCAATCTTTAAGCAAAAGAAACACACAAGGGCGTGGGGAGCTGGGGAAAAGGCAACACTGAGAAATCCACCCTCTGAAACGGACGAAGATGGGCAACAGAGGCTACCTCAGGTGGCAATCGTTAAGCCAAAGAAACACACAAGGGTGTGGAGACCTGGGGAAAAAGCAACACGGAGAAATCCACCCTCTGAAACTGACGAACATGGGCAAAAGAAGCTAGCTCAGGTTGCAACCTTTAAGCAGAAAAAAAACACATGGGCGTGCAGACCTGGCAAAAAAGCAACAGTGAGAAATCTACCCTCTGAAACCGACGAAGATGGGCAACAGAGGCTAGCTCAGGTGGCAATTTTTAAGGAAAAATAAAAGGAAGTGCGTGGAGACCTGGGGAAAAAGCAACACGGAGAAATCTACCCTCTAGAACTGAGAAAGAAGCGCAACAGAGGCTAGCTCAGGTGGCAATCTTTAAGCAAAAAAAATAAGATAAAAAAATACAATGGCGAGGAGACCCGGTGAAAAAGCAACCCTGAAAAAGGTACCCTCTGAAACTGAGGAAGCAGGGCAACAGTGCCTAGCTCAGGTGACAATCTTTAAGCAAAAGAAACACACAAGGGCGTGGGGAGCTGGCGAAAAGGCAACACTGAGAAATCCACCCTCTGAAACGGACGAAGATGGGCAACAGAGGCTAGCTCAGGTGGCAATCTTTAAGCAAAAGAAACACACAAGGGCGTGGAGACCTGGGGAAAAAGCAACACGGAGAAATCCACCCTCTGAAACTGAGGAAGATGGGCAAGAGAGGCTACCTCAGGTGGCAATCCTTAAGCAAAAACAAAGCACAAAGGCGTGGAGCCCTGGGGACAAAGCAACCCTGAAATATCTACCCTCTGAAACTGAGGAACATGGGCAAGAGAGGCTAGCTCAGGTGGCAATCGTTAAGCAAAAACAAAACACAAAGGCGTGGAGACCTGGGGAAAAAGCAACCCTGAAATATCTACCCTCTGAAACTGAGGAAGATGGGCAAGAGAGGCTGGCTTCAGGTGGCAATCTTTAAGCAAAAGAAACACACAAGGGCGTGGAGGCCTGGGGAAAAAGCAACACGGAGAAATCCACCCTCTGAAACTGAGGGACATGGGCAAAAGAAGCTAGCTCAGGTTGCAACCTTTAAGCAGAAAAAAAACACAAGGGCGTGCAGACCTGGCAAAAAAGCCACAGTGAGAAATCTACCCTCTGAAACCGACGAAGATGGACAACAGAGGCTAGCTCAGGTGGCAATTTTTAAGGAAAAATAAAAGGAAGTGCGTGGAGACCTGGGGAAAAAGCAACACGGAGAAATCTACCCTCTAGAACTGAGAAAGAAGCGCAACAGAGGCTAGCTCAGGTGGCAATCTTTAAGCAGAAGAAACACACAAGGGCGTGGAGACCTGGGGAAAAAGCAACACGGAGAAATCCACCCTCTGAAACTGAGGAAGATGGGCAAGAGAGGCTACCTCAGGTGGCAATCCTTAAGCAAAAACAAAGCACAAAGGCGTGGAGCCCTGGGGACAAAGCAACCCTGAAATATCTACCCTCTGAAACTGAGGAACATGGGCAAGAGAGGCTAGCTCAGGTGGCAATCGTTAAGCAAAAACAAAACACAAAGGCGTGGAGACCTGGGGAAAAAGCAACCCTGAAATATCTACCCTCTGAAACTGAGGAAGATGGGCAAGAGAGGCTGGCTTCAGGTGGCAAACGTTAAGCAAAAGAAACACACAAGGGCGTGGAGACCTGGGGAAACAGCAACACGGAGATATCGACCCTCTGAAACTCAGGAAGATGGGCAAGAGAGGCTAGCTCAGGTGGCAATCGTTAAGCAAAAACAAAACCCAAAGGCGTGGAGACCTGGGGAAAAAGCAACCCTGAAATATCTACCCTCTGAAACTGAGGAAGATGGGCAAGAGAGGCTGGCTTCAGGTGGCAATCTTTAAGCAAAAGAAACACACAAGGGCGTGGGGAGCTGGGGAAAAGGCAACACTGAGAAATCCACCCTCTGAAACGGACGAAGATGGGCAACAGAGGCTGGCTTCAGGTGGCAATCTTTAAGCAAAAGAAACACACAAGGGCGTGGAGGCCTGGGGAAAAAGCAACACGGAGAAATCCACCCTCTGAAACTGAGGGACATGGGCAAAAGAAGCTAGCTCAGGTTGCAACCTTTAAGCAGAAAAAAAACACAAGGGCGTGCAGACCTGGCAAAAAAGCAACAGTGAGAAATCTACCCTCTGAAACCGACGAAGATGGACAACAGAGGCTAGCTCAGGTGGCAATTTTTAAGGAAAAATAAAAGGAAGTGCGTGGAGACCTGGGGAAAAAGCAACACGGAGAAATCTACCCTCTAGAACTGAGAAAGAAGCGCAACAGAGGCTAGCTCAGGTGGCAATCTTTAAGCAAAAAAAATAAGATAAAAAAATACAATGGCGAGGAGACCCGGTGAAAAAGCAACCCTGAAAAAGGTACCTTCTGAAACTGAGGAAGCAGGGCAACAGTGCCTAGCTCAGGTGACAATCTTTAAGCAAAAGAAACACACAAGGGCGTGGGGAGCTGGCGAAAAGGCAACACTGAGAAATCCACCCTCTGAAACGGACGAAGATGGGCAACAGAGGCTAGCTCAGGTGGCAATCTTTAAGCAAAAGAAACACACAAGGGCGTGGAGACCTGGGGAAAAAGCAACACGGAGAAATCCACCCTCTGAAACTGAGGAAGATGGGCAAGAGAGGCTACCTCAGGTGGCAATCCTTAAGCAAAAACAAAGCACAAAGGCGTGGAGCCCTGGGGACAAAGCAAACCTGAAATATCTACCCTCTGAAACTGAGGAACATGGGCAAGAGAGGCTAGCTCAGGTGGCAATCCTTAAGCAAAAACAAAACACAAAGGCGTGGAGACCTGGGGAAAAAGCAACCCTGAAATATCTACCCTCTGAAACTGAGGAAGATGGGCAAGAGAGGCTGGCTTCAGGTGGCAATCTTTAAGCAAAAGAAACACACAAGGGCGTGGAGGCCTGGGGAAAAAGCAACACGGAGAAATCCACCCTCTGAAACTGAGGGACATGGGCAAAAGAAGCTAGCTCAGGTTGCAACCTTTAAGCAGAAAAAAAACACAAGGGCGTGCAGACCTGGCAAAAAAGCCACAGTGAGAAATCTACCCTCTGAAACCGACGAAGATGGACAACAGAGGCTAGCTCAGGTGGCAATTTTTAAGGAAAAATAAAAGGAAGTGCGTGGAGACCTGGGGAAAAAGCAACACGGAGAAATCTACCCTCTAGAACTGAGAAAGAAGCGCAACAGAGGCTAGCTCAGGTGGCAATCTTTAAGCAAAAAAAATAAGATAAAAAAATACAATGGCGAGGAGACCCGGTGAAAAAGCAACCCTGAAAAAGGTACCCTCTGAAACTGAGGAAGCAGGGCAACAGTGCCTAGCTCAGGTGACAATCTTTAAGCAAAAGAAACACACAAGGGCGTGGGGAGCTGGCGAAAAGGCAACACTGAGAAATCCACCCTCTGAAACGGACGAAGATGGGCAACAGAGGCTAGCTCAGGTGGCAATCTTTAAGCAAAAGAAACACACAAGGGCGTGGAGACCTGGGGAAAAAGCAACACGGAGAAATCCACCCTCTGAAACTGAGGAAGATGGGCAAGAGAGGCTACCTCACGTGGCAATCCTTAAGCAAAAACAAAGCACAAAGGCGTGGAGCCCTGGGGACAAAGCAACCCTGAAATATCTACCCTCTGAAACTGAGGAACATGGGCAAGAGAGGCTAGCTCAGGTGGCAATCGTTAAGCAAAAACAAAACACAAAGGCGTGGAGACCTGGGGAAAAAGCAACCCTGAAATATCTACCCTCTGAAACTGAGGAAGATGGGCAAGAGAGGCTGGCTTCAGGTGGCAATCTTTAAGCAAAAGAAACACACAAGGGCGTGGAGGCCTGGGGAAAAAGCAACACGGAGAAATCCACCCTCTGAAACTGAGGGACATGGGCAAAAGAAGCTAGCTCAGGTTGCAACCTTTAAGCAGAAAAAAAACACAAGGGCGTGCAGACCTGGCAAAAAAGCCACAGTGAGAAATCTACCCTCTGAAACCGACGAAGATGGACAACAGAGGCTAGCTCAGGTGGCAATTTTTAAGGAAAAATAAAAGGAAGTGCGTGGAGACCTGGGGAAAAAGCAACACGGAGAAATCTACCCTCTAGAACTGAGAAAGAAGCGCAACAGAGGCTAGCTCAGGTGGCAATCTTTAAGCAAAAAAAATAAGATAAAAAAATACAATGGCAAGGAGACCCGGTGAAAAAGCAACCCTGAAAAAGGTACCCTCTGAAACTGAGGAAGCAGGGCAACAGTGCCTAGCTCAGGTGACAATCTTTAAGCAAAAGAAACACACAAGGGCGTGGGGAGCTGGCGAAAAGGCAACACTGAGAAATCCACCCTCTGAAACGGACGAAGATGGGCAACAGAGGCTAGCTCAGGTGGCAATCTTTAAGCAAAAGAAACACACAAGGGCGTGGAGACCTGGGGAAAAAGCAACACGGAGAAATCCACCCTCTGAAACTGAGGAAGATGGGCAAGAGAGGCTACCTCAGGTGGCAATCCTTAAGCAAAAACAAAGCACAAAGGCGTGGAGCCCTGGGGACAAAGCAACCCTGAAATATCTACCCTCTGAAACTGAGGAACATGGGCAAGAGAGGCTAGCTCAGGTGGCAATCGTTAAGCAAAAACAAAACACAAAGGCGTGGAGACCTGGGGAAAAAGCAACCCTGAAATATCTACCCTCTGAAACTGAGGAAGATGGGCAAGAGAGGCTGGCTTCAGGTGGCAAACGTTAAGCAAAAGAAACACACAAGGGCGTGGAGACCTGGGGAAACAGCAACACGGAGATATCGACCCTCTGAAACTCAGGAAGATGGGCAAGAGAGGCTAGCTCAGGTGGCAATCGTTAAGCAAAAACAAAACCCAAAGGCGTGGAGACCTGGGGAAAAAGCAACCCTGAAATATCTACCCTCTGAAACTGAGGAAGATGGGCAAGAGAGGCTGGCTTCAGGTGGCAATCTTTAAGCAAAAGAAACACACAAGGGCGTGGGGAGCTGGGGAAAAGGCAACACTGAGAAATCCACCCTCTGAAACGGACGAAGATGGGCAACAGAGGCTGGCTTCAGGTGGCAATCTTTAAGCAAAAGAAACACACAAGGGCGTGGAGGCCTGGGGAAAAAGCAACACGGAGAAATCCACCCTCTGAAACTGAGGGACATGGGCAAAAGAAGCTAGCTCAGGTTGCAACCTTTAAGCAGAAAAAAAACACAAGGGCGTGCAGACCTGGCAAAAAAGCAACAGTGAGAAATCTACCCTCTGAAACCGACGAAGATGGACAACAGAGGCTAGCTCAGGTGGCAATTTTTAAGGAAAAATAAAAGGAAGTGCGTGGAGACCTGGGGAAAAAGCAACACGGAGAAATCTACCCTCTAGAACTGAGAAAGAAGCGCAACAGAGGCTAGCTCAGGTGGCAATCTTTAAGCAAAAAAAATAAGATAAAAAAATACAATGGCGAGGAGACCCGGTGAAAAAGCAACCCTGAAAAAGGTACCTTCTGAAACTGAGGAAGCAGGGCAACAGTGCCTAGCTCAGGTGACAATCTTTAAGCAAAAGAAACACACAAGGGCGTGGGGAGCTGGCGAAAAGGCAACACTGAGAAATCCACCCTCTGAAACGGACGAAGATGGGCAACAGAGGCTAGCTCAGGTGGCAATCTTTAAGCAAAAGAAACACACAAGGGCGTGGAGACCTGGGGAAAAAGCAACACGGAGAAATCCACCCTCTGAAACTGAGGAAGATGGGCAAGAGAGGCTACCTCAGGTGGCAATCCTTAAGCAAAAACAAAGCACAAAGGCGTGGAGCCCTGGGGACAAAGCAACCCTGAAATATCTACCCTCTGAAACTGAGGAACATGGGCAAGAGAGGCTAGCTCAGGTGGCAATCGTTAAGCAAAAACAAAACACAAAGGCGTGGAGACCTGGGGAAAAAGCAACCCTGAAATATCTACCCTCTGAAACTGAGGAAGATGGGCAAGAGAGGCTGGCTTCAGGTGGCAATCTTTAAGCAAAAGAAACACACAAGGGCGTGGAGGCCTGGGGAAAAAGCAACACGGAGAAATCCACCCTCTGAAACTGAGGGACATGGGCAAAAGAAGCTAGCTCAGGTTGCAACCTTTAAGCAGAAAAAAAACACAAGGGCGTGCAGACCTGGCAAAAAAGCCACAGTGAGAAATCTACCCTCTGAAACCGACGAAGATGGACAACAGAGGCTAGCTCAGGTGGCAATTTTTAAGGAAAAATAAAAGGAAGTGCGTGGAGACCTGGGGAAAAAGCAACACGGAGAAATCTACCCTCTAGAACTGAGAAAGAAGCGCAACAGAGGCTAGCTCAGGTGGCAATCTTTAAGCAAAAAAAATAAGATAAAAAAATACAATGGCGAGGAGACCCGGTGAAAAAGCAACCCTGAAAAAGGTACCCTCTGAAACTGAGGAAGCAGGGCAACAGTGCCTAGCTCAGGTGACAATCTTTAAGCAAAAGAAACACACAAGGGCGTGGGGAGCTGGCGAAAAGGCAACACTGAGAAATCCACCCTCTGAAACGGACGAAGATGGGCAACAGAGGCTAGCTCAGGTGGCAATCTTTAAGCAAAAGAAACACACAAGGGCGTGGAGACCTGGGGAAAAAGCAACACGGAGAAATCCACCCTCTGAAACTGAGGAAGATGGGCAAGAGAGGCTACCTCAGGTGGCAATCCTTAAGCAAAAACAAAGCACAAAGGCGTGGAGCCCTGGGGACAAAGCAACCCTGAAATATCTACCCTCTGAAACTGAGGAACATGGGCAAGAGAGGCTAGCTCAGGTGGCACTCGTTAAGCAAAAACAAAACACAAAGGCGTGGAGACCTGGGGAAAAAGCAACCCTGAATTATCTACCCTCTGAAACTGAGGAAGATGGGCAAGAGAGGCTGGCTTCAGGTGGCAAACGTTAAGCAAAAGAAACACACAAGGGCGTGGAGACCTGGGGAAACAGCAACACGGAGATATCGACCCTCTGAAACTCAGGAAGATGGGCAAGAGAGGCTAGCTCAGGTGGCAATCGTTAAGCAAAAACAAAACCCAAAGGCGTGGAGACCCGGTGAAAAAGCAACCCTGAAAAAGGTACCCTCTGAAACTGAGGAAGCAGGGCAACAGTGCCTAGCTCAGGTGACAATCTTTAAGCAAAAGAAACACACAAGGGCGTGGGGAGCTGGCGAAAAGGCAACACTGAGAAATCCACCCTCTGAAACGGACGAAGATGGGCAACAGAGGCTAGCTCAGGTGGCAATCTTTAAGCAAAAGAAACACACAAGGGCGTGGAGACCTTGGGAAAAAGCAACACGGAGAAATCCACCCTCTGAAACTGAGGAAGATGGGCAAGAGAGGCTACCTCAGGTGGCAATCCTTAAGCAAAAACAAAGCACAAAGGCGTGGAGCCCTGGGGACAAAGCAACCCTGAAATATCTACCCTCTGAAACTGAGGAACATGGGCAAGAGAGGCTAGCTCAGGTGGCAATCGTTAAGCAAAAACAAAACACAAAGGCGTGGAGACCTGGGGAAAAAGCAACCCTGAAATATCTACCCTCTGAAATTGAGGAAGATGGGCAAGAGAGGCTGGCTTCAGGTGGCAATCTTTAAGCAAAAGAAACACACAAGGGCGTGGAGGCCTGGGGAAAAAGCAACACGGAGAAATCCACCCTCTGAAACTGAGGGACATGGGCAAAAGAAGCTAGCTCAGGTTGCAACCTTTAAGCAGAAAAAAAACACAAGGGCGTGCAGACCTGGCAAAAAAGCAACAGTGAGAAATCTACCCTCTGAAACCGACGAAGATGGACAACAGAGGCTAGCTCAGGTGGCAATTTTTAAGGAAAAATAAAAGGAAGTGCGTGGAGACCTGGGGAAAAAGCAACACGGAGAAATCTACCCTCTAGAACTGAGAAAGAAGCGCAACAGAGGCTAGCTCAGGTGGCAATCTTTAAGCAAAAAAAATAAGATAAAAAAATACAATGGCGAGGAGACCCGGTGAAAAAGCAACCCTGAAAAAGGTACCCTCTGAAACTGAGGAAGCAGGGCAACAGTGCCTAGCTCAGGTGACAATCTTTAAGCAAAAGAAACACACAAGGGCGTGGGGAGCTGGCGAAAAGGCAACACTGAGAAATCCACCCTCTGAAACGGACGAAGATGGGCAACAGAGGCTAGCTCAGGTGGCAATCTTTAAGCAAAAGAAACACACAAGGGCGTGGAGACCTGGGGAAAAAGCAACACGGAGAAATCCACCCTCTGAAACTGAGGAAGATGGGCAAGAGAGGCTACCTCAGGTGGCAATCCTTAAGCAAAAACAAAGCACAAAGGCGTGGAGCCCTGGGGACAAAGCAACCCTGAAATATCTACCCTCTGAAACTGAGGAACATGGGCAAGAGAGGCTAGCTCAGGTGGCAATCGTTAAGCAAAAACAAAACACAAAGGCGTGGAGACCTGGGGAAAAAGCAACCCTGAAATATCTACCCTCTGAAACTGAGGAAGATGGGCAAGAGAGGCTGGCTTCAGGTGGCAAACGTTAAGCAAAAGAAACACACAAGGGCGTGGAGACCTGGGGAAACAGCAACACGGAGATATCGACCCTCTGAAACTCAGGAAGATGGGCAAGAGAGGCTAGCTCAGGTGGCAATCGTTAAGCAAAAACAAAACCCAAAGGCGTGGAGACCTGGGGAAAAAGCAACCCTGAAATATCTACCCTCTGAAACTGAGGAAGATGGGCAAGAGAGGCTGGCTTCAGGTGGCAATCTTTAAGCAAAAGAAACACACAAGGGCGTGGGGAGCTGGGGAAAAGGCAACACTGAGAAATCCACCCTCTGAAACGGACGAAGATGGGCAACAGAGGCTAGCTCAGGTGGCAATCGTTAAGCAAAAGAAACACACAAGGGCGTGGAGGCCTGGGGAAAAAGCAACACGGAGAAATCCACCCTCTGAAACTGAGGGACATGGGCAAAAGAAGCTAGCTCAGGTTGCAAACTTTAAGCAGAAAAAAAACACAAGGGCGTGCAGACCTGGCAAAAAAGCCACAGTGAGAAATCTACCCTCTGAAACCGACGAAGATGGACAACAGAGGCTAGCTCAGGTGGCAATTTTTAAGGAAAAATAAAAGGAAGTGCGTGGAGACCTGGGGAAAAAGCAACACGGAGAAATCTACCCTCTAGAACTGAGAAAGAAGCGCAACAGAGGCTAGCTCAGGTGGCAATCTTTAAGCAAAAAAAATAAGATAAAAAAATACAATGGCGAGGAGACCCGGTGAAAAAGCAACCCTGAAAAAGGTACCCTCTGAAACTGAGGAAGCAGGGCAACAGTGCCTAGCTCAGGTGACAATCTTTAAGCAAAAGAAACACACAAGGGCGTGGGGAGCTGGCGAAAAGGCAACACTGAGAAATCCACCCTCTGAAACGGACGAAGATGGGCAACAGAGGCTAGCTCAGGTGGCAATCGTTAAGCAAAAGAAACACACAAGGGCGTGGAGACCTGGGGAAAAAGCAACACGGAGAAATCCACCCTCTGAAACTGAGGAAGATGGGCAAGAGAGGCTACCTCAGGTGGCAATCCTTAAGCAAAAACAAAGCACAAAGGCGTGGAGCCCTGGGGACAAAGCAACCCTGAAATATCTACCCTCTGAAACTGAGGAACATGGGCAAGAGAGGCTAGCTCAGGTGGCAATCGTTAAGCAAAAACAAAACACAAAGGCGTGGAGACCTGGGGAAAAAGCAACCCTGAAATATCTACCCTCTGAAACTGAGGAAGATGGGCAAGAGAGGCTGGCTTCAGGTGGCAATCTTTAAGCAAAAGAAACACACAAGGGCGTGGAGGCCTGGGGAAAAAGCAACACGGAGAAATCCACCCTCTGAAACTGAGGGACATGGGCAAAAGAAGCTAGCTCAGGTTGCAACCTTTAAGCAGAAAAAAAACACAAGGGCGTGCAGACCTGGCAAAAAAGCAACAGTGAGAAATCTACCCTCTGAAACCGACGAAGATGGACAACAGAGGCTAGCTCAGGTGGCAATTTTTAAGGAAAAATAAAAGGAAGTGCGTGGAGACCTGGGGAAAAAGCAACACGGAGAAATCCACCCTCTGAAACTGAGGAAGATGGGCAAGAGAGGCTACCTCAGGTGGCAATCCTTAAGCAAAAACAAAGCATAAAGGCGTGGAGCCCTGGGGACAAAGCAACCCTGAAATATCTACCCTCTGAAACTGAGGAACATGGGCAAGAGAGGCTAGCTCAGGTGGCAATCGTTAAGCAAAAACAAAACACAAAGGCGTGGAGACCTGGGGAAAAAGCAACCCTGAAATATCTACCCTCTGAAACTGAGGAAGATGGGCAAGAGAGGCTGGCTTCAGGTGGCAATCTTTAAGCAAAAGAAACACACAAGGGCGTGGGGAGCTGGGGAAAAGGCAACACTGAGAAATCCACCCTCTGAAACGGACGAAGATGGGCAACAGAGGCTAGCTCAGGTGGCAATCGTTAAGCAAAAGAAACACACAAGGGCGTGGAGGCCTGGGGAAAAAGCAACACGGAGAAATCCACCCTCTGAAACTGAGGGACATGGGCAAAAGAAGCTAGCTCAGGTTGCAACCTTTAAGCAGAAAAAAAACACAAGGGCGTGCAAACCTGGCAAAAAAGCAACAGTGAGAAATCTACCCTCTGAAACCGACGAAGATGGACAACAGAGGCTAGCTCAGGTGGCAATTTTTAAGGAAAAATAAAAGGAAGTGCGTGGAGACCTGGGGAAAAAGCAACACGGAGAAATCTACCCTCTAGAACTGAGAAAGAAGCGCAACAGAGGCTAGCTCAGGTGGCAATCTTTAAGCAAAAAAAATAAGATAAAAAAATACAATGGCGAGGAGACCCGGTGAAAAAGCAACCCTGAAAAAGGTACCCTCTGAAACTGAGGAAGCAGGGCAACAGTGCCTAGCTCAGGTGACAATCTTTAAGCAAAAGAAACACACAAGGGCGTGGGGAGCTGGCGAAAAGGCAACACTGAGAAATCCACCCTCTGAAACGGACGAAGATGGGCAACAGAGGCTAGCTCAGGTGGCAATCTTTAAGCAAAAGAAACACACAAGGGCGTGGAGACCTGGGGAAAAAGCAACACGGAGAAATCCACCCTCTGAAACTGAGGAAGATGGGCAAGAGAGGCTACCTCAGGTGGCAATCCTTAAGCAAAAACAAAGCACAAAGGCGTGGAGCCCTGGGGACAAAGCAACCCTGAAATATCTACCCTCTGAAACTGAGGAACATGGGCAAGAGAGGCTAGCTCAGGTGGCACTCGTTAAGCAAAAACAAAACACAAAGGCGTGGAGACCTGGGGAAAAAGCAACCCTGAAATATCTACCCTCTGAAACTGAGGAAGATGGGCAAGAGAGGCTGGCTTCAGGTGGCAAACGTTAAGCAAAAGAAACACACAAGGGCGTGGAGACCTGGGGAAACAGCAACACGGAGATATCGACCCTCTGAAACTCAGGAAGATGGGCAAGAGAGGCTAGCTCAGGTGGCAATCGTTAAGCAAAAACAAAACCCAAAGGCGTGGAGACCTGGGGAAAAAGCAACCCTGAAATATCTACCCTCTGAAACTGAGGAAGATGGGCAAGAGAGGCTGGCTTCAGGTGGCAATCTTTAAGCAAAAGAAACACACAAGGGCGTGGGGAGCTGGGGAAAAGGCAACACTGAGAAATCCACCCTCTGAAACGGACGAAGATGGGCAACAGAGGCTAGCTCAGGTGGCAATCGTTAAGCAAAAGAAACACACAAGGGCGTGGAGGCCTGGGGAAAAAGCAACACGGAGAAATCCACCCTCTGAAACTGAGGGACATGGGCAAAAGAAGCTAGCTCAGGTTGCAACCTTTAAGCAGAAAAAAAACACAAGGGCGTGCAGACCTGGCAAAAAAGCCACAGTGAGAAATCTACCCTCTGAAACCGACGAAGATGGACAACAGAGGCTAGCTCAGGTGGCAATTTTTAAGGAAAAATAAAAGGAAGTGCGTGGAGACCTGGGGAAAAAGCAACACGGAGAAATCTACCCTCTAGAACTGAGAAAGAAGCGCAACAGAGGCTAGCTCAGGTGGCAATCTTTAAGCAAAAAAAATAAGATAAAAAAATACAATGGCGAGGAGACCCGGTGAAAAAGCAACCCTGAAAAAGGTACCCTCTGAAACTGAGGAAGCAGGGCAACAGTGCCTAGCTCAGGTGACAATCTTTAAGCAAAAGAAACACACAAGGGCGTGGGGAGCTGGCGAAAAGGCAACACTGAGAAATCCACCCTCTGAAACGGACGAAGATGGGCAACAGAGGCTAGCTCAGGTGGCAATCTTTAAGCAAAAGAAACACACAAGGGCGTGGAGACCTGGGGAAAAAGCAACACGGAGAAATCCACCCTCTGAAACTGAGGAAGATGGGCAAGAGAGGCTACCTCAGGTGGCAATCCTTAAGCAAAAACAAAGCACAAAGGCGTGGAGCCCTGGGGACAAAGCAACCCTGAAATATCTACCCTCTGAAACTGAGGAACATGGGCAAGAGAGGCTAGCTCAGGTGGCAATCGTTAAGCAAAAACAAAACACAAAGGCGTGGAGACCTGGGGAAAAAGCAACCCTGAAATATCTACCCTCTGAAACTGAGGAAGATGGGCAAGAGAGGCTGGCTTCAGGTGGCAATCTTTAAGCAAAAGAAACACACAAGGGCGTGGAGGCCTGGGGAAAAAGCAACACGGAGAAATCCACCCTCTGAAACTGAGGGACATGGGCAAAAGAAGCTAGCTCAGGTTGCAACCTTTAAGCAGAAAAAAAACACAAGGGCGTGCAGACCTGGCAAAAAAGCAACAGTGAGAAATCTACCCTCTGAAACCGACGAAGATGGACAACAGAGGCTAGCTCAGGTGGCAATTTTTAAGGAAAAATAAAAGGAAGTGCGTGGAGACCTGGGGAAAAAGCAACACGGAGAAATCTACCCTCTAGAACTGAGAAAGAAGCGCAACAGAGGCTAGCTCAGGTGGCAATCTTTAAGCAAAAAAAATAAGATAAAAAAATACAATGGCGAGGAGACCCGGTCAAAAAGCAACCCTGAAAAAGGTACCCTCTGAAACTGAGGAAGCAGGGCAACAGTGCCTAGCTCAGGTGACAATCTTTAAGCAAAAGAAACACACAAGGGCGTGGGGAGCTGGCGAAAAGGCAACACTGAGAAATCCACCCTCTGAAACGGACGAAGATGGGCAACAGAGGCTAGCTCAGGTGGCAATCTTTAAGCAAAAGAAACACACAAGGGCGTGGAGACCTGGGGAAAAAGCAACACGGAGAAATCCACCCTCTGAAACTGAGGAAGATGGGCAAGAGAGGCTACCTCAGGTGGCAATCCTTAAGCAAAAACAAAGCACAAAGGCGTGGAGCCCTGGGGACAAAGCAACCCTGAAATATCTACCCTCTGAAACTGAGGAACATGGGCAAGAGAGGCTAGCTCAGGTGGCAATCGTTAAGCAAAAACAAAACACAAAGGCGTGGAGACCTGGGGAAAAAGCAACCCTGAAATATCTACCCTCTGAAACTGAGGAAGATGGGCAAGAGAGGCTGGCTTCAGGTGGCAATCTTTAAGCAAAAGAAACACACAAGGGCGTGGAGGCCTGGGGAAAAAGCAACACGGAGAAATCCACCCTCTGAAACTGAGGGACATGGGCAAAAGAAGCTAGCTCAGGTTGCAACCTTTAAGCAGAAAAAAAACACAAGGGCGTGCAGACCTGGCAAAAAAGCAACAGTGAGAAATCTACCCTCTGAAACCGACGAAGATGGACAACAGAGGCTAGCTCAGGTGGCAATTTTTAAGGAAAAATAAAAGGAAGTGCGTGGAGACCTGGGGAAAAAGCAACACGGAGAAATCTACCCTCTAGAACTGAGAAAGAAGCGCAACAGAGGCTAGCTCAGGTGGCAATCTTTAAGCAAAAAAAATAAGATAAAAAAATACAATGGCGAGGAGACCCGGTGAAAAAGCAACCCTGAAAAAGGTACCCTCTGAAACTGAGGAAGCAGGGCAACAGTGCCTAGCTCAGGTGACAATCTTTAAGCAAAAGAAACACACAAGGGCGTGGGGAGCTGGCGAAAAGGCAACACTGAGAAATCCACCCTCTGAAACGGACGAAGATGGGCAACAGAGGCTAGCTCAGGTGGCAATCTTTAAGCAAAAGAAACACACAAGGGCGTGGAGACCTGGGGAAAAAGCAACACGGAGAAATCCACCCTCTGAAACTGAGGAAGATGGGCAAGAGAGGCTACCTCAGGTGGCAATCCTTAAGCAAAAACAAAGCACAAAGGCGTGGAGCCCTGGGGACAAAGCAACCCTGAAATATCTACCCTCTGAAACTGAGGAACATGGGCAAGAGAGGCTAGCTCAGGTGGCAATCGTTAAGCAAAAACAAAACACAAAGGCGTGGAGACCTGGGGAAAAAGCAACCCTGAAATATCTACCCTCTGAAACTGAGGAAGATGGGCAAGAGAGGCTGGCTTCAGGTGGCAATCTTTAAGCAAAAGAAACACACAAGGGCGTGGAGGCCTGGGGAAAAAGCAACACGGAGAAATCCACCCTCTGAAACTGAGGGACATGGGCAAAAGAAGCTAGCTCAGGTTGCAACCTTTAAGCAGAAAAAAAACACAAGGGCGTGCAGACCTGGCAAAAAAGCCACAGTGAGAAATCTACCCTCTGAAACCGACGAAGATGGACAACAGAGGCTAGCTCAGGTGGCAATTTTTAAGGAAAAATAAAAGGAAGTGCGTGGAGACCTGGGGAAAAAGCAACACGGAGAAATCTACCCTCTAGAACTGAGAAAGAAGCGCAACAGAGGCTAGCTCAGGTGGCAATCTTTAAGCAAAAAAAATAAGATAAAAAAATACAATGGCGAGGAGACCCGGTGAAAAAGCAACCCTGAAAAAGGTACCCTCTGAAACTGAGGAAGCAGGGCAACAGTGCCTAGCTCAGGTGACAATCTTTAAGCAAAAGAAACACACAAGGGCGTGGGGAGCTGGCGAAAAGGCAACACTGAGAAATCCACCCTCTGAAACGGACGAAGATGGGCAACAGAGGCTAGCTCAGGTGGCAATCGTTAAGCAAAAGAAACACACAAGGGCGTGGAGACCTGGGGAAAAAGCAACACGGAGAAATCCACCCTCTGAAACTGAGGAAGATGGGCAAGAGAGGCTACCTCAGGTGGCAATCCTTAAGCAAAAACAAAGCACAAAGGCGTGGAGCCCTGGGGACAAAGCAACCCTGAAATATCTACCCTCTGAAACTGAGGAACATGGGCAAGAGAGGCTAGCTCAGGTGGCAATCGTTAAGCAAAAACAAAACACAAAGGCGTGGAGACCTGGGGAAAAAGCAACCCTGAAATATCTACCCTCTGAAACTGAGGAAGATGGGCAAGAGAGGCTGGCTTCAGGTGGCAATCTTTAAGCAAAAGAAACACACAAGGGCGTGGAGGCCTGGGGAAAAAGCAACACGGAGAAATCCACCCTCTGAAACTGAGGGACATGGGCAAAAGAAGCTAGCTCAGGTTGCAACCTTTAAGCAGAAAAAAAACACAAGGGCGTGCAGACCTGGCAAAAAAGCCACAGTGAGAAATCTACCCTCTGAAACCGACGAAGATGGACAACAGAGGCTAGCTCAGGTGGCAATTTTTAAGGAAAAATAAAAGGAAGTGCGTGGAGACCTGGGGAAAAAGCAACACGGAGAAATCTACCCTCTAGAACTGAGAAAGAAGCGCAACAGAGGCTAGCTCAGGTGGCAATCTTTAAGCAAAAAAAATAAGATAAAAAAATACAATGGCGAGGAGACCCGGTGAAAAAGCAACCCTGAAAAAGGTACCCTCTGAAACTGAGGAAGCAGGGCAACAGTGCCTAGCTCAGGTGACAATCTTTAAGCAAAAGAAACACACAAGGGCGTGGGGAGCTGGCGAAAAGGCAACACTGAGAAATCCACCCTCTGAAACGGACGAAGATGGGCAACAGAGGCTAGCTCAGGTGGCAATCGTTAAGCAAAAGAAACACACAAGGGCGTGGAGACCTGGGGAAAAAGCAACACGGAGAAATCCACCCTCTGAAACTGAGGAAGATGGGCAAGAGAGGCTACCTCAGGTGGCAATCCTTAAGCAAAAACAAAGCACAAAGGCGTGGAGCCCTGGGGACAAAGCAACCCTGAAATATCTACCCTCTGAAACTGAGGAACATGGGCAAGAGAGGCTAGCTCAGGTGGCAATCGTTAAGCAAAAACAAAACACAAAGGCGTGGAGACCTGGGGAAAAAGCAACCCTGAAATATCTACCCTCTGAAACTGAGGAAGATGGGCAAGAGAGGCTGGCTTCAGGTGCCAATCTTTAAGCAAAAGAAACACACAAGGGCGTGGAGGCCTGGGGAAAAAGCAACACGGAGAAATCCACCCTCTGAAACTGAGGGACATGGGCAAAAGAAGCTAGCTCAGGTTGCAACCTTTAAGCAGAAAAAAAACACAAGGGCGTGCAGACCTGGCAAAAAAGCCACAGTGAGAAATCTACCCTCTGAAACCGACGAAGATGGACAACAGAGGCTAGCTCAGGTGGCAATTTTTAAGGAAAAATAAAAGGAAGTGCGTGGAGACCTGGGGAAAAAGCAACACGGAGAAATCTACCCTCTAGAACTGAGAAAGAAGCGCAACAGAGGCTAGCTCAGGTGGCAATCTTTAAGCAAAAAAAATAAGATAAAAAAATACAATGGCGAGGAGACCCGGTGAAAAAGCAACCCTGAAAAAGGTACCCTCTGAAACTGAGGAAGCAGGGCAACAGTGCCTAGCTCAGGTGACAATCTTTAAGCAAAAGAAACACACAAGGGCGTGGGGAGCTGGCGAAAAGGCAACACTGAGAAATCCACCCTCTGAAACGGACGAAGATGGGCAACAGAGGCTAGCTCAGGTGGCAATCGTTAAGCAAAAGAAACACACAAGGGCGTGGAGACCTGGGGAAAAAGCAACACGGAGAAATCCACCCTCTGAAACTGAGGAAGATGGGCAAGAGAGGCTACCTCAGGTGGCAATCCTTAAGCAAAAACAAAGCACAAAGGCGTGGAGCCCTGGGGACAAAGCAACCCTGAAATATCTACCCTCTGAAACTGAGGAACATGGGCAAGAGAGGCTAGCTCAGGTGGCAATCGTTAAGCAAAAACAAAACACAAAGGCGTGGAGACCTGGGGAAAAAGCAACCCTGAAATATCTACCCTCTGAAACTGAGGAAGCAGGGCAACAGTGCCTAGCTCAGGTGACAATCTTTAAGCAAAAGAAACACACAAGGGCGTGGGGAGCTGGCGAAAAGGCAACACTGAGAAATCCACCCTCTGAAACGGACGAAGATGGGCAACAGAGGCTAGCTCAGGTGGCAATCGTTAAGCAAAAGAAACACACAAGGGCGTGGAGACCTGGGGAAAAAGCAACACGGAGAAATCCACCCTCTGAAACTGAGGAAGATGGGCAAGAGAGGCTACCTCAGGTGGCAATCCTTAAGCAAAAACAAAGCACAAAGGCGTGGAGCCCTGGGGACAAAGCAACCCTGAAATATCTACCCTCTGAAACTGAGGAACATGGGCAAGAGAGGCTAGCTCAGGTGGCAATCGTTAAGCAAAAACAAAACACAAAGGCGTGGAGACCTGGGGAAAAAGCAACCCTGAAATATCTACCCTCTGAAACTGAGGAAGATGGGCAAGAGAGGCTGGCTTCAGGTGGCAATCTTTAAGCAAAAGAAACACACAAGGGCGTGGGGAGCTGGGGAAAAGGCAACACTGAGAAATCCACCCTCTGAAACGGACGAAGATGGGCAACAGAGGCTAGCTCAGGTGGCAATCGTTAAGCAAAAGAAACACACAAGGGCGTGGAGGCCTGGGGAAAAAGCAACACGGAGAAATCCACCCTCTGAAACTGAGGGACATGGGCAAAAGAAGCTAGCTCAGGTTGCAACCTTTAAGCAGAAAAAAAACACAAGGGCGTGCAGACCTGGCAAAAAAGCCACAGTGAGAAATCTACCCTCTGAAACCGACGAAGATGGACAACAGAGGCTAGCTCAGGTGGCAATTTTTAAGGAAAAATAAAAGGAAGTGCGTGGAGACCTGGGGAAAAAGCAACACGGAGAAATCTACCCTCTAGAACTGAGAAAGAAGCGCAACAGAGGCTAGCTCAGGTGGCAATCTTTAAGCAAAAAAAATAAGATAAAAAAATACAATGGCGAGGAGACCCGGTGAAAAAGCAACCCTGAAAAAGGTACCCTCTGAAACTGAGGAAGCAGGGCAACAGTGCCTAGCTCAGGTGACAATCTTTAAGCAAAAGAAACACACAAGGGCGTGGGGAGCTGGCGAAAAGGCAACACTGAGAAATCCACCCTCTGAAACGGACGAAGATGGGCAACAGAGGCTAGCTCAGGTGGCAATCGTTAAGCAAAAGAAACACACAAGGGCGTGGAGACCTGGGGAAAAAGCAACACGGAGAAATCCACCCTCTGAAACTGAGGAAGATGGGCAAGAGAGGCTACCTCAGGTGGCAATCCTTAAGCAAAAACAAAGCACAAAGGCGTGGAGCCCTGGGGACAAAGCAACCCTGAAATATCTACCCTCTGAAACTGAGGAACATGGGCAAGAGAGGCTAGCTCAGGTGGCAATCGTTAAGCAAAAACAAAACACAAAGGCGTGGAGACCTGGGGAAAAAGCAACCCTGAAATATCTACCCTCTGAAACTGAGGAAGATGGGCAAGAGAGGCTGGCTTCAGGTGGCAATCTTTAAGCAAAAGAAACACACAAGGGCGTGGAGGCCTGGGGAAAAAGCAACACGGAGAAATCCACCCTCTGAAACTGAGGGACATGGGCAAAAGAAGCTAGCTCAGGTTGCAACCTTTAAGCAGAAAAAAAACACAAGGGCGTGCAGACCTGGCAAAAAAGCCACAGTGAGAAATCTACCCTCTGAAACCGACGAAGATGGACAACAGAGGCTAGCTCAGGTGGCAATTTTTAAGGAAAAATAAAAGGAAGTGCGTGGAGACCTGGGGAAAAAGCAACACGGAGAAATCTACCCTCTAGAACTGAGAAAGAAGCGCAACAGAGGCTAGCTCAGGTGGCAATCTTTAAGCAAAAAAAATAAGATAAAAAAATACAATGGCGAGGAGACCCGGTGAAAAAGCAACCCTGAAAAAGGTACCCTCTGAAACTGAGGAAGCAGGGCAACAGTGCCTAGCTCAGGTGACAATCTTTAAGCAAAAGAAACACACAAGGGCGTGGGGAGCTGGCGAAAAGGCAACACTGAGAAATCCACCCTCTGAAACGGACGAAGATGGGCAACAGAGGCTAGCTCAGGTGGCAATCGTTAAGCAAAAGAAACACACAAGGGCGTGGAGACCTGGGGAAAAAGCAACACGGAGAAATCCACCCTCTGAAACTGAGGAAGATGGGCAAGAGAGGCTACCTCAGGTGGCAATCCTTAAGCAAAAACAAAGCACAAAGGCGTGGAGCCCTGGGGACAAAGCAACCCTGAAATATCTACCCTCTGAAACTGAGGAACATGGGCAAGAGAGGCTAGCTCAGGTGGCAATCGTTAAGCAAAAACAAAACACAAAGGCGTGGAGACCTGGGGAAAAAGCAACCCTGAAATATCTACCCTCTGAAACTGAGGAAGATGGGCAAGAGAGGCTGGCTTCAGGTGGCAATCTTCAAGCAAAAGAAACACACAAGGGCGTGGAGGCCTGGGGAAAAAGCAACACGGAGAAATCCACCCTCTGAAACTGAGGGACATGGGCAAAAGAAGCTAGCTCAGGTTGCAACCTTTAAGCAGAAAAAAAACACAAGGGCGTGCAGACCTGGCAAAAAAGCCACAGTGAGAAATCTACCCTCTGAAACCGACGAAGATGGACAACAGAGGCTAGCTCAGGTGGCAATTTTTAAGGAAAAATAAAAGGAAGTGGGTGGAGACCTGGGGAAAAAGCAACACGGAGAAATCTACCCTCTAGAACTGAGAAAGAAGCGCAACAGAGGCTAGCTCAGGTGGCAATCTTTAAGCAAAAAAAATAAGATAAAAAAATACAATGGCGAGGAGACCCGGTGAAAAAGCAACCCTGAAAAAGGTACCCTCTGAAACTGAGGAAGCAGGGCAACAGTGCCTAGCTCAGGTGACAATCTTTAAGCAAAAGAAACACACAAGGGCGTGGGGAGCTGGCGAAAAGGCAACACTGAGAAATCCACCCTCTGAAACGGACGAAGATGGGCAACAGAGGCTAGCTCAGGTGGCAATCTTTAAGCAAAAGAAACACACAAGGGCGTGGAGACCTGGGGAAAAAGCAACACGGAGAAATCCACCCTCTGAAACTGAGGAAGATGGGCAAGAGAGGCTACCTCAGGTGGCAATCCTTAAGCAAAAACAAAGCACAAAGGCGTGGAGCCCTGGGGACAAAGCAACCCTGAAATATCTACCCTCTGAAACTGAGGAACATGGGCAAGAGAGGCTAGCTCAGGTGGCAATCGTTAAGCAAAAACAAAACACAAAGGCGTGGAGACCTGGGGAAAAAGCAACCCTGAAATATCTACCCTCTGAAACTGAGGAAGATGGGCAAGAGAGGCTGGCTTCAGGTGGCAATCTTTAAGCAAAAGAAACACACAAGGGCGTGGAGGCCTGGGGAAAAAGCAACACGGAGAAATCCACCCTCTGAAACTGAGGGACATGGGCAAAAGAAGCTAGCTCAGGTTGCAACCTTTAAGCAGAAAAAAAACACAAGGGCGTGCAGACCTGGCAAAAAAGCCACAGTGAGAAATCTACCCTCTGAAACCGACGAAGATGGACAACAGAGGCTAGCTCAGGTGGCAATTTTTAAGGAAAAATAAAAGGAAGTGCGTGGAGACCTGGGGAAAAAGCAACACGGAGAAATCTACCCTCTAGAACTGAGAAAGAAGCGCAACAGAGGCTAGCTCAGGTGGCAATCTTTAAGCAAAAAAAATAAGATAAAAAAATACAATGGCGAGGAGACCCGGTGAAAAAGCAACCCTGAAAAAGGTACCCTCTGAAACTGAGGAAGCAGGGCAACAGTGCCTAGCTCAGGTGACAATCTTTAAGCAAAAGAAACACACAAGGGCGTGGGGAGCTGGCGAAAAGGCAACACTGAGAAATCCACCCTCTGAAACGGACGAAGATGGGCAACAGAGGCTAGCTCAGGTGGCAATCGTTAAGCAAAAGAAACACACAAGGGCGTGGAGACCTGGGGAAAAAGCAACACGGAGAAATCCACCCTCTGAAACTGAGGAAGATGGGCAAGAGAGGCTACCTCAGGTGGCAATCCTTAAGCAAAAACAAAGCACAAAGGCGTGGAGCCCTGGGGACAAAGCAACCCTGAAATATCTACCCTCTGAAACTGAGGAACATGGGCAAGAGAGGCTAGCTCAGGTGGCAATCGTTAAGCAAAAACAAAACACAAAGGCGTGGAGACCTGGGGAAAAAGCAACCCTGAAATATCTACCCTCTGAAACTGAGGAAGATGGGCAAGAGAGGCTGGCTTCAGGTGGCAATCTTTAAGCAAAAGAAACACACAAGGGCGTGGAGGCCTGGGGAAAAAGCAACACGGAGAAATCCACCCTCTGAAACTGAGGGACATGGGCAAAAGAAGCTAGCTCAGGTTGCAACCTTTAAGCAGAAAAAAAACACAAGGGCGTGCAGACCTGGCAAAAAAGCCACAGTGAGAAATCTACCCTCTGAAACCGACGAAGATGGACAACAGAGGCTAGCTCAGGTGGCAATTTTTAAGGAAAAATAAAAGGAAGTGCGTGGAGACCTGGGGAAAAAGCAACACGGAGAAATCTACCCTCTAGAACTGAGAAAGAAGCGCAACAGAGGCTAGCTCAGGTGGCAATCTTTAAGCAAAAAAAATAAGATAAAAAAATACAATGGCGAGGAGACCCGGTGAAAAAGCAACCCTGAAAAAGGTACCCTCTGAAACTGAGGAAGCAGGGCAACAGTGCCTAGCTCAGGTGACAATCTTTAAGCAAAAGAAACACACAAGGGCGTGGGGAGCTGGCGAAAAGGCAACACTGAGAAATCCACCCTCTGAAACGGACGAAGATGGGCAACAGAGGCTAGCTCAGGTGGCAATCGTTAAGCAAAAGAAACACACAAGGGCGTGGAGACCTGGGGAAAAAGCAACACGGAGAAATCCACCCTCTGAAACTGAGGAAGATGGGCAAGAGAGGCTACCTCAGGTGGCAATCCTTAAGCAAAAACAAAGCACAAAGGCGTGGAGCCCTGGGGACAAAGCAACCCTGAAATATCTACCCTCTGAAACTGAGGAACATGGGCAAGAGAGGCTAGCTCAGGTGGCAATCGTTAAGCAAAAACAAAACACAAAGGCGTGGAGACCTGGGGAAAAAGCAACCCTGAAATATCTACCCTCTGAAACTGAGGAAGATGGGCAAGAGAGGCTGGCTTCAGGTGCCAATCTTTAAGCAAAAGAAACACACAAGGGCGTGGAGGCCTGGGGAAAAAGCAACACGGAGAAATCCACCCTCTGAAACTGAGGGACATGGGCAAAAGAAGCTAGCTCAGGTTGCAACCTTTAAGCAGAAAAAAAACACAAGGGCGTGCAGACCTGGCAAAAAAGCCACAGTGAGAAATCTACCCTCTGAAACCGACGAAGATGGACAACAGAGGCTAGCTCAGGTGGCAATTTTTAAGGAAAAATAAAAGGAAGTGCGTGGAGACCTGGGGAAAAAGCAACACGGAGAAATCTACCCTCTAGAACTGAGAAAGAAGCGCAACAGAGGCTAGCTCAGGTGGCAATCTTTAAGCAAAAAAAATAAGATAAAAAAATACAATGGCGAGGAGACCCGGTGAAAAAGCAACCCTGAAAAAGGTACCCTCTGAAACTGAGGAAGCAGGGCAACAGTGCCTAGCTCAGGTGACAATCTTTAAGCAAAAGAAACACACAAGGGCGTGGGGAGCTGGCGAAAAGGCAACACTGAGAAATCCACCCTCTGAAACGGACGAAGATGGGCAACAGAGGCTAGCTCAGGTGGCAATCGTTAAGCAAAAGAAACACACAAGGGCGTGGAGACCTGGGGAAAAAGCAACACGGAGAAATCCACCCTCTGAAACTGAGGAAGATGGGCAAGAGAGGCTACCTCAGGTGGCAATCCTTAAGCAAAAACAAAGCACAAAGGCGTGGAGCCCTGGGGACAAAGCAACCCTGAAATATCTACCCTCTGAAACTGAGGAACATGGGCAAGAGAGGCTAGCTCAGGTGGCAATCGTTAAGCAAAAACAAAACACAAAGGCGTGGAGACCTGGGGAAAAAGCAACCCTGAAATATCTACCCTCTGAAACTGAGGAAGCAGGGCAACAGTGCCTAGCTCAGGTGACAATCTTTAAGCAAAAGAAACACACAAGGGCGTGGGGAGCTGGCGAAAAGGCAACACTGAGAAATCCACCCTCTGAAACGGACGAAGATGGGCAACAGAGGCTAGCTCAGGTGGCAATCGTTAAGCAAAAGAAACACACAAGGGCGTGGAGACCTGGGGAAAAAGCAACACGGAGAAATCCACCCTCTGAAACTGAGGAAGATGGGCAAGAGAGGCTACCTCAGGTGGCAATCCTTAAGCAAAAACAAAGCACAAAGGCGTGGAGCCCTGGGGACAAAGCAACCCTGAAATATCTACCCTCTGAAACTGAGGAACATGGGCAAGAGAGGCTAGCTCAGGTGGCAATCGTTAAGCAAAAACAAAACACAAAGGCGTGGAGACCTGGGGAAAAAGCAACCCTGAAATATCTACCCTCTGAAACTGAGGAAGATGGGCAAGAGAGGCTGGCTTCAGGTGGCAATCTTTAAGCAAAAGAAACACACAAGGGCGTGGGGAGCTGGGGAAAAGGCAACACTGAGAAATCCACCCTCTGAAACGGACGAAGATGGGCAACAGAGGCTAGCTCAGGTGGCAATCGTTAAGCAAAAGAAACACACAAGGGCGTGGAGGCCTGGGGAAAAAGCAACACGGAGAAATCCACCCTCTGAAACTGAGGGACATGGGCAAAAGAAGCTAGCTCAGGTTGCAACCTTTAAGCAGAAAAAAAACACAAGGGCGTGCAGACCTGGCAAAAAAGCCACAGTGAGAAATCTACCCTCTGAAACCGACGAAGATGGACAACAGAGGCTAGCTCAGGTGGCAATTTTTAAGGAAAAATAAAAGGAAGTGCGTGGAGACCTGGGGAAAAAGCAACACGGAGAAATCTACCCTCTAGAACTGAGAAAGAAGCGCAACAGAGGCTAGCTCAGGTGGCAATCTTTAAGCAAAAAAAATAAGATAAAAAAATACAATGGCGAGGAGACCCGGTGAAAAAGCAACCCTGAAAAAGGTACCCTCTGAAACTGAGGAAGCAGGGCAACAGTGCCTAGCTCAGGTGACAATCTTTAAGCAAAAGAAACACACAAGGGCGTGGGGAGCTGGCGAAAAGGCAACACTGAGAAATCCACCCTCTGAAACGGACGAAGATGGGCAACAGAGGCTAGCTCAGGTGGCAATCGTTAAGCAAAAGAAACACACAAGGGCGTGGAGACCTGGGGAAAAAGCAACACGGAGAAATCCACCCTCTGAAACTGAGGAAGATGGGCAAGAGAGGCTACCTCAGGTGGCAATCCTTAAGCAAAAACAAAGCACAAAGGCGTGGAGCCCTGGGGACAAAGCAACCCTGAAATATCTACCCTCTGAAACTGAGGAACATGGGCAAGAGAGGCTAGCTCAGGTGGCAATCGTTAAGCAAAAACAAAACACAAAGGCGTGGAGACCTGGGGAAAAAGCAACCCTGAAATATCTACCCTCTGAAACTGAGGAAGATGGGCAAGAGAGGCTGGCTTCAGGTGGCAATCTTTAAGCAAAAGAAACACACAAGGGCGTGGAGGCCTGGGGAAAAAGCAACACGGAGAAATCCACCCTCTGAAACTGAGGGACATGGGCAAAAGAAGCTAGCTCAGGTTGCAACCTTTAAGCAGAAAAAAAACACAAGGGCGTGCAGACCTGGCAAAAAAGCCACAGTGAGAAATCTACCCTCTGAAACCGACGAAGATGGACAACAGAGGCTAGCTCAGGTGGCAATTTTTAAGGAAAAATAAAAGGAAGTGCGTGGAGACCTGGGGAAAAAGCAACACGGAGAAATCTACCCTCTAGAACTGAGAAAGAAGCGCAACAGAGGCTAGCTCAGGTGGCAATCTTTAAGCAAAAAAAATAAGATAAAAAAATACAATGGCGAGGAGACCCGGTGAAAAAGCAACCCTGAAAAAGGTACCCTCTGAAACTGAGGAAGCAGGGCAACAGTGCCTAGCTCAGGTGACAATCTTTAAGCAAAAGAAACACACAAGGGCGTGGGGAGCTGGCGAAAAGGCAACACTGAGAAATCCACCCTCTGAAACGGACGAAGATGGGCAACAGAGGCTAGCTCAGGTGGCAATCGTTAAGCAAAAGAAACACACAAGGGCGTGGAGACCTGGGGAAAAAGCAACACGGAGAAATCCACCCTCTGAAACTGAGGAAGATGGGCAAGAGAGGCTACCTCAGGTGGCAATCCTTAAGCAAAAACAAAGCACAAAGGCGTGGAGCCCTGGGGACAAAGCAACCCTGAAATATCTACCCTCTGAAACTGAGGAACATGGGCAAGAGAGGCTAGCTCAGGTGGCAATCGTTAAGCAAAAACAAAACACAAAGGCGTGGAGACCTGGGGAAAAAGCAACCCTGAAATATCTACCCTCTGAAACTGAGGAAGATGGGCAAGAGAGGCTGGCTTCAGGTGGCAATCTTCAAGCAAAAGAAACACACAAGGGCGTGGAGGCCTGGGGAAAAAGCAACACGGAGAAATCCACCCTCTGAAACTGAGGGACATGGGCAAAAGAAGCTAGCTCAGGTTGCAACCTTTAAGCAGAAAAAAAACACAAGGGCGTGCAGACCTGGCAAAAAAGCCACAGTGAGAAATCTACCCTCTGAAACCGACGAAGATGGACAACAGAGGCTAGCTCAGGTGGCAATTTTTAAGGAAAAATAAAAGGAAGTGGGTGGAGACCTGGGGAAAAAGCAACACGGAGAAATCTACCCTCTAGAACTGAGAAAGAAGCGCAACAGAGGCTAGCTCAGGTGGCAATCTTTAAGCAAAAAAAATAAGATAAAAAAATACAATGGCGAGGAGACCCGGTGAAAAAGCAACCCTGAAAAAGGTACCCTCTGAAACTGAGGAAGCAGGGCAACAGTGCCTAGCTCAGGTGACAATCTTTAAGCAAAAGAAACACACAAGGGCGTGGGGAGCTGGCGAAAAGGCAACACTGAGAAATCCACCCTCTGAAACGGACGAAGATGGGCAACAGAGGCTAGCTCAGGTGGCAATCGTTAAGCAAAAGAAACACACAAGGGCGTGGAGACCTGGGGAAAAAGCAACACGGAGAAATCCACCCTCTGAAACTGAGGAAGATGGGCAAGAGAGGCTACCTCAGGTGGCAATCCTTAAGCAAAAACAAAGCACAAAGGCGTGGAGCCCTGGGGACAAAGCAACCCTGAAATATCTACCCTCTGAAACTGAGGAACATGGGCAAGAGAGGCTAGCTCAGGTGGCAATCGTTAAGCAAAAACAAAACACAAAGGCGTGGAGACCTGGGGAAAAAGCAACCCTGAAATATCTACCCTCTGAAACTGAGGAAGATGGGCAAGAGAGGCTGGCTTCAGGTGGCAATCTTCAAGCAAAAGAAACACACAAGGGCGTGGAGGCCTGGGGAAAAAGCAACACGGAGAAATCCACCCTCTGAAACTGAGGGACATGGGCAAAAGAAGCTAGCTCAGGTTGCAACCTTTAAGCAGAAAAAAAACACAAGGGCGTGCAGACCTGGCAAAAAAGCCACAGTGAGAAATCTACCCTCTGAAACCGACGAAGATGGACAACAGAGGCTAGCTCAGGTGGCAATTTTTAAGGAAAAATAAAAGGAAGTGCGTGGAGACCTGGGGAAAAAGCAACACGGAGAAATCTACCCTCTAGAACTGAGAAAGAAGCGCAACAGAGGCTAGCTCAGGTGGCAATCTTTAAGCAAAAAAAATAAGATAAAAAAATACAATGGCGAGGAGACCCGGTGAAAAAGCAACCCTGAAAAAGGTACCCTCTGAAACTGAGGAAGCAGGGCAACAGTGCCTAGCTCAGGTGACAATCTTTAAGCAAAAGAAACACACAAGGGCGTGGGGAGCTGGCGAAAAGGCAACACTGAGAAATCCACCCTCTGAAACGGACGAAGATGGGCAACAGAGGCTAGCTCAGGTGGCAATCGTTAAGCAAAAGAAACACACAAGGGCGTGGAGACCTGGGGAAAAAGCAACACGGAGAAATCCACCCTCTGAAACTGAGGAAGATGGGCAAGAGAGGCTACCTCAGGTGGCAATCCTTAAGCAAAAACAAAGCACAAAGGCGTGGAGCCCTGGGGACAAAGCAACCCTGAAATATCTACCCTCTGAAACTGAGGAACATGGGCAAGAGAGGCTAGCTCAGGTGGCAATCGTTAAGCAAAAACAAAACACAAAGGCGTGGAGACCTGGGGAAAAAGCAACCCTGAAATATCTACCCTCTGAAACTGAGGAAGATGGGCAAGAGAGGCTGGCTTCAGGTGGCAATCTTTAAGCAAAAGAAACACACAAGGGCGTGGAGGCCTGGGGAAAAAGCAACACGGAGAAATCCACCCTCTGAAACTGAGGGACATGGGCAAAAGAAGCTAGCTCAGGTTGCAACCTTTAAGCAGAAAAAAAACACAAGGGCGTGCAGACCTGGCAAAAAAGCCACAGTGGGAAATCTACCCTCTGAAACCGACGAAGATGGACAACAGAGGCTAGCTCAGGTGGCAATTTTTAAGGAAAAATAAAAGGAAGTGCGTGGAGACCTGGGGAAAAAGCAACACGGAGAAATCTACCCTCTAGAACTGAGAAAGAAGCGCAACAGAGGCTAGCTCAGGTGGCAATCTTTAAGCAAAAAAAATAAGATAAAAAAATACAATGGCGAGGAGACCCGGTGAAAAAGCAACCCTGAAAAAGGTACCCTCTGAAACTGAGGAAGCAGGGCAACAGTGCCTAGCTCAGGTGACAATCTTTAAGCAAAAGAAACACACAAGGGCGTGGGGAGCTGGCGAAAAGGCAACACTGAGAAATCCACCCTCTGAAACGGACGAAGATGGGCAACAGAGGCTAGCTCAGGTGGCAATCGTTAAGCAAAAGAAACACACAAGGGCGTGGAGACCTGGGGAAAAAGCAACACGGAGAAATCCACCCTCTGAAACTGAGGAAGATGGGCAAGAGAGGCTACCTCAGGTGGCAATCCTTAAGCAAAAACAAAGCACAAAGGCGTGGAGCCCTGGGGACAAAGCAACCCTGAAATATCTACCCTCTGAAACTGAGGAACATGGGCAAGAGAGGCTAGCTCAGGTGGCAATCGTTAAGCAAAAACAAAACACAAAGGCGTGGAGACCTGGGGAAAAAGCAACCCTGAAATATCTACCCTCTGAAACTGAGGAAGATGGGCAAGAGAGGCTGGCTTCAGGTGGCAATCTTTAAGCAAAAGAAACACACAAGGGCGTGGAGGCCTGGGGAAAAAGCAACACGGAGAAATCCACCCTCTGAAACTGAGGGACATGGGCAAAAGAAGCTAGCTCAGGTTGCAACCTTTAAGCAGAAAAAAAACACAAGGGCGTGCAGACCTGGCAAAAAAGCCACAGTGAGAAATCTACCCTCTGAAACCGACGAAGATGGACAACAGAGGCTAGCTCAGGTGGCAATTTTTAAGGAAAAATAAAAGGAAGTGCGTGGAGACCTGGGGAAAAAGCAACACGGAGAAATCTACCCTCTAGAACTGAGAAAGAAGCGCAACAGAGGCTAGCTCAGGTGGCAATCTTTAAGCAAAAAAAATAAGATAAAAAAATACAATGGCGAGGAGACCCGGTGAAAAAGCAACCCTGAAAAAGGTACCCTCTGAAACTGAGGAAGCAGGGCAACAGTGCCTAGCTCAGGTGACAATCTTTAAGCAAAAGAAACACACAAGGGCGTGGGGAGCTGGCGAAAAGGCAACACTGAGAAATCCACCCTCTGAAACGGACGAAGATGGGCAACAGAGGCTGGCTCAGGTGGCAATCGTTAAGCAAAAGAAACACACAAGGGCGTGGAGACCTGGGGAAAAAGCAACACGGAGAAATCCACCCTCTGAAACTGAGGAAGATGGGCAAGAGAGGCTACCTCAGGTGGCAATCCTTAAGCAAAAACAAAGCACAAAGGCGTGGAGCCCTGGGGACAAAGCAACCCTGAAATATCTACCCTCTGAAACTGAGGAACATGGGCAAGAGAGGCTAGCTCAGGTGGCAATCGTTAAGCAAAAACAAAACACAAAGGCGTGGAGACCTGGGGAAAAAGCAACCCTGAAATATCTACCCTCTGAAACTGAGGAAGATGGGCAAGAGAGGCTGGCTTCAGGTGCCAATCTTTAAGCAAAAGAAACACACAAGGGCGTGGAGGCCTGGGGAAAAAGCAACACGGAGAAATCCACCCTCTGAAACTGAGGGACATGGGCAAAAGAAGCTAGCTCAGGTTGCAACCTTTAAGCAGAAAAAAAACACAAGGGCGTGCAGACCTGGCAAAAAAGCCACAGTGAGAAATCTACCCTCTGAAACCGACGAAGATGGACAACAGAGGCTAGCTCAGGTGGCAATTTTTAAGGAAAAATAAAAGGAAGTGCGTGGAGACCTGGGGAAAAAGCAACACGGAGAAATCTACCCTCTAGAACTGAGAAAGAAGCGCAACAGAGGCTAGCTCAGGTGGCAATCTTTAAGCAAAAAAAATAAGATAAAAAAATACAATGGCGAGGAGACCCGGTGAAAAAGCAACCCTGAAAAAGGTACCCTCTGAAACTGAGGAAGCAGGGCAACAGTGCCTAGCTCAGGTGACAATCTTTAAGCAAAAGAAACACACAAGGGCGTGGGGAGCTGGCGAAAAGGCAACACTGAGAAATCCACCCTCTGAAACGGACGAAGATGGGCAACAGAGGCTAGCTCAGGTGGCAATCGTTAAGCAAAAGAAACACACAAGGGCGTGGAGACCTGGGGAAAAAGCAACACGGAGAAATCCACCCTCTGAAACTGAGGAAGATGGGCAAGAGAGGCTACCTCAGGTGGCAATCCTTAAGCAAAAACAAAGCACAAAGGCGTGGAGCCCTGGGGACAAAGCAACCCTGAAATATCTACCCTCTGAAACTGAGGAACATGGGCAAGAGAGGCTAGCTCAGGTGGCAATCGTTAAGCAAAAACAAAACACAAAGGCGTGGAGACCTGGGGAAAAAGCAACCCTGAAATATCTACCCTCTGAAACTGAGGAAGATGGGCAAGAGAGGCTGGCTTCAGGTGGCAATCTTTAAGCAAAAGAAACACACAAGGGCGTGGAGGCCTGGGGAAAAAGCAACACGGAGAAATCCACCCTCTGAAACTGAGGGACATGGGCAAAAGAAGCTAGCTCAGGTTGCAACCTTTAAGCAGAAAAAAAACACAAGGGCGTGCAGACCTGGCAAAAAAGCCACAGTGAGAAATCTACCCTCTGAAACCGACGAAGATGGACAACAGAGGCTAGCTCAGGTGGCAATTTTTAAGGAAAAATAAAAGGAAGTGCGTGGAGACCTGGGGAAAAAGCAACACGGAGAAATCTACCCTCTAGAACTGAGAAAGAAGCGCAACAGAGGCTAGCTCAGGTGGCAATCTTTAAGCAAAAAAAATAAGATAAAAAAATACAATGGCGAGGAGACCCGGTGAAAAAGCAACCCTGAAAAAGGTACCCTCTGAAACTGAGGAAGCAGGGCAACAGTGCCTAGCTCAGGTGACAATCTTTAAGCAAAAGAAACACACAAGGGCGTGGGGAGCTGGCGAAAAGGCAACACTGAGAAATCCACCCTCTGAAACGGACGAAGATGGGCAACAGAGGCTGGCTCAGGTGGCAATCGTTAAGCAAAAGAAACACACAAGGGCGTGGAGACCTGGGGAAAAAGCAACACGGAGAAATCCACCCTCTGAAACTGAGGAAGATGGGCAAGAGAGGCTACCTCAGGTGGCAATCCTTAAGCAAAAACAAAGCACAAAGGCGTGGAGCCCTGGGGACAAAGCAACCCTGAAATATCTACCCTCTGAAACTGAGGAACATGGGCAAGAGAGGCTAGCTCAGGTGGCAATCGTTAAGCAAAAACAAAACACAAAGGCGTGGAGACCTGGGGAAAAAGCAACCCTGAAATATCTACCCTCTGAAACTGAGGAAGATGGGCAAGAGAGGCTGGCTTCAGGTGCCAATCTTTAAGCAAAAGAAACACACAAGGGCGTGGAGGCCTGGGGAAAAAGCAACACGGAGAAATCCACCCTCTGAAACTGAGGGACATGGGCAAAAGAAGCTAGCTCAGGTTGCAACCTTTAAGCAGAAAAAAAACACAAGGGCGTGCAGACCTGGCAAAAAAGCCACAGTGAGAAATCTACCCTCTGAAACCGACGAAGATGGACAACAGAGGCTAGCTCAGGTGGCAATTTTTAAGGAAAAATAAAAGGAAGTGCGTGGAGACCTGGGGAAAAAGCAACACGGAGAAATCTACCCTCTAGAACTGAGAAAGAAGCGCAACAGAGGCTAGCTCAGGTGGCAATCTTTAAGCAAAAAAAATAAGATAAAAAAATACAATGGCGAGGAGACCCGGTCAAAAAGCAACCCTGAAAAAGGTACCCTCTGAAACTGAGGAAGCAGGGCAACAGTGCCTAGCTCAGGTGACAATCTTTAAGCAAAAGAAACACACAAGGGCGTGGGGAGCTGGCGAAAAGGCAACACTGAGAAATCCACCCTCTGAAACGGACGAAGATGGGCAACAGAGGCTAGCTCAGGTGGCAATCGTTAAGCAAAAGAAACACACAAGGGCGTGGAGACCTGGGGAAAAAGCAACACGGAGAAATCCACCCTCTGAAACTGAGGAAGATGGGCAAGAGAGGCTACCTCAGGTGGCAATCCTTAAGCAAAAACAAAGCACAAAGGCGTGGAGCCCTGGGGACAAAGCAACCCTGAAATATCTACCCTCTGAAACTGAGGAACATGGGCAAGAGAGGCTAGCTCAGGTGGCAATCCTTAAGCAAAAACAAAACACAAAGGCGTGGAGACCTGGGGAAAAAGCAACCCTGAAATATCTACCCTCTGAAACTGAGGAAGATGGGCAAGAGAGGCTGGCTTCAGGTGGCAATCTTTAAGCAAAAGAAACACACAAGGGCGTGGAGGCCTGGGGAAAAAGCAACACGGAGAAATCCACCCTCTGAAACTGAGGGACATGGGCAAAAGAAGCTAGCTCAGGTTGCAACCTTTAAGCAGAAAAAAAACACAAGGGCGTGCAGACCTGGCAAAAAAGCCACAGTGAGAAATCTACCCTCTGAAACCGACGAAGATGGACAACAGAGGCTAGCTCAGGTGGCAATTTTTAAGGAAAAATAAAAGGAAGTGCGTGGAGACCTGGGGAAAAAGCAACACGGAGAAATCTACCCTCTAGAACTGAGAAAGAAGCGCAACAGAGGCTAGCTCAGGTGGCAATCTTTAAGCAAAAAAAATAAGATAAAAAAATACAATGGCGAGGAGACCCGGTCAAAAAGCAACCCTGAAAAAGGTACCCTCTGAAACTGAGGAAGCAGGGCAACAGTGCCTAGCTCAGGTGACAATCTTTAAGCAA
This sequence comes from Equus asinus, assembly GCF_041296235.1. Taxonomy (NCBI): domain Eukaryota; kingdom Metazoa; phylum Chordata; class Mammalia; order Perissodactyla; family Equidae; genus Equus; species Equus asinus. The sequence goes on from NW_027225182.1 coordinate 797,972, forward strand.
AAGAAACACACAAGGGCGTGGGGAGCTGGCGAAAAGGCAACACTGAGAAATCCACCCTCTGAAACGGACGAAGATGGGCAACAGAGGCTAGCTCAGGTGGCAATCGTTAAGCAAAAGAAACACACAAGGGCGTGGAGACCTGGGGAAAAAGCAACACGGAGAAATCCACCCTCTGAAACTGAGGAAGATGGGCAAGAGAGGCTACCTCAGGTGGCAATCCTTAAGCAAAAACAAAGCACAAAGGCGTGGAGCCCTGGGGACAAAGCAACCCTGAAATATCTACCCTCTGAAACTGAGGAACATGGGCAAGAGAGGCTAGCTCAGGTGGCAATCCTTAAGCAAAAACAAAACACAAAGGCGTGGAGACCTGGGGAAAAAGCAACCCTGAAATATCTACCCTCTGAAACTGAGGAAGATGGGCAAGAGAGGCTGGCTTCAGGTGGCAATCTTTAAGCAAAAGAAACACACAAGGGCGTGGAGGCCTGGGGAAAAAGCAACACGGAGAAATCCACCCTCTGAAACTGAGGGACATGGGCAAAAGAAGCTAGCTCAGGTTGCAACCTTTAAGCAGAAAAAAAACACAAGGGCGTGCAGACCTGGCAAAAAAGCCACAGTGAGAAATCTACCCTCTGAAACCGACGAAGATGGACAACAGAGGCTAGCTCAGGTGGCAATTTTTAAGGAAAAATAAAAGGAAGTGCGTGGAGACCTGGGGAAAAAGCAACACGGAGAAATCTACCCTCTAGAACTGAGAAAGAAGCGCAACAGAGGCTAGCTCAGGTGGCAATCTTTAAGCAAAAAAAATAAGATAAAAAAATACAATGGCGAGGAGACCCGGTCAAAAAGCAACCCTGAAAAAGGTACCCTCTGAAACTGAGGAAGCAGGGCAACAGTGCCTAGCTCAGGTGACAATCTTTAAGCAAAAGAAACACACAAGGGCGTGGGGAGCTGGCGAAAAGGCAACACTGAGAAATCCACCCTCTGAAACGGACGAAGATGGGCAACAGAGGCTAGCTCAGGTGGCAATCGTTAAGCAAAAGAAACACACAAGGGCGTGGAGACCTGGGGAAAAAGCAACACGGAGAAATCCACCCTCTGAAACTGAGGAAGATGGGCAAGAGAGGCTACCTCAGGTGGCAATCCTTAAGCAAAAACAAAGCACAAAGGCGTGGAGCCCTGGGGACAAAGCAACCCTGAAATATCTACCCTCTGAAACTGAGGAACATGGGCAAGAGAGGCTAGCTCAGGTGGCAATCGTTAAGCAAAAACAAAACACAAAGGCGTGGAGACCTGGGGAAAAAGCAACCCTGAAATATCTACCCTCTGAAACTGAGGAAGATGGGCAAGAGAGGCTGGCTTCAGGTGGCAAACGTTAAGCAAAAGAAACACACAAGGGCGTGGAGACCTGGGGAAACAGCAACACGGAGATATCGACCCTCTGAAACTCAGGAAGATGGGCAAGAGAGGCTAGCTCAGGTGGCAATCGTTAAGCAAAAACAAAACCCAAAGGCGTGGAGACCTGGGGAAAAAGCAACCCTGAAATATCTACCCTCTGAAACTGAGGAAGATGGGCAAGAGAGGCTGGCTTCAGGTGGCAATCTTTAAGCAAAAGAAACACACAAGGGCGTGGGGAGCTGGGGAAAAGGCAACACTGAGAAATCCACCCTCTGAAACGGACGAAGATGGGCAACAGAGGCTGGCTTCAGGTGGCAATCTTTAAGCAAAAGAAACACACAAGGGCGTGGAGGCCTGGGGAAAAAGCAACACGGAGAAATCCACCCTCTGAAACTGAGGGACATGGGCAAAAGAAGCTAGCTCAGGTTGCAACCTTTAAGCAGAAAAAAAACACAAGGGCGTGCAGACCTGGCAAAAAAGCAACAGTGAGAAATCTACCCTCTGAAACCGACGAAGATGGACAACAGAGGCTAGCTCAGGTGGCAATTTTTAAGGAAAAATAAAAGGAAGTGCGTGGAGACCTGGGGAAAAAGCAACACGGAGAAATCTACCCTCTAGAACTGAGAAAGAAGCGCAACAGAGGCTAGCTCAGGTGGCAATCTTTAAGCAAAAAAAATAAGATAAAAAAATACAATGGCGAGGAGACCCGGTGAAAAAGCAACCCTGAAAAAGGTACCCTCTGAAACTGAGGAAGCAGGGCAACAGTGCCTAGCTCAGGTGACAATCTTTAAGCAAAAGAAACACACAAGGGCGTGGGGAGCTGGCGAAAAGGCAACACTGAGAAATCCACCCTCTGAAACGGACGAAGATGGGCAACAGAGGCTAGCTCAGGTGGCAATCGTTAAGCAAAAGAAACACACAAGGGCGTGGAGACCTGGGGAAAAAGCAACACGGAGAAATCCACCCTCTGAAACTGAGGAAGATGGGCAAGAGAGGCTACCTCAGGTGGCAATCCTTAAGCAAAAACAAAGCACAAAGGCGTGGAGCCCTGGGGACAAAGCAACCCTGAAATATCTACCCTCTGAAACTGAGGAACATGGGCAAGAGAGGCTAGCTCAGGTGGCAATCGTTAAGCAAAAACAAAACACAAAGGCGTGGAGACCTGGGGAAAAAGCAACCCTGAAATATCTACCCTCTGAAACTGAGGAAGATGGGCAAGAGAGGCTGGCTTCAGGTGGCAATCTTTAAGCAAAAGAAACACACAAGGGCGTGGAGGCCTGGGGAAAAAGCAACACGGAGAAATCCACCCTCTGAAACTGAGGGACATGGGCAAAAGAAGCTAGCTCAGGTTGCAACCTTTAAGCAGAAAAAAAACACAAGGGCGTGCAGACCTGGCAAAAAAGCCACAGTGAGAAATCTACCCTCTGAAACCGACGAAGATGGACAACAGAGGCTAGCTCAGGTGGCAATTTTTAAGGAAAAATAAAAGGAAGTGCGTGGAGACCTGGGGAAAAAGCAACACGGAGAAATCTACCCTCTAGAACTGAGAAAGAAGCGCAACAGAGGCTAGCTCAGGTGGCAATCTTTAAGCAAAAAAAATAAGATAAAAAAATACAATGGCGAGGAGACCCGGTGAAAAAGCAACCCTGAAAAAGGTACCCTCTGAAACTGAGGAAGCAGGGCAACAGTGCCTAGCTCAGGTGACAATCTTTAAGCAAAAGAAACACACAAGGGCGTGGGGAGCTGGCGAAAAGGCAACACTGAGAAATCCACCCTCTGAAACGGACGAAGATGGGCAACAGAGGCTAGCTCAGGTGGCAATCGTTAAGCAAAAGAAACACACAAGGGCGTGGAGACCTGGGGAAAAAGCAACACGGAGAAATCCACCCTCTGAAACTGAGGAAGATGGGCAAGAGAGGCTACCTCAGGTGGCAATCCTTAAGCAAAAACAAAGCACAAAGGCGTGGAGCCCTGGGGACAAAGCAACCCTGAAATATCTACCCTCTGAAACTGAGGAACATGGGCAAGAGAGGCTAGCTCAGGTGGCAATCCTTAAGCAAAAACAAAACACAAAGGCGTGGAGACCTGGGGAAAAAGCAACCCTGAAATATCTACCCTCTGAAACTGAGGAAGATGGGCAAGAGAGGCTGGCTTCAGGTGGCAATCTTTAAGCAAAAGAAACACACAAGGGCGTGGAGGCCTGGGGAAAAAGCAACACGGAGAAATCCACCCTCTGAAACTGAGGGACATGGGCAAAAGAAGCTAGCTCAGGTTGCAACCTTTAAGCAGAAAAAAAACACAAGGGCGTGCAGACCTGGCAAAAAAGCAACAGTGAGAAATCTACCCTCTGAAACCGACGAAGATGGACAACAGAGGCTAGCTCAGGTGGCAATTTTTAAGGAAAAATAAAAGGAAGTGCGTGGAGACCTGGGGAAAAAGCAACACGGAGAAATCTACCCTCTAGAACTGAGAAAGAAGCGCAACAGAGGCTAGCTCAGGTGGCAATCTTTAAGCAAAAAAAATAAGATAAAAAAATACAATGGCGAGGAGACCCGGTGAAAAAGCAACCCTGAAAAAGGTACCCTCTGAAACTGAGGAAGCAGGGCAACAGTGCCTAGCTCAGGTGACAATCTTTAAGCAAAAGAAACACACAAGGGCGTGGGGAGCTGGCGAAAAGGCAACACTGAGAAATCCACCCTCTGAAACGGACGAAGATGGGCAACAGAGGCTAGCTCAGGTGGCAATCGTTAAGCAAAAGAAACACACAAGGGCGTGGAGACCTGGGGAAAAAGCAACACGGAGAAATCCACCCTTTGAAACTGAGGAAGATGGGCAAGAGAGGCTACCTCAGGTGGCAATCCTTAAGCAAAAACAAAGCACAAAGGCGTGGAGCCCTGGGGACAAAGCAACCCTGAAATATCTACCCTCTGAAACTGAGGAACATGGGCAAGAGAGGCTAGCTCAGGTGGCAATCGTTAAGCAAAAACAAAACACAAAGGCGTGGAGACCTGGGGAAAAAGCAACCCTGAAATATCTACCCTCTGAAACTGAGGAAGATGGGCAAGAGAGGCTGGCTTCAGGTGGCAATCTTTAAGCAAAAGAAACACACAAGGGCGTGGAGGCCTGGGGAAAAAGCAACACGGAGAAATCCACCCTCTGAAACTGAGGGACATGGGCAAAAGAAGCTAGCTCAGGTTGCAACCTTTAAGCAGAAAAAAAACACAAGGGCGTGCAGACCTGGCAAAAAAGCAACAGTGAGAAATCTACCCTCTGAAACCGACGAAGATGGACAACAGAGGCTAGCTCAGGTGGCAATTTTTAAGGAAAAATAAAAGGAAGTGCGTGGAGACCTGGGGAAAAAGCAACACGGAGAAATCTACCCTCTAGAACTGAGAAAGAAGTGCAACAGAGGCTAGCTCAGGTGGCAATCTTTAAGCAAAAAAAATAAGATAAAAAAATACAATGGCGAGGAGACCCGGTGAAAAAGCAACCCTGAAAAAGGTACCCTCTGAAACTGAGGAAGCAGGGCAACAGTGCCTAGCTCAGGTGACAATCTTTAAGCAAAAGAAACACACAAGGGCGTGGGGAGCTGGCGAAAAGGCAACACTGAGAAATCCACCCTCTGAAACGGACGAAGATGGGCAACAGAGGCTAGCTCAGGTGGCAATCTTTAAGCAGAAGAAACACACAAGGGCGTGGAGACCTGGGGAAAAAGCAACACGGAGAAATCCACCCTCTGAAACTGAGGAAGATGGGCAAGAGAGGCTACCTCAGGTGGCAATCCTTAAGCAAAAACAAAGCACAAAGGCGTGGAGCCCTGGGGACAAAGCAACCCTGAAATATCTACCCTCTGAAACTGAGGAACATGGGCAAGAGAGGCTAGCTCAGGTGGCAATCGTTAAGCAAAAACAAAACACAAAGGCGTGGAGACCTGGGGAAAAAGCAACCCTGAAATATCTACCCTCTGAAACTGAGGAAGATGGGCAAGAGAGGCTGGCTTCAGGTGGCAATCTTTAAGCAAAAGAAACACACAAGGGCGTGGAGGCCTGGGGAAAAAGCAACACGGAGAAATCCACCCTCTGAAACTGAGGGACATGGGCAAAAGAAGCTAGCTCAGGTTGCAACCTTTAAGCAGAAAAAAAACACAAGGGCGTGCAGACCTGGCAAAAAAGCAACAGTGAGAAATCTACCCTCTGAAACCGACGAAGATGGACAACAGAGGCTAGCTCAGGTGGCAATTTTTAAGGAAAAATAAAAGGAAGTGCGTGGAGACCTGGGGAAAAAGCAACACGGAGAAATCTACCCTCTAGAACTGAGAAAGAAGCGCAACAGAGGCTAGCTCAGGTGGCAATCTTTAAGCAAAAAAAATAAAATAAAAAAATACAATGGTGAGGAGACCCGGTGAAAAAGCAACCCTGAAAAAGGTACCCTCTGAAACTGAGGAAGCAGGGCAACAGTGCCCAGCTCAGGTGACAATCTTTAAGCAAAAGAAACACACAAGGGCGTGGGGAGCTGGCGAAAAGGCAACACTGAGAAATCCACCCTCTGAAACGGACGAAGATGGGCAACAGAGGCTAGCTCAGGTGGCAATCGTTAAGCAAAAGAAACACACAAGGGCGTGGAGACCTGGGGAAAAAGCAACACGGAGAAATCCACCCTCTGAAACTGAGGAAGATGGGCAAGAGAGGCTACCTCAGGTGGCAATCCTTAAGCAAAAACAAAGCACAAAGGCGTGGAGTCCTGGGGACAAAGCAACCCTGAAATATCTACCCTCTGAAACTGAGGAACATGGGCAAGAGAGGCTAGCTCAGGTGGCAATCGTTAAGCAAAAACAAAACACAAAGGCGTGGAGACCTGGGGAAAAAGCAACCCTGAAATATCTACCCTCTGAAACTGAGGAAGATGGGCAAGAGAGGCTGGCTTCAGGTGGCAATCTTTAAGCAAAAGAAACACACAAGGGCGTGGAGGCCTGGGGAAAAAGCAACACGGAGAAATCCACCCTCTGAAACTGAGGGACAAGGGCAAAAGAAGCTAGCTCAGGTTGCAACCTTTAAGCAGAAAAAAAACACAAGGGCGTGCAGACCTGGCAAAAAAGCAACAGTGAGAAATCTACCCTCTGAAACCGACGAAGATGGACAACAGAGGCTAGCTCAGGTGGCAATTTTTAAGGAAAAATAAAAGGAAGTGCGTGGAGACCTGGGGAAAAAGCAACACGGAGAAATCCACCCTCTGAAACTGAGGAAGATGGGCAAGAGAGGCTACCTCAGGTGGCAATCCTTAAGCAAAAACAAAGCACAAAGGCGTGGAGCCCTGGGGACAAAGCAACCCTGAAATATCTACCCTCTGAAACTGAGGAACATGGGCAAGAGAGGCTAGCTCAGGTGGCAATCGTTAAGCAAAAACAAAACACAAAGGCGTGGAGACCTGGGGAAAAAGCAACCCTGAAATATCTACCCTCTGAAACTGAGGAAGATGGGCAAGAGAGGCTGGCTTCAGGTGGCAAACGTTAAGCAAAAGAAACACACAAGGGCGTGGAGACCTGGGGAAACAGCAACACGGAGATATCGACCCTCTGAAACTCAGGAAGATGGGCAAGAGAGGCTAGCTCAGGTGGCAATCGTTAAGCAAAAACAAAACCCAAAGGCGTGGAGACCTGGGGAAAAAGCAACCCTGAAATATCTACCCTCTGAAACTGAGGAAGATGGGCAAGAGAGGCTGGCTTCAGGTGGCAATCTTTAAGCAAAAGAAACACACAAGGGCGTGGGGAGCTGGGGAAAAGGCAACACTGAGAAATCCACCCTCTGAAACGGACGAAGATGGGCAACAGAGGCTAGCTCAGGTGGCAATCGTTAAGCAAAAGAAACACACAAGGGCGTGGAGGCCTGGGGAAAAAGCAACACGGAGAAATCCACCCTCTGAAACTGAGGGACATGGGCAAAAGAAGCTAGCTCAGGTTGCAACCTTTAAGCAGAAAAAAAACACAAGGGCGTGCAGACCTGGCAAAAAAGCAACAGTGAGAAATCTACCCTCTGAAACCGACGAAGATGGACAACAGAGGCTAGCTCAGGTGGCAATTTTTAAGGAAAAATAAAAGGAAGTGCGTGGAGACCTGGGGAAAAAGCAACACGGAGAAATCTACCCTCTAGAACTGAGAAAGAAGCGCAACAGAGGCTAGCTCAGGTGGCAATCTTTAAGCAAAAAAAATAAGATAAAAAAATACAATGGCGAGGAGACCCGGTGAAAAAGCAACCCTGAAAAAGGTACCCTCTGAAACTGAGGAAGCAGGGCAACAGTGCCTAGCTCAGGTGACAATCTTTAAGCAAAAGAAACACACAAGGGCGTGGGGAGCTGGCGAAAAGGCAACACTGAGAAATCCACCCTCTGAAACGGACGAAGATGGGCAACAGAGGCTAGCTCAGGTGGCAATCGTTAAGCAAAAGAAACACACAAGGGCGTGGAGACCTGGGGAAAAAGCAACACGGAGAAATCCACCCTTTGAAACTGAGGAAGATGGGCAAGAGAGGCTACCTCAGGTGGCAATCCTTAAGCAAAAACAAAGCACAAAGGCGTGGAGCCCTGGGGACAAAGCAACCCTGAAATATCTACCCTCTGAAACTGAGGAACATGGGCAAGAGAGGCTAGCTCAGGTGGCAATCGTTAAGCAAAAACAAAACACAAAGGCGTGGAGACCTGGGGAAAAAGCAACCCTGAAATATCTACCCTCTGAAACTGAGGAAGATGGGCAAGAGAGGCTGGCTTCAGGTGGCAATCTTTAAGCAAAAGAAACACACAAGGGCGTGGAGGCCTGGGGAAAAAGCAACACGGAGAAATCCACCCTCTGAAACTGAGGGACATGGGCAAAAGAAGCTAGCTCAGGTTGCAACCTTTAAGCAGAAAAAAAACACAAGGGCGTGCAGACCTGGCAAAAAAGCAACAGTGAGAAATCTACCCTCTGAAACCGACGAAGATGGACAACAGAGGCTAGCTCAGGTGGCAATTTTTAAGGAAAAATAAAAGGAAGTGCGTGGAGACCTGGGGAAAAAGCAACACGGAGAAATCTACCCTCTAGAACTGAGAAAGAAGCGCAACAGAGGCTAGCTCAGGTGGCAATCTTTAAGCAAAAAAAATAAGATAAAAAAATACAATGGCGAGGAGACCCGGTGAAAAAGCAACCCTGAAAAAGGTACCCTCTGAAACTGAGGAAGCAGGGCAACAGTGCCTAGCTCAGGTGACAATCTTTAAGCAAAAGAAACACACAAGGGCGTGGGGAGCTGGCGAAAAGGCAACACTGAGAAATCCACCCTCTGAAACGGACGAAGATGGGCAACAGAGGCTAGCTCAGGTGGCAATCTTTAAGCAGAAGAAACACACAAGGGCGTGGAGACCTGGGGAAAAAGCAACACGGAGAAATCCACCCTCTGAAACTGAGGAAGATGGGCAAGAGAGGCTACCTCAGGTGGCAATCCTTAAGCAAAAACAAAACCCAAAGGCGTGGAGACCTGGGGAAAAAGCAACCCTGAAATATCTACCCTCTGAAACTGAGGAAGATGGGCAAGAGAGGCTGGCTTCAGGTGGCAAACGTTAAGCAAAAGAAACACACAAGGGCGTGGAGACCTGGGGAAACAGCAACACGGAGATATCGACCCTCTGAAACTCAGGAAGATGGGCAAGAGAGGCTAGCTCAGGTGGCAATCGTTAAGCAAAAACAAAACCCAAAGGCGTGGAGACCTGGGGAAAAAGCAACCCTGAAATATCTACCCTCTGAAACTGAGGAAGATGGGCAAGAGAGGCTGGCTTCAGGTGGCAATCTTTAAGCAAAAGAAACACACAAGGGCGTGGGGAGCTGGGGAAAAGGCAACACTGAGAAATCCACCCTCTGAAACGGACGAAGATGGGCAACAGAGGCTAGCTCAGGTGGCAATCGTTAAGCAAAAGAAACACACAAGGGCGTGGAGGCCTGGGGAAAAAGCAACACGGAGAAATCCACCCTCTGAAACTGAGGGACATGGGCAAAAGAAGCTAGCTCAGGTTGCAACCTTTAAGCAGAAAAAAAACACAAGGGCGTGCAGACCTGGCAAAAAAGCAACAGTGAGAAATCTACCCTCTGAAACCGACGAAGATGGACAACAGAGGCTAGCTCAGGTGGCAATTTTTAAGGAAAAATAAAAGGAAGTGCGTGGAGACCTGGGGAAAAAGCAACACGGAGAAATCTACCCTCTAGAACTGAGAAAGAAGCGCAACAGAGGCTAGCTCAGGTGGCAATCTTTAAGCAAAAAAAATAAAATAAAAAAATACAATGGCGAGGAGACCCGGTGAAAAAGCAACCCTGAAAAAGGTACCCTCTGAAACTGAGGAAGCAGGGCAACAGTGCCTAGCTCAGGTGACAATCTTTAAGCAAAAGAAACACACAAGGGCGTGGGGAGCTGGCGAAAAGGCAACACTGAGAAATCCACCCTCTGAAACGGACGAAGATGGGCAACAGAGGCTAGCTCAGGTGGCAATCGTTAAGCAAAAGAAACACACAAGGGCGTGGAGACCTGGGGAAAAAGCAACACGGAGAAATCCACCCTCTGAAACTGAGGAAGATGGGCAAGAGAGGCTACCTCAGGTGGCAATCCTTAAGCAAAAACAAAGCACAAAGGCGTGGAGCCCTGGGGACAAAGCAACCCTGAAATATCTACCCTCTGAAACTGAGGAACATGGGCAAGAGAGGCTAGCTCAGGTGGCAATCGTTAAGCAAAAACAAAACACAAAGGCGTGGAGACCTGGGGAAAAAGCAACCCTGAAATATCTACCCTCTGAAACTGAGGAAGATGGGCAAGAGAGGCTGGCTTCAGGTGGCAATCTTTAAGCAAAAGAAACACACAAGGGCGTGGAGGCCTGGGGAAAAAGCAACACGGAGAAATCCACCCTCTGAAACTGAGGGACATGGGCAAAAGAAGCTAGCTCAGGTTGCAACCTTTAAGCAGAAAAAAAACACAAGGGCGTGCAGACCTGGCAAAAAAGCAACAGTGAGAAATCTACCCTCTGAAACCGACGAAGATGGACAACAGAGGCTAGCTCAGGTGGCAATTTTTAAGGAAAAATAAAAGGAAGTGCGTGGAGACCTGGGGAAAAAGCAACACGGAGAAATCTACCCTCTAGAACTGAGAAAGAAGCGCAACAGAGGCTAGCTCAGGTGGCAATCTTTAAGCAAAAAAAATAAAATAAAAAAATACAATGGTGAGGAGACCCGGTGAAAAAGCAACCCTGAAAAAGGTACCCTCTGAAACTGAGGAAGCAGGGCAACAGTGCCCAGCTCAGGTGACAATCTTTAAGCAAAAGAAACACACAAGGGCGTGGGGAGCTGGCGAAAAGGCAACACTGAGAAATCCACCCTCTGAAACGGACGAAGATGGGCAACAGAGGCTAGCTCAGGTGGCAATCGTTAAGCAAAAGAAACACACAAGGGCGTGGAGACCTGGGGAAAAAGCAACACGGAGAAATCCACCCTCTGAAACTGAGGAAGATGGGCAAGAGAGGCTACCTCAGGTGGCAATCCTTAAGCAAAAACAAAGCACAAAGGCGTGGAGTCCTGGGGACAAAGCAACCCTGAAATATCTACCCTCTGAAACTGAGGAACATGGGCAAGAGAGGCTAGCTCAGGTGGCAATCGTTAAGCAAAAACAAAACACAAAGGCGTGGAGACCTGGGGAAAAAGCAACCCTGAAATATCTACCCTCTGAAACTGAGGAAGATGGGCAAGAGAGGCTGGCTTCAGGTGGCAATCTTTAAGCAAAAGAAACACACAAGGGCGTGGAGGCCTGGGGAAAAAGCAACACGGAGAAATCCACCCTCTGAAACTGAGGGACATGGGCAAAAGAAGCTAGCTCAGGTTGCAACCTTTAAGCAGAAAAAAAACACAAGGGCGTGCAGACCTGGCAAAAAAGCAACAGTGAGAAATCTACCCTCTGAAACCGACGAAGATGGACAACAGAGGCTAGCTCAGGTGGCAATTTTTAAAGAAAAATAAAAGGAAGTGCGTGGAGACCTGGGGAAAAAGCAACACGGAGAAATCCACCCTCTGAAACTGAGGAAGATGGGCAAGAGAGGCTACCTCAGGTGGCAATCCTTAAGCAAAAACAAAGCACAAAGGCGTGGAGCCCTGGGGACAAAGCAACCCTGAAATATCTACCCTCTGAAACTGAGGAACATGGGCAAGAGAGGCTAGCTCAGGTGGCAATCGTTAAGCAAAAACAAAACACAAAGGCGTGGAGACCTGGGGAAAAAGCAACCCTGAAATATCTACCCTCTGAAACTGAGGAAGATGGGCAAGAGAGGCTGGCTTCAGGTGGCAAACGTTAAGCAAAAGAAACACACAAGGGCGTGGAGACCTGGGGAAACAGCAACACGGAGATATCGACCCTCTGAAACTCAGGAAGATGGGCAAGAGAGGCTAGCTCAGGTGGCAATCGTTAAGCAAAAACAAAACCCAAAGGCGTGGAGACCTGGGGAAAAAGCAACCCTGAAATATCTACCCTCTGAAACTGAGGAAGATGGGCAAGAGAGGCTGGCTTCAGGTGGCAATCTTTAAGCAAAAGAAACACACAAGGGCGTGGGGAGCTGGGGAAAAGGCAACACTGAGAAATCCACCCTCTGAAACGGACGAAGATGGGCAACAGAGGCTAGCTCAGGTGGCAATCGTTAAGCAAAAGAAACACACAAGGGCGTGGAGGCCTGGGGAAAAAGCAACACGGAGAAATCCACCCTCTGAAACTGAGGGACATGGGCAAAAGAAGCTAGCTCAGGTTGCAACCTTTAAGCAGAAAAAAAACACAAGGGCGTGCAGACCTGGCAAAAAAGCAACAGTGAGAAATCTACCCTCTGAAACCGACGAAGATGGACAACAGAGGCTAGCTCAGGTGGCAATTTTTAAGGAAAAATAAAAGGAAGTGCGTGGAGACCTGGGGAAAAAGCAACACGGAGAAATCTACCCTCTAGAACTGAGAAAGAAGCGCAACAGAGGCTAGCTCAGGTGGCAATCTTTAAGCAAAAAAAATAAGATAAAAAAATACAATGGCGAGGAGACCCGGTGAAAAAGCAACCCTGAAAAAGGTACCCTCTGAAACTGAGGAAGCAGGGCAACAGTGCCTAGCTCAGGTGACAATCTTTAAGCAAAAGAAACACACAAGGGCGTGGGGAGCTGGCGAAAAGGCAACACTGAGAAATCCACCCTCTGAAACGGACGAAGATGGGCAACAGAGGCTAGCTCAGGTGGCAATCTTTAAGCAAAAGAAACACACAAGGGCGTGGAGACCTGGGGAAAAAGCAACACGGAGAAATCCACCCTCTGAAACTGAGGAAGATGGGCAAGAGAGGCTACCTCAGGTGGCAATCCTTAAGCAAAAACAAAGCACAAAGGCGTGGAGCCCTGGGGACAAAGCAACCCTGAAATATCTACCCTCTGAAACTGAGGAACATGGGCAAGAGAGGCTAGCTCAGGTGGCACTCGTTAAGCAAAAACAAAACACAAAGGCGTGGAGACCTGGGGAAAAAGCAACCCTGAAATATCTACCCTCTGAAACTGAGGAAGATGGGCAAGAGAGGCTGGCTTCAGGTGGCAAACGTTAAGCAAAAGAAACACACAAGGGCGTGGAGACCTGGGGAAACAGCAACACGGAGATATCGACCCTCTGAAACTCAGGAAGATGGGCAAGAGAGGCTAGCTCAGGTGGCAATCGTTAAGCAAAAACAAAACCCAAAGGCGTGGAGACCTGGGGAAAAAGCAACCCTGAAATATCTACCCTCTGAAACTGAGGAAGATGGGCAAGAGAGGCTGGCTTCAGGTGGCAATCTTTAAGCAAAAGAAACACACAAGGGCGTGGGGAGCTGGGGAAAAGGCAACACTGAGAAATCCACCCTCTGAAACGGACGAAGATGGGCAACAGAGGCTAGCTCAGGTGGCAATCGTTAAGCAAAAGAAACACACAAGGGCGTGGAGGCCTGGGGAAAAAGCAACACGGAGAAATCCACCCTCTGAAACTGAGGGACATGGGCAAAAGAAGCTAGCTCAGGTTGCAACCTTTAAGCAGAAAAAAAACACAAGGGCGTGCAGACCTGGCAAAAAAGCAACAGTGAGAAATCTACCCTCTGAAACCGACGAAGATGGACAACAGAGGCTAGCTCAGGTGGCAATTTTTAAGGAAAAATAAAAGGAAGTGCGTGGAGACCTGGGGAAAAAGCAACACGGAGAAATCTACCCTCTAGAACTGAGAAAGAAGCGCAACAGAGGCTAGCTCAGGTGGCAATCTTTAAGCAAAAAAAATAAGATAAAAAAATACAATGGCGAGGAGACCCGGTGAAAAAGCAACCCTGAAAAAGGTACCCTCTGAAACTGAGGAAGCAGGGCAACAGTGCCTAGCTCAGGTGACAATCTTTAAGCAAAAGAAACACACAAGGGCGTGGGGAGCTGGCGAAAAGGCAACACTGAGAAATCCACCCTCTGAAACGGACGAAGATGGGCAACAGAGGCTAGCTCAGGTGGCAATCTTTAAGCAAAAGAAACACACAAGGGCGTGGAGACCTGGGGAAAAAGCAACACGGAGAAATCCACCCTCTGAAACTGAGGAAGATGGGCAAGAGAGGCTACCTCAGGTGGCAATCCTTAAGCAAAAACAAAGCACAAAGGCGTGGAGCCCTGGGGACAAAGCAACCCTGAAATATCTACCCTCTGAAACTGAGGAACATGGGCAAGAGAGGCTAGCTCAGGTGGCACTCGTTAAGCAAAAACAAAACACAAAGGCGTGGAGACCTGGGGAAAAAGCAACCCTGAAATATCTACCCTCTGAAACTGAGGAAGATGGGCAAGAGAGGCTGGCTTCAGGTGGCAAACGTTAAGCAAAAGAAACACACAAGGGCGTGGAGACCTGGGGAAACAGCAACACGGAGATATCGACCCTCTGAAACTCAGGAAGATGGGCAAGAGAGGCTAGCTCAGGTGGCAATCGTTAAGCAAAAACAAAACCCAAAGGCGTGGAGACCTGGGGAAAAAGCAACCCTGAAATATCTACCCTCTGAAACTGAGGAAGATGGGCAAGAGAGGCTGGCTTCAGGTGGCAATCTTTAAGCAAAAGAAACACACAAGGGCGTGGGGAGCTGGGGAAAAGGCAACACTGAGAAATCCACCCTCTGAAACGGACGAAGATGGGCAACAGAGGCTAGCTCAGGTGGCAATCGTTAAGCAAAAGAAACACACAAGGGCGTGGAGGCCTGGGGAAAAAGCAACACGGAGAAATCCACCCTCTGAAACTGAGGGACATGGGCAAAAGAAGCTAGCTCAGGTTGCAACCTTTAAGCAGAAAAAAAACACAAGGGCGTGCAGATCTGGCAAAAAAGCCACAGTGAGAAATCTACCCTCTGAAACCGACGAAGATGGACAACAGAGGCTAGCTCAGGTGGCAATTTTTAAGGAAAAATAAAAGGAAGTGCGTGGAGACCTGGGGAAAAAGCAACACGGAGAAATCTACCCTCTAGAACTGAGAAAGAAGCGCAACAGAGGCTAGCTCAGGTGGCAATCTTTAAGCAAAAAAAATAAGATAAAAAAATACAATGGCGAGGAGACCCGGTGAAAAAGCAACCCTGAAAAAGGTACCCTCTGAAACTGAGGAAGCAGGGCAACAGTGCCTAGCTCAGGTGACAATCTTTAAGCAAAAGAAACACACAAGGGCGTGGGGAGCTGGCGAAAAGGCAACACTGAGAAATCCACCCTCTGAAACGGACGAAGATGGGCAACAGAGGCTAGCTCAGGTGGCAATCTTTAAGCAAAAGAAACACACAAGGGCGTGGAGACCTGGGGAAAAAGCAACACGGAGAAATCCACCCTCTGAAACTGAGGAAGATGGGCAAGAGAGGCTACCTCAGGTGGCAATCCTTAAGCAAAAACAAAGCACAAAGGCGTGGAGCCCTGGGGACAAAGCAACCCTGAAATATCTACCCTCTGAAACTGAGGAACATGGGCAAGAGAGGCTAGCTCAGGTGGCACTCGTTAAGCAAAAACAAAACACAAAGGCGTGGAGACCTGGGGAAAAAGCAACCCTGAAATATCTACCCTCTGAAACTGAGGAAGATGGGCAAGAGAGGCTGGCTTCAGGTGGCAAACGTTAAGCAAAAGAAACACACAAGGGCGTGGAGACCTGGGGAAACAGCAACACGGAGATATCGACCCTCTGAAACTCAGGAAGATGGGCAAGAGAGGCTAGCTCAGGTGGCAATCGTTAAGCAAAAACAAAACCCAAAGGCGTGGAGACCTGGGGAAAAAGCAACCCTGAAATATCTACCCTCTGAAACTGAGGAAGATGGGCAAGAGAGGCTGGCTTCAGGTGGCAATCTTTAAGCAAAAGAAACACACAAGGGCGTGGGGAGCTGGGGAAAAGGCAACACTGAGAAATCCACCCTCTGAAACGGACGAAGATGGGCAACAGAGGCTAGCTCAGGTGGCAATCGTTAAGCAAAAGAAACACACAAGGGCGTGGAGGCCTGGGGAAAAAGCAACACGGAGAAATCCACCCTCTGAAACTGAGGGACATGGGCAAAAGAAGCTAGCTCAGGTTGCAACCTTTAAGCAGAAAAAAAACACAAGGGCGTGCAGACCTGGCAAAAAAGCCACAGTGAGAAATCTACCCTCTGAAACCGACGAAGATGGACAACAGAGGCTAGCTCAGGTGGCAATTTTTAAGGAAAAATAAAAGGAAGTGCGTGGAGACCTGGGGAAAAAGCAACACGGAGAAATCTACCCTCTAGAACTGAGAAAGAAGCGCAACAGAGGCTAGCTCAGGTGGCAATCTTTAAGCAAAAAAAATAAAATAAAAAAATACAATGGCGAGGAGACCCGGTGAAAAAGCAACCCTGAAAAAGGTACCCTCTGAAACTGAGGAAGCAGGGCAACAGTGCCTAGCTCAGGTGACAATCTTTAAGCAAAAGAAACACACAAGGGCGTGGGGAGCTGGCGAAAAGGCAACACTGAGAAATCCACCCTCTGAAACGGACGAAGATGGGCAACAGAGGCTAGCTCAGGTGGCAATCTTTAAGCAAAAGAAACACACAAGGGCGTGGAGACCTGGGGAAAAAGCAACACGGAGAAATCCACCCTCTGAAACTGAGGAAGATGGGCAAGAGAGGCTACCTCAGGTGGCAATCCTTAAGCAAAAACAAAGCACAAAGGCGTGGAGCCCTGGGGACAAAGCAACCCTGAAATATCTACCCTCTGAAACTGAGGAACATGGGCAAGAGAGGCTAGCTCAGGTGGCACTCGTTAAGCAAAAACAAAACACAAAGGCGTGGAGACCTGGGGAAAAAGCAACCCTGAAATATCTACCCTCTGAAACTGAGGAAGATGGGCAAGAGAGGCTGGCTTCAGGTGGCAAACGTTAAGCAAAAGAAACACACAAGGGCGTGGAGACCTGGGGAAACAGCAACACGGAGATATCGACCCTCTGAAACTCAGGAAGATGGGCAAGAGAGGCTAGCTCAGGTGGCAATCGTTAAGCAAAAACAAAACCCAAAGGCGTGGAGACCTGGGGAAAAAGCAACCCTGAAATATCTACCCTCTGAAACTGAGGAAGATGGGCAAGAGAGGCTGGCTTCAGGTGGCAATCTTTAAGCAAAAGAAACACACAAGGGCGTGGGGAGCTGGGGAAAAGGCAACACTGAGAAATCCACCCTCTGAAACGGACGAAGATGGGCAACAGAGGCTAGCTCAGGTGGCAATCGTTAAGCAAAAGAAACACACAAGGGCGTGGAGGCCTGGGGAAAAAGCAACACGGAGAAATCCACCCTCTGAAACTGAGGGACATGGGCAAAAGAAGCTAGCTCAGGTTGCAACCTTTAAGCAGAAAAAAAACACAAGGGCGTGCAGACCTGGCAAAAAAGCCACAGTGAGAAATCTACCCTCTGAAACCGACGAAGATGGACAACAGAGGCTAGCTCAGGTGGCAATTTTTAAGGAAAAATAAAAGGAAGTGCGTGGAGACCTGGGGAAAAAGCAACACGGAGAAATCTACCCTCTAGAACTGAGAAAGAAGCGCAACAGAGGCTAGCTCAGGTGGCAATCTTTAAGCAAAAAAAATAAGATAAAAAAATACAATGGCGAGGAGACCCGGTGAAAAAGCAACCCTGAAAAAGGTACCCTCTGAAACTGAGGAAGCAGGGCAACAGTGCCTAGCTCAGGTGACAATCTTTAAGCAAAAGAAACACACAAGGGCGTGGGGAGCTGGCGAAAAGGCAACACTGAGAAATCCACCCTCTGAAACGGACGAAGATGGGCAACAGAGGCTAGCTCAGGTGGCAATCTTTAAGCAAAAGAAACACACAAGGGCGTGGAGACCTGGGGAAAAAGCAACACGGAGAAATCCACCCTCTGAAACTGAGGAAGATGGGCAAGAGAGGCTACCTCAGGTGGCAATCCTTAAGCAAAAACAAAGCACAAAGGCGTGGAGCCCTGGGGACAAAGCAACCCTGAAATATCTACCCTCTGAAACTGAGGAACATGGGCAAGAGAGGCTAGCTCAGGTGGCAATCGTTAAGCAAAAACAAAACACAAAGGCGTGGAGACCTGGGGAAAAAGCAACCCTGAAATATCTACCCTCTGAAACTGAGGAAGATGGGCAAGAGAGGCTGGCTTCAGGTGGCAAACGTTAAGCAAAAGAAACACACAAGGGCGTGGAGACCTGGGGAAACAGCAACACGGAGATATCGACCCTCTGAAACTCAGGAAGATGGGCAAGAGAGGCTAGCTCAGGTGGCAATCGTTAAGCAAAAACAAAACCCAAAGGCGTGGAGACCTGGGGAAAAAGCAACCCTGAAATATCTACCCTCTGAAACTGAGGAAGATGGGCAAGAGAGGCTGGCTTCAGGTGGCAATCTTTAAGCAAAAGAAACACACAAGGGCGTGGGGAGCTGGGGAAAAGGCAACACTGAGAAATCCACCCTCTGAAACGGACGAAGATGGGCAACAGAGGCTAGCTCAGGTGGCAATCGTTAAGCAAAAGAAACACACAAGGGCGTGGAGGCCTGGGGAAAAAGCAACACGGAGAAATCCACCCTCTGAAACTGAGGGACATGGGCAAAAGAAGCTAGCTCAGGTTGCAACCTTTAAGCAGAAAAAAAACACAAGGGCGTGCAGACCTGGCAAAAAAGCCACAGTGAGAAATCTACCCTCTGAAACCGACGAAGATGGACAACAGAGGCTAGCTCAGGTGGCAATTTTTAAGGAAAAATAAAAGGAAGTGCGTGGAGACCTGGGGAAAAAGCAACACGGAGAAATCTACCCTCTAGAACTGAGAAAGAAGCGCAACAGAGGCTAGCTCAGGTGGCAATCTTTAAGCAAAAAAAATAAGATAAAAAAATACAATGGCGAGGAGACCCGGTGAAAAAGCAACCCTGAAAAAGGTACCCTCTGAAACTGAGGAAGCAGGGCAACAGTGCCTAGCTCAGGTGACAATCTTTAAGCAAAAGAAACACACAAGGGCGTGGGGAGCTGGCGAAAAGGCAACACTGAGAAATCCACCCTCTGAAACGGACGAAGATGGGCAACAGAGGCTAGCTCAGGTGGCAATCTTTAAGCAAAAGAAACACACAAGGGCGTGGAGACCTGGGGAAAAAGCAACACGGAGAAATCCACCCTCTGAAACTGAGGAAGATGGGCAAGAGAGGCTACCTCAGGTGGCAATCCTTAAGCAAAAACAAAGCACAAAGGCGTGGAGCCCTGGGGACAAAGCAACCCTGAAATATCTACCCTCTGAAACTGAGGAACATGGGCAAGAGAGGCTAGCTCAGGTGGCACTCGTTAAGCAAAAACAAAACACAAAGGCGTGGAGACCTGGGGAAAAAGCAACCCTGAAATATCTACCCTCTGAAACTGAGGAAGATGGGCAAGAGAGGCTGGCTTCAGGTGGCAAACGTTAAGCAAAAGAAACACACAAGGGCGTGGAGACCTGGGGAAACAGCAACACGGAGATATCGACCCTCTGAAACTCAGGAAGATGGGCAAGAGAGGCTAGCTCAGGTGGCAATCGTTAAGCAAAAACAAAACCCAAAGGCGTGGAGACCTGGGGAAAAAGCAACCCTGAAATATCTACCCTCTGAAACTGAGGAAGATGGGCAAGAGAGGCTGGCTTCAGGTGGCAATCTTTAAGCAAAAGAAACACACAAGGGCGTGGGGAGCTGGGGAAAAGGCAACACTGAGAAATCCACCCTCTGAAAGGGACGAAGATGGGCAACAGAGGCTAGCTCAGGTGGCAATCGTTAAGCAAAAGAAACACACAAGGGCGTGGAGGCCTGGGGAAAAAGCAACACGGAGAAATCCACCCTCTGAAACTGAGGGACATGGGCAAAAGAAGCTAGCTCAGGTTGCAACCTTTAAGCAGAAAAAAAACACAAGGGCGTGCAGACCTGGCAAAAAAGCCACAGTGAGAAATCTACCCTCTGAAACCGACGAAGATGGACAACAGAGGCTAGCTCAGGTGGCAATTTTTAAGGAAAAATAAAAGGAAGTGCGTGGAGACCTGGGGAAAAAGCAACACGGAGAAATCTACCCTCTAGAACTGAGAAAGAAGCGCAACAGAGGCTAGCTCAGGTGGCAATCTTTAAGCAAAAAAAATAAGATAAAAAAATACAATGGCGAGGAGACCCGGTGAAAAAGCAACCCTGAAAAAGGTACCCTCTGAAACTGAGGAAGCAGGGCAACAGTGCCTAGCTCAGGTGACAATCTTTAAGCAAAAGAAACACACAAGGGCGTGGGGAGCTGGCGAAAAGGCAACACTGAGAAATCCACCCTCTGAAACGGACGAAGATGGGCAACAGAGGCTAGCTCAGGTGGCAATCTTTAAGCAAAAGAAACACACAAGGGCGTGGAGACCTGGGGAAAAAGCAACACGGAGAAATCCACCCTCTGAAACTGAGGAAGATGGGCAAGAGAGGCTACCTCAGGTGGCAATCCTTAAGCAAAAACAAAGCACAAAGGCGTGGAGCCCTGGGGACAAAGCAACCCTGAAATATCTACCCTCTGAAACTGAGGAACATGGGCAAGAGAGGCTAGCTCAGGTGGCAATCGTTAAGCAAAAACAAAACACAAAGGCGTGGAGACCTGGGGAAAAAGCAACCCTGAAATATCTACCCTCTGAAACTGAGGAAGATGGGCAAGAGAGGCTGGCTTCAGGTGGCAATCTTTAAGCAAAAGAAACACACAAGGGCGTGGAGGCCTGGGGAAAAAGCAACACGGAGAAATCCACCCTCTGAAACTGAGGGACATGGGCAAAAGAAGCTAGCTCAGGTTGCAACCTTTAAGCAGAAAAAAAACACAAGGGCGTGCAGACCTGGCAAAAAAGCAACAGTGAGAAATCTACCCTCTGAAACCGACGAAGATGGACAACAGAGGCTAGCTCAGGTGGCAATTTTTAAGGAAAAATAAAAGGAAGTGCGTGGAGACCTGGGGAAAAAGCAACACGGAGAAATCTACCCTCTAGAACTGAGAAAGAAGCGCAACAGAGGCTAGCTCAGGTGGCAATCTTTAAGCAAAAAAAATAAAATAAAAAAATACAATGGTGAGGAGACCCGGTGAAAAAGCAACCCTGAAAAAGGTACCCTCTGAAACTGAGGAAGCAGGGCAACAGTGCCCAGCTCAGGTGACAATCTTTAAGCAAAAGAAACACACAAGGGCGTGGGGAGCTGGCGAAAAGGCAACACTGAGAAATCCACCTTCTGAAACGGACGAAGATGGGCAACAGAGGCTAGCTCAGGTGGCAATCGTTAAGCAAAAGAAACACACAAGGGCGTGGAGACCTGGGGAAAAAGCAACACGGAGAAATCCACCCTCTGAAACTGAGGAAGATGGGCAAGAGAGGCTACCTCAGGTGGCAATCCTTAAGCAAAAACAAAGCACAAAGGCGTGGAGTCCTGGGGACAAAGCAACCCTGAAATATCTACCCTCTGAAACTGAGGAACATGGGCAAGAGAGGCTAGCTCAGGTGGCAATCGTTAAGCAAAAACAAAACACAAAGGCGTGGAGACCTGGGGAAAAAGCAACCCTGAAATATCTACCCTCTGAAACTGAGGAAGATGGGCAAGAGAGGCTGGCTTCAGGTGGCAATCTTTAAGCAAAAGAAACACACAAGGGCGTGGAGGCCTGGGGAAAAAGCAACACGGAGAAATCCACCCTCTGAAACTGAGGGACATGGGCAAAAGAAGCTAGCTCAGGTTGCAACCTTTAAGCAGAAAAAAAACACAAGGGCGTGCAGACCTGGCAAAAAAGCAACAGTGAGAAATCTACCCTCTGAAACCGACGAAGATGGACAACAGAGGCTAGCTCAGGTGGCAATTTTTAAGGAAAAATAAAAGGAAGTGCGTGGAGACCTGGGGAAAAAGCAACACGGAGAAATCCACCCTCTGAAACTGAGGAAGATGGGCAAGAGAGGCTACCTCAGGTGGCAATCCTTAAGCAAAAACAAAGCACAAAGGCGTGGAGCCCTGGGGACAAAGCAACCCTGAAATATCTACCCTCTGAAACTGAGGAACATGGGCAAGAGAGGCTAGCTCAGGTGGCAATCGTTAAGCAAAAACAAAACACAAAGGCGTGGAGACCTGGGGAAAAAGCAACCCTGAAATATCTACCCTCTGAAACTGAGGAAGATGGGCAAGAGAGGCTGGCTTCAGGTGGCAAACGTTAAGCAAAAGAAACACACAAGGGCGTGGAGACCTGGGGAAACAGCAACACGGAGATATCGACCCTCTGAAACTCAGGAAGATGGGCAAGAGAGGCTAGCTCAGGTGGCAATCGTTAAGCAAAAACAAAACCCAAAGGCGTGGAGACCTGGGGAAAAAGCAACCCTGAAATATCTACCCTCTGAAACTGAGGAAGATGGGCAAGAGAGGCTGGCTTCAGGTGGCAATCTTTAAGCAAAAGAAACACACAAGGGCGTGGGGAGCTGGGGAAAAGGCAACACTGAGAAATCCACCCTCTGAAACGGACGAAGATGGGCAACAGAGGCTAGCTCAGGTGGCAATCGTTAAGCAAAAGAAACACACAAGGGCGTGGAGGCCTGGGGAAAAAGCAACACGGAGAAATCCACCCTCTGAAACTGAGGGACATGGGCAAAAGAAGCTAGCTCAGGTTGCAACCTTTAAGCAGAAAAAAAACACAAGGGCGTGCAGACCTGGCAAAAAAGCAACAGTGAGAAATCTACCCTCTGAAACCGACGAAGATGGACAACAGAGGCTAGCTCAGGTGGCAATTTTTAAGGAAAAATAAAAGGAAGTGCGTGGAGACCTGGGGAAAAAGCAACACGGAGAAATCTACCCTCTAGAACTGAGAAAGAAGCGCAACAGAGGCTAGCTCAGGTGGCAATCTTTAAGCAAAAAAAATAAGATAAAAAAATACAATGGCGAGGAGACCCGGTGAAAAAGCAACCCTGAAAAAGGTACCCTCTGAAACTGAGGAAGCAGGGCAACAGTGCCTAGCTCAGGTGACAATCTTTAAGCAAAAGAAACACACAAGGGCGTGGGGAGCTGGCGAAAAGGCAACACTGAGAAATCCACCCTCTGAAACGGACGAAGATGGGCAACAGAGGCTAGCTCAGGTGGCAATCTTTAAGCAAAAGAAACACACAAGGGCGTGGAGACCTGGGGAAAAAGCAACACGGAGAAATCCACCCTCTGAAACTGAGGAAGATGGGCAAGAGAGGCTACCTCAGGTGGCAATCCTTAAGCAAAAACAAAGCACAAAGGCGTGGAGCCCTGGGGACAAAGCAACCCTGAAATATCTACCCTCTGAAACTGAGGAACATGGGCAAGAGAGGCTAGCTCAGGTGGCACTCGTTAAGCAAAAACAAAACACAAAGGCGTGGAGACCTGGGGAAAAAGCAACCCTGAAATATCTACCCTCTGAAACTGAGGAAGATGGGCAAGAGAGGCTGGCTTCAGGTGGCAAACGTTAAGCAAAAGAAACACACAAGGGCGTGGAGACCTGGGGAAACAGCAACACGGAGATATCGACCCTCTGAAACTCAGGAAGATGGGCAAGAGAGGCTAGCTCAGGTGGCAATCGTTAAGCAAAAACAAAACCCAAAGGCGTGGAGACCTGGGGAAAAAGCAACCCTGAAATATCTACCCTCTGAAACTGAGGAAGATGGGCAAGAGAGGCTGGCTTCAGGTGGCAATCTTTAAGCAAAAGAAACACACAAGGGCGTGGGGAGCTGGGGAAAAGGCAACACTGAGAAATCCACCCTCTGAAACGGACGAAGATGGGCAACAGAGGCTAGCTCAGGTGGCAATCGTTAAGCAAAAGAAACACACAAGGGCGTGGAGGCCTGGGGAAAAAGCAACACGGAGAAATCCACCCTCTGAAACTGAGGGACATGGGCAAAAGAAGCTAGCTCAGGTTGCAACCTTTAAGCAGAAAAAAAACACAAGGGCGTGCAGACCTGGCAAAAAAGCAACAGTGAGAAATCTACCCTCTGAAACCGACGAAGATGGACAACAGAGGCTAGCTCAGGTGGCAATTTTTAAGGAAAAATAAAAGGAAGTGCGTGGAGACCTGGGGAAAAAGCAACACGGAGAAATCTACCCTCTAGAACTGAGAAAGAAGCGCAACAGAGGCTAGCTCAGGTGGCAATCTTTAAGCAAAAAAAATAAGATAAAAAAATACAATGGCGAGGAGACCCGGTGAAAAAGCAACCCTGAAAAAGGTACCCTCTGAAACTGAGGAAGCAGGGCAACAGTGCCTAGCTCAGGTGACAATCTTTAAGCAAAAGAAACACACAAGGGCGTGGGGAGCTGGCGAAAAGGCAACACTGAGAAATCCACCCTCTGAAACGGACGAAGATGGGCAACAGAGGCTAGCTCAGGTGGCAATCTTTAAGCAAAAGAAACACACAAGGGCGTGGAGACCTGGGGAAAAAGCAACACGGAGAAATCCACCCTCTGAAACTGAGGAAGATGGGCAAGAGAGGCTACCTCAGGTGGCAATCCTTAAGCAAAAACAAAGCACAAAGGCGTGGAGCCCTGGGGACAAAGCAACCCTGAAATATCTACCCTCTGAAACTGAGGAACATGGGCAAGAGAGGCTAGCTCAGGTGGCACTCGTTAAGCAAAAACAAAACACAAAGGCGTGGAGACCTGGGGAAAAAGCAACCCTGAAATATCTACCCTCTGAAACTGAGGAAGATGGGCAAGAGAGGCTGGCTTCAGGTGGCAAACGTTAAGCAAAAGAAACACACAAGGGCGTGGAGACCTGGGGAAACAGCAACACGGAGATATCGACCCTCTGAAACTCAGGAAGATGGGCAAGAGAGGCTAGCTCAGGTGGCAATCGTTAAGCAAAAACAAAACCCAAAGGCGTGGAGACCTGGGGAAAAAGCAACCCTGAAATATCTACCCTCTGAAACTGAGGAAGATGGGCAAGAGAGGCTGGCTTCAGGTGGCAATCTTTAAGCAAAAGAAACACACAAGGGCGTGGGGAGCTGGGGAAAAGGCAACACTGAGAAATCCACCCTCTGAAACGGACGAAGATGGGCAACAGAGGCTAGCTCAGGTGGCAATCGTTAAGCAAAAGAAACACACAAGGGCGTGGAGGCCTGGGGAAAAAGCAACACGGAGAAATCCACCCTCTGAAACTGAGGGACATGGGCAAAAGAAGCTAGCTCAGGTTGCAACCTTTAAGCAGAAAAAAAACACAAGGGCGTGCAGACCTGGCAAAAAAGCCACAGTGAGAAATCTACCCTCTGAAACCGACGAAGATGGACAACAGAGGCTAGCTCAGGTGGCAATTTTTAAGGAAAAATAAAAGGAAGTGCGTGGAGACCTGGGGAAAAAGCAACACGGAGAAATCTACCCTCTAGAACTGAGAAAGAAGCGCAACAGAGGCTAGCTCAGGTGGCAATCTTTAAGCAAAAAAAATAAGATAAAAAAATACAATGGCGAGGAGACCCGGTGAAAAAGCAACCCTGAAAAAGGTACCCTCTGAAACTGAGGAAGCAGGGCAACAGTGCCTAGCTCAGGTGACAATCTTTAAGCAAAAGAAACACACAAGGGCGTGGGGAGCTGGCGAAAAGGCAACACTGAGAAATCCACCCTCTGAAACGGACGAAGATGGGCAACAGAGGCTAGCTCAGGTGGCAATCTTTAAGCAAAAGAAACACACAAGGGCGTGGAGACCTGGGGAAAAAGCAACACGGAGAAATCCACCCTCTGAAACTGAGGAAGATGGGCAAGAGAGGCTACCTCAGGTGGCAATCCTTAAGCAAAAACAAAGCACAAAGGCGTGGAGCCCTGGGGACAAAGCAACCCTGAAATATCTACCCTCTGAAACTGAGGAACATGGGCAAGAGAGGCTAGCTCAGGTGGCACTCGTTAAGCAAAAACAAAACACAAAGGCGTGGAGACCTGGGGAAAAAGCAACCCTGAAATATCTACCCTCTGAAACTGAGGAAGATGGGCAAGAGAGGCTGGCTTCAGGTGGCAAACGTTAAGCAAAAGAAACACACAAGGGCGTGGAGACCTGGGGAAACAGCAACACGGAGATATCGACCCTCTGAAACTCAGGAAGATGGGCAAGAGAGGCTAGCTCAGGTGGCAATCGTTAAGCAAAAACAAAACCCAAAGGCGTGGAGACCTGGGGAAAAAGCAACCCTGAAATATCTACCCTCTGAAACTGAGGAAGATGGGCAAGAGAGGCTGGCTTCAGGTGGCAATCTTTAAGCAAAAGAAACACACAAGGGCGTGGGGAGCTGGGGAAAAGGCAACACTGAGAAATCCACCCTCTGAAACGGACGAAGATGGGCAACAGAGGCTAGCTCAGGTGGCAATCGTTAAGCAAAAGAAACACACAAGGGCGTGGAGGCCTGGGGAAAAAGCAACACGGAGAAATCCACCCTCTGAAACTGAGGGACATGGGCAAAAGAAGCTAGCTCAGGTTGCAACCTTTAAGCAGAAAAAAAACACAAGGGCGTGCAGACCTGGCAAAAAAGCCACAGTGAGAAATCTACCCTCTGAAACCGACGAAGATGGACAACAGAGGCTAGCTCAGGTGGCAATTTTTAAGGAAAAATAAAAGGAAGTGCGTGGAGACCTGGGGAAAAAGCAACACGGAGAAATCTACCCTCTAGAACTGAGAAAGAAGCGCAACAGAGGCTAGCTCAGGTGGCAATCTTTAAGCAAAAAAAATAAAATAAAAAAATACAATGGCGAGGAGACCCGGTGAAAAAGCAACCCTGAAAAAGGTACCCTCTGAAACTGAGGAAGCAGGGCAACAGTGCCTAGCTCAGGTGACAATCTTTAAGCAAAAGAAACACACAAGGGCGTGGGGAGCTGGCGAAAAGGCAACACTGAGAAATCCACCCTCTGAAACGGACGAAGATGGGCAACAGAGGCTAGCTCAGGTGGCAATCTTTAAGCAAAAGAAACACACAAGGGCGTGGAGACCTGGGGAAAAAGCAACACGGAGAAATCCACCCTCTGAAACTGAGGAAGATGGGCAAGAGAGGCTACCTCAGGTGGCAATCCTTAAGCAAAAACAAAGCACAAAGGCGTGGAGCCCTGGGGACAAAGCAACCCTGAAATATCTACCCTCTGAAACTGAGGAACATGGGCAAGAGAGGCTAGCTCAGGTGGCACTCGTTAAGCAAAAACAAAACACAAAGGCGTGGAGACCTGGGGAAAAAGCAACCCTGAAATATCTACCCTCTGAAACTGAGGAAGATGGGCAAGAGAGGCTGGCTTCAGGTGGCAAACGTTAAGCAAAAGAAACACACAAGGGCGTGGAGACCTGGGGAAACAGCAACACGGAGATATCGACCCTCTGAAACTCAGGAAGATGGGCAAGAGAGGCTAGCTCAGGTGGCAATCGTTAAGCAAAAACAAAACCCAAAGGCGTGGAGACCTGGGGAAAAAGCAACCCTGAAATATCTACCCTCTGAAACTGAGGAAGATGGGCAAGAGAGGCTGGCTTCAGGTGGCAATCTTTAAGCAAAAGAAACACACAAGGGCGTGGGGAGCTGGGGAAAAGGCAACACTGAGAAATCCACCCTCTGAAACGGACGAAGATGGGCAACAGAGGCTAGCTCAGGTGGCAATCGTTAAGCAAAAGAAACACACAAGGGCGTGGAGGCCTGGGGAAAAAGCAACACGGAGAAATCCACCCTCTGAAACTGAGGGACATGGGCAAAAGAAGCTAGCTCAGGTTGCAACCTTTAAGCAGAAAAAAAACACAAGGGCGTGCAGACCTGGCAAAAAAGCCACAGTGAGAAATCTACCCTCTGAAACCGACGAAGATGGACAACAGAGGCTAGCTCAGGTGGCAATTTTTAAGGAAAAATAAAAGGAAGTGCGTGGAGACCTGGGGAAAAAGCAACACGGAGAAATCTACCCTCTAGAACTGAGAAAGAAGCGCAACAGAGGCTAGCTCAGGTGGCAATCTTTAAGCAAAAAAAATAAGATAAAAAAATACAATGGCGAGGAGACCCGGTGAAAAAGCAACCCTGAAAAAGGTACCCTCTGAAACTGAGGAAGCAGGGCAACAGTGCCTAGCTCAGGTGACAATCTTTAAGCAAAAGAAACACACAAGGGCGTGGGGAGCTGGCGAAAAGGCAACACTGAGAAATCCACCCTCTGAAACGGACGAAGATGGGCAACAGAGGCTAGCTCAGGTGGCAATCTTTAAGCAAAAGAAACACACAAGGGCGTGGAGACCTGGGGAAAAAGCAACACGGAGAAATCCACCCTCTGAAACTGAGGAAGATGGGCAAGAGAGGCTACCTCAGGTGGCAATCCTTAAGCAAAAACAAAGCACAAAGGCGTGGAGCCCTGGGGACAAAGCAACCCTGAAATATCTACCCTCTGAAACTGAGGAACATGGGCAAGAGAGGCTAGCTCAGGTGGCAATCGTTAAGCAAAAACAAAACACAAAGGCGTGGAGACCTGGGGAAAAAGCAACCCTGAAATATCTACCCTCTGAAACTGAGGAAGATGGGCAAGAGAGGCTGGCTTCAGGTGGCAAACGTTAAGCAAAAGAAACACACAAGGGCGTGGAGACCTGGGGAAACAGCAACACGGAGATATCGACCCTCTGAAACTCAGGAAGATGGGCAAGAGAGGCTAGCTCAGGTGGCAATCGTTAAGCAAAAACAAAACCCAAAGGCGTGGAGACCTGGGGAAAAAGCAACCCTGAAATATCTACCCTCTGAAACTGAGGAAGATGGGCAAGAGAGGCTGGCTTCAGGTGGCAATCTTTAAGCAAAAGAAACACACAAGGGCGTGGGGAGCTGGGGAAAAGGCAACACTGAGAAATCCACCCTCTGAAACGGACGAAGATGGGCAACAGAGGCTAGCTCAGGTGGCAATCGTTAAGCAAAAGAAACACACAAGGGCGTGGAGGCCTGGGGAAAAAGCAACACGGAGAAATCCACCCTCTGAAACTGAGGGACATGGGCAAAAGAAGCTAGCTCAGGTTGCAACCTTTAAGCAGAAAAAAAACACAAGGGCGTGCAGACCTGGCAAAAAAGCCACAGTGAGAAATCTACCCTCTGAAACCGACGAAGATGGACAACAGAGGCTAGCTCAGGTGGCAATTTTTAAGGAAAAATAAAAGGAAGTGCGTGGAGACCTGGGGAAAAAGCAACACGGAGAAATCTACCCTCTAGAACTGAGAAAGAAGCGCAACAGAGGCTAGCTCAGGTGGCAATCTTTAAGCAAAAAAAATAAGATAAAAAAATACAATGGCGAGGAGACCCGGTGAAAAAGCAACCCTGAAAAAGGTACCCTCTGAAACTGAGGAAGCAGGGCAACAGTGCCTAGCTCAGGTGACAATCTTTAAGCAAAAGAAACACACAAGGGCGTGGGGAGCTGGCGAAAAGGCAACACTGAGAAATCCACCCTCTGAAACGGACGAAGATGGGCAACAGAGGCTAGCTCAGGTGGCAATCTTTAAGCAAAAGAAACACACAAGGGCGTGGAGACCTGGGGAAAAAGCAACACGGAGAAATCCACCCTCTGAAACTGAGGAAGATGGGCAAGAGAGGCTACCTCAGGTGGCAATCCTTAAGCAAAAACAAAGCACAAAGGCGTGGAGCCCTGGGGACAAAGCAACCCTGAAATATCTACCCTCTGAAACTGAGGAACATGGGCAAGAGAGGCTAGCTCAGGTGGCACTCGTTAAGCAAAAACAAAACACAAAGGCGTGGAGACCTGGGGAAAAAGCAACCCTGAAATATCTACCCTCTGAAACTGAGGAAGATGGGCAAGAGAGGCTGGCTTCAGGTGGCAAACGTTAAGCAAAAGAAACACACAAGGGCGTGGAGACCTGGGGAAACAGCAACACGGAGATATCGACCCTCTGAAACTCAGGAAGATGGGCAAGAGAGGCTAGCTCAGGTGGCAATCGTTAAGCAAAAACAAAACCCAAAGGCGTGGAGACCTGGGGAAAAAGCAACCCTGAAATATCTACCCTCTGAAACTGAGGAAGATGGGCAAGAGAGGCTGGCTTCAGGTGGCAATCTTTAAGCAAAAGAAACACACAAGGGCGTGGGGAGCTGGGGAAAAGGCAACACTGAGAAATCCACCCTCTGAAAGGGACGAAGATGGGCAACAGAGGCTAGCTCAGGTGGCAATCGTTAAGCAAAAGAAACACACAAGGGCGTGGAGGCCTGGGGAAAAAGCAACACGGAGAAATCCACCCTCTGAAACTGAGGGACATGGGCAAAAGAAGCTAGCTCAGGTTGCAACCTTTAAGCAGAAAAAAAACACAAGGGCGTGCAGACCTGGCAAAAAAGCCACAGTGAGAAATCTACCCTCTGAAACCGACGAAGATGGACAACAGAGGCTAGCTCAGGTGGCAATTTTTAAGGAAAAATAAAAGGAAGTGCGTGGAGACCTGGGGAAAAAGCAACACGGAGAAATCTACCCTCTAGAACTGAGAAAGAAGCGCAACAGAGGCTAGCTCAGGTGGCAATCTTTAAGCAAAAAAAATAAAATAAAAAAATACAATGGCGAGGAGACCCGGTGAAAAAGCAACCCTGAAAAAGGTACCCTCTGAAACTGAGGAAGCAGGGCAACAGTGCCTAGCTCAGGTGACAATCTTTAAGCAAAAGAAACACACAAGGGCGTGGGGAGCTGGCGAAAAGGCAACACTGAGAAATCCACCCTCTGAAACGGACGAAGATGGGCAACAGAGGCTAGCTCAGGTGGCAATCTTTAAGCAAAAGAAACACACAAGGGCGTGGAGACCTGGGGAAAAAGCAACACGGAGAAATCCACCCTCTGAAACTGAGGAAGATGGGCAAGAGAGGCTACCTCAGGTGGCAATCCTTAAGCAAAAACAAAGCACAAAGGCGTGGAGCCCTGGGGACAAAGCAACCCTGAAATATCTACCCTCTGAAACTGAGGAACATGGGCAAGAGAGGCTAGCTCAGGTGGCACTCGTTAAGCAAAAACAAAACACAAAGGCGTGGAGACCTGGGGAAAAAGCAACCCTGAAATATCTACCCTCTGAAACTGAGGAAGATGGGCAAGAGAGGCTGGCTTCAGGTGGCAAACGTTAAGCAAAAGAAACACACAAGGGCGTGGAGACCTGGGGAAACAGCAACACGGAGATATCGACCCTCTGAAACTCAGGAAGATGGGCAAGAGAGGCTAGCTCAGGTGGCAATCGTTAAGCAAAAACAAAACCCAAAGGCGTGGAGACCTGGGGAAAAAGCAACCCTGAAATATCTACCCTCTGAAACTGAGGAAGATGGGCAAGAGAGGCTGGCTTCAGGTGGCAATCTTTAAGCAAAAGAAACACACAAGGGCGTGGGGAGCTGGGGAAAAGGCAACACTGAGAAATCCACCCTCTGAAACGGACGAAGATGGGCAACAGAGGCTAGCTCAGGTGGCAATCGTTAAGCAAAAGAAACACACAAGGGCGTGGAGGCCTGGGGAAAAAGCAACACGGAGAAATCCACCCTCTGAAACTGAGGGACATGGGCAAAAGAAGCTAGCTCAGGTTGCAACCTTTAAGCAGAAAAAAAACACAAGGGCGTGCAGACCTGGCAAAAAAGCCACAGTGAGAAATCTACCCTCTGAAACCGACGAAGATGGACAACAGAGGCTAGCTCAGGTGGCAATTTTTAAGGAAAAATAAAAGGAAGTGCGTGGAGACCTGGGGAAAAAGCAACACGGAGAAATCTACCCTCTAGAACTGAGAAAGAAGCGCAACAGAGGCTAGCTCAGGTGGCAATCTTTAAGCAAAAAAAATAAGATAAAAAAATACAATGGCGAGGAGACCCGGTGAAAAAGCAACCCTGAAAAAGGTACCCTCTGAAACTGAGGAAGCAGGGCAACAGTGCCTAGCTCAGGTGACAATCTTTAAGCAAAAGAAACACACAAGGGCGTGGGGAGCTGGCGAAAAGGCAACACTGAGAAATCCACCCTCTGAAACGGACGAAGATGGGCAACAGAGGCTAGCTCAGGTGGCAATCTTTAAGCAAAAGAAACACACAAGGGCGTGGAGACCTGGGGAAAAAGCAACACGGAGAAATCCACCCTCTGAAACTGAGGAAGATGGGCAAGAGAGGCTACCTCAGGTGGCAATCCTTAAGCAAAAACAAAGCACAAAGGCGTGGAGCCCTGGGGACAAAGCAACCCTGAAATATCTACCCTCTGAAACTGAGGAACATGGGCAAGAGAGGCTAGCTCAGGTGGCACTCGTTAAGCAAAAACAAAACACAAAGGCGTGGAGACCTGGGGAAAAAGCAACCCTGAAATATCTACCCTCTGAAACTGAGGAAGATGGGCAAGAGAGGCTGGCTTCAGGTGGCAATCTTTAAGCAAAAGAAACACACAAGGGCGTGGAGGCCTGGGGAAAAAGCAACACGGAGAAATCCACCCTCTGAAACTGAGGGACATGGGCAAAAGAAGCTAGCTCAGGTTGCAACCTTTAAGCAGAAAAAAAACACAAGGGCGTGCAGACCTGGCAAAAAAGCCACAGTGAGAAATCTACCCTCTGAAACCGACGAAGATGGACAACAGAGGCTAGCTCAGGTGGCAATTTTTAAGGAAAAATAAAAGGAAGTGCGTGGAGACCTGGGGAAAAAGCAACACGGAGAAATCTACCCTCTAGAACTGAGAAAGAAGCGCAACAGAGGCTAGCTCAGGTGGCAATCTTTAAGCAAAAAAAATAAGATAAAAAAATACAATGGCGAGGAGACCCGGTGAAAAAGCAACCCTGAAAAAGGTACCCTCTGAAACTGAGGAAGCAGGGCAACAGTGCCTAGCTCAGGTGACAATCTTTAAGCAAAAGAAACACACAAGGGCGTGGGGAGCTGGCGAAAAGGCAACACTGAGAAATCCACCCTCTGAAACGGACGAAGATGGGCAACAGAGGCTAGCTCAGGTGGCAATCTTTAAGCAAAAGAAACACACAAGGGCGTGGAGACCTGGGGAAAAAGCAACACGGAGAAATCCACCCTCTGAAACTGAGGAAGATGGGCAAGAGAGGCTACCTCAGGTGGCAATCCTTAAGCAAAAACAAAGCACAAAGGCGTGGAGCCCTGGGGACAAAGCAACCCTGAAATATCTACCCTCTGAAACTGAGGAACATGGGCAAGAGAGGCTAGCTCAGGTGGCAATCGTTAAGCAAAAACAAAACACAAAGGCGTGGAGACCTGGGGAAAAAGCAACCCTGAAATATCTACCCTCTGAAACTGAGGAAGATGGGCAAGAGAGGCTGGCTTCAGGTGGCAATCTTTAAGCAAAAGAAACACACAAGGGCGTGGAGGCCTGGGGAAAAAGCAACACGGAGAAATCCACCCTCTGAAACTGAGGGACATGGGCAAAAGAAGCTAGCTCAGGTTGCAACCTTTAAGCAGAAAAAAAACACAAGGGCGTGCAGACCTGGCAAAAAAGCCACAGTGAGAAATCTACCCTCTGAAACCGACGAAGATGGACAACAGAGGCTAGCTCAGGTGGCAATTTTTAAGGAAAAATAAAAGGAAGTGCGTGGAGACCTGGGGAAAAAGCAACACGGAGAAATCTACCCTCTAGAACTGAGAAAGAAGCGCAACAGAGGCTAGCTCAGGTGGCAATCTTTAAGCAAAAAAAATAAGATAAAAAAATACAATGGCGAGGAGACCCGGTGAAAAAGCAACCCTGAAAAAGGTACCCTCTGAAACTGAGGAAGCAGGGCAACAGTGCCTAGCTCAGGTGACAATCTTTAAGCAAAAGAAACACACAAGGGCGTGGGGAGCTGGCGAAAAGGCAACACTGAGAAATCCACCCTCTGAAACGGACGAAGATGGGCAACAGAGGCTAGCTCAGGTGGCAATCTTTAAGCAAAAGAAACACACAAGGGCGTGGAGACCTGGGGAAAAAGCAACACGGAGAAATCCACCCTCTGAAACTGAGGAAGATGGGCAAGAGAGGCTACCTCAGGTGGCAATCCTTAAGCAAAAACAAAGCACAAAGGCGTGGAGCCCTGGGGACAAAGCAACCCTGAAATATCTACCCTCTGAAACTGAGGAACATGGGCAAGAGAGGCTAGCTCAGGTGGCAATCGTTAAGCAAAAACAAAACACAAAGGCGTGGAGACCTGGGGAAAAAGCAACCCTGAAATATCTACCCTCTGAAACTGAGGAAGATGGGCAAGAGAGGCTGGCTTCAGGTGGCAATCTTTAAGCAAAAGAAACACACAAGGGCGTGGAGGCCTGGGGAAAAAGCAACACGGAGAAATCCACCCTCTGAAACTGAGGGACATGGGCAAAAGAAGCTAGCTCAGGTTGCAACCTTTAAGCAGAAAAAAAACACAAGGGCGTGCAGACCTGGCAAAAAAGCCACAGTGAGAAATCTACCCTCTGAAACCGACGAAGATGGACAACAGAGGCTAGCTCAGGTGGCAATTTTTAAGGAAAAATAAAAGGAAGTGCGTGGAGACCTGGGGAAAAAGCAACACGGAGAAATCTACCCTCTAGAACTGAGAAAGAAGCGCAACAGAGGCTAGCTCAGGTGGCAATCTTTAAGCAAAAAAAATAAGATAAAAAAATACAATGGCGAGGAGACCCGGTGAAAAAGCAACCCTGAAAAAGGTACCCTCTGAAACTGAGGAAGCAGGGCAACAGTGCCTAGCTCAGGTGACAATCTTTAAGCAAAAGAAACACACAAGGGCGTGGGGAGCTGGCGAAAAGGCAACACTGAGAAATCCACCCTCTGAAACGGACGAAGATGGGCAACAGAGGCTAGCTCAGGTGGCAATCTTTAAGCAAAAGAAACACACAAGGGCGTGGAGACCTGGGGAAAAAGCAACACGGAGAAATCCACCCTCTGAAACTGAGGAAGATGGGCAAGAGAGGCTACCTCAGGTGGCAATCCTTAAGCAAAAACAAAGCACAAAGGCGTGGAGCCCTGGGGACAAAGCAACCCTGAAATATCTACCCTCTGAAACTGAGGAACATGGGCAAGAGAGGCTAGCTCAGGTGGCAATCCTTAAGCAAAAACAAAACACAAAGGCGTGGAGACCTGGGGAAAAAGCAACCCTGAAATATCTACCCTCTGAAACTGAGGAAGATGGGCAAGAGAGGCTGGCTTCAGGTGGCAATCTTTAAGCAAAAGAAACACACAAGGGCGTGGAGGCCTGGGGAAAAAGCAACACGGAGAAATCCACCCTCTGAAACTGAGGGACATGGGCAAAAGAAGCTAGCTCAGGTTGCAACCTTTAAGCAGAAAAAAAACACAAGGGCGTGCAGACCTGGCAAAAAAGCAACAGTGAGAAATCTACCCTCTGAAACCGACGAAGATGGACAACAGAGGCTAGCTCAGGTGGCAATTTTTAAGGAAAAATAAAAGGAAGTGCGTGGAGACCTGGGGAAAAAGCAACACGGAGAAATCTACCCTCTAGAACTGAGAAAGAAGCGCAACAGAGGCTAGCTCAGGTGGCAATCTTTAAGCAAAAAAAATAAGATAAAAAAATACAATGGCGAGGAGACCCGGTGAAAAAGCAACCCTGAAAAAGGTACCCTCTGAAACTGAGGAAGCAGGGCAACAGTGCCTAGCTCAGGTGACAATCTTTAAGCAAAAGAAACACACAAGGGCGTGGGGAGCTGGCGAAAAGGCAACACTGAGAAATCCACCCTCTGAAACGGACGAAGATGGGCAACAGAGGCTAGCTCAGGTGGCAATCCTTAAGCAAAAACAAAGCACAAAGGCGTGGAGCCCTGGGGACAAAGCAACCCTGAAATATCTACCCTCTGAAACTGAGGAACATGGGCAAGAGAGGCTAGCTCAGGTGGCAATCGTTAAGCAAAAACAAAACACAAAGGCGTGGAGACCTGGGGAAAAAGCAACCCTGAAATATCTACCCTCTGAAACTGAGGAAGATGGGCAAGAGAGGCTGGCTTCAGGTGGCAATCTTTAAGCAAAAGAAACACACAAGGGCGTGGAGGCCTGGGGAAAAAGCAACACGGAGAAATCCACCCTCTGAAACTGAGGGACATGGGCAAAAGAAGCTAGCTCAGGTTGCAACCTTTAAGCAGAAAAAAAACACAAGGGCGTGCAGACCTGGCAAAAAAGCCACAGTGAGAAATCTACCCTCTGAAACCGACGAAGATGGACAACAGAGGCTAGCTCAGGTGGCAATTTTTAAGGAAAAATAAAAGGAAGTGCGTGGAGACCTGGGGAAAAAGCAACACGGAGAAATCTACCCTCTAGAACTGAGAAAGAAGCGCAACAGAGGCTAGCTCAGGTGGCAATCTTTAAGCAAAAAAAATAAGATAAAAAAATACAATGGCGAGGAGACCCGGTGAAAAAGCAACCCTGAAAAAGGTACCCTCTGAAACTGAGGAAGCAGGGCAACAGTGCCTAGCTCAGGTGACAATCTTTAAGCAAAAGAAACACACAAGGGCGTGGGGAGCTGGCGAAAAGGCAACACTGAGAAATCCACCCTCTGAAACGGACGAAGATGGGCAACAGAGGCTAGCTCAGGTGGCAATCTTTAAGCAAAAGAAACACACAAGGGCGTGGAGACCTGGGGAAAAAGCAACACGGAGAAATCCACCCTCTGAAACTGAGGAAGATGGGCAAGAGAGGCTACCTCAGGTGGCAATCCTTAAGCAAAAACAAAGCACAAAGGCGTGGAGCCCTGGGGACAAAGCAACCCTGAAATATCTACCCTCTGAAACTGAGGAACATGGGCAAGAGAGGCTAGCTCAGGTGGCAATCCTTAAGCAAAAACAAAACACAAAGGCGTGGAGACCTGGGGAAAAAGCAACCCTGAAATATCTACCCTCTGAAACTGAGGAAGATGGGCAAGAGAGGCTGGCTTCAGGTGGCAATCTTTAAGCAAAAGAAACACACAAGGGCGTGGAGGCCTGGGGAAAAAGCAACACGGAGAAATCCACCCTCTGAAACTGAGGGACATGGGCAAAAGAAGCTAGCTCAGGTTGCAACCTTTAAGCAGAAAAAAAACACAAGGGCGTGCAGACCTGGCAAAAAAGCAACAGTGAGAAATCTACCCTCTGAAACCGACGAAGATGGACAACAGAGGCTAGCTCAGGTGGCAATTTTTAAGGAAAAATAAAAGGAAGTGCGTGGAGACCTGGGGAAAAAGCAACACGGAGAAATCTACCCTCTAGAACTGAGAAAGAAGCGCAACAGAGGCTAGCTCAGGTGGCAATCTTTAAGCAAAAAAAATAAGATAAAAAAATACAATGGCGAGGAGACCCGGTGAAAAAGCAACCCTGAAAAAGGTACCCTCTGAAACTGAGGAAGCAGGGCAACAGTGCCTAGCTCAGGTGACAATCTTTAAGCAAAAGAAACACACAAGGGCGTGGGGAGCTGGCGAAAAGGCAACACTGAGAAATCCACCCTCTGAAACGGACGAAGATGGGCAACAGAGGCTAGCTCAGGTGGCAATCCTTAAGCAAAAACAAAGCACAAAGGCGTGGAGCCCTGGGGACAAAGCAACCCTGAAATATCTACCCTCTGAAACTGAGGAACATGGGCAAGAGAGGCTAGCTCAGGTGGCACTCGTTAAGCAAAAACAAAACACAAAGGCGTGGAGACCTGGGGAAAAAGCAACCCTGAAATATCTACCCTCTGAAACTGAGGAAGATGGGCAAGAGAGGCTGGCTTCAGGTGGCAATCTTTAAGCAAAAGAAACACACAAGGGCGTGGGGAGCTGGGGAAAAGGCAACACTGAGAAATCCACCCTCTCAAACGGACGAAGATGGGCAACAGAGGCTAGCTCAGGTGGCAATCGTTAAGCAAAAGAAACACACAAGGGCGTGGAGGCCTGGGGAAAAAGCAACACGGAGAAATCCACCCTCTGAAACTGAGGGACATGGGCAAAAGAAGCTAGCTCAGGTTGCAACCTTTAAGCAGAAAAAAAACACAAGGGCGTGCAGACCTGGCAAAAAAGCCACAGTGAGAAATCTACCCTCTGAAACCGACGAAGATGGACAACAGAGGCTAGCTCAGGTGGCAATTTTTAAGGAAAAATAAAAGGAAGTGCGTGGAGACCTGGGGAAAAAGCAACACGGAGAAATCTACCCTCTAGAACTGAGAAAGAAGCGCAACAGAGGCTAGCTCAGGTGGCAATCTTTAAGCAAAAAAAATAAGATAAAAAAATACAATGGCGAGGAGACCCGGTGAAAAAGCAACCCTGAAAAAGGTACCCTCTGAAACTGAGGAAGCAGGGCAACAGTGCCTAGCTCAGGTGACAATCTTTAAGCAAAAGAAACACACAAGGGCGTGGGGAGCTGGCGAAAAGGCAACACTGAGAAATCCACCCTCTGAAACGGACGAAGATGGGCAACAGAGGCTAGCTCAGGTGGCAATCTTTAAGCAAAAGAAACACACAAGGGCGTGGAGACCTGGGGAAAAAGCAACACGGAGAAATCCACCCTCTGAAACTGAGGAAGATGGGCAAGAGAGGCTACCTCAGGTGGCAATCCTTAAGCAAAAACAAAGCACAAAGGCGTGGAGCCCTGGGGACAAAGCAACCCTGAAATATCTACCCTCTGAAACTGAGGAACATGGGCAAGAGAGGCTAGCTCAGGTGGCACTCGTTAAGCAAAAACAAAACACAAAGGCGTGGAGACCTGGGGAAAAAGCAACCCTGAAATATCTACCCTCTGAAACTGAGGAAGATGGGCAAGAGAGGCTGGCTTCAGGTGGCAATCTTTAAGCAAAAGAAACACACAAGGGCGTGGAGGCCTGGGGAAAAAGCAACACGGAGAAATCCACCCTCTGAAACTGAGGGACATGGGCAAAAGAAGCTAGCTCAGGTTGCAACCTTTAAGCAGAAAAAAAACACAAGGGCGTGCAGACCTGGCAAAAAAGCAACAGTGAGAAATCTACCCTCTGAAACCGACGAAGATGGACAACAGAGGCTAGCTCAGGTGGCAATTTTTAAGGAAAAATAAAAGGAAGTGCGTGGAGACCTGGGGAAAAAGCAACACGGAGAAATCTACCCTCTAGAACTGAGAAAGAAGCGCAACAGAGGCTAGCTCAGGTGGCAATCTTTAAGCAAAAAAAATAAGATAAAAAAATACAATGGCGAGGAGACCCGGTGAAAAAGCAACCCTGAAAAAGGTACCCTCTGAAACTGAGGAAGCAGGGCAACAGTGCCTAGCTCAGGTGACAATCTTTAAGCAAAAGAAACACACAAGGGCGTGGGGAGCTGGCGAAAAGGCAACACTGAGAAATCCACCCTCTGAAACGGACGAAGATGGGCAACAGAGGCTAGCTCAGGTGGCAATCTTTAAGCAAAAGAAACACACAAGGGCGTGGAGACCTGGGGAAAAAGCAACACGGAGAAATCAACCCTCTGAAACTGAGGAAGATGGGCAAGAGAGGCTACCTCAGGTGGCAATCCTTAAGCAAAAACAAAGCACAAAGGCGTGGAGCCCTGGGGACAAAGCAACCCTGAAATATCTACCCTCTGAAACTGAGGAACATGGGCAAGAGAGGCTAGCTCAGGTGGCACTCGTTAAGCAAAAACAAAACACAAAGGCGTGGAGACCTGGGGAAAAAGCAACCCTGAAATATCTACCCTCTGAAACTGAGGAAGATGGGCAAGAGAGGCTGGCTTCAGGTGGCAATCTTTAAGCAAAAGAAACACACAAGGGCGTGGAGGCCTGGGGAAAAAGCAACACGGAGAAATCCACCCTCTGAAACTGAGGGACATGGGCAAAAGAAGCTAGCTCAGGTTGCAACCTTTAAGCAGAAAAAAAACACAAGGGCGTGCAGACCTGGCAAAAAAGCCACAGTGAGAAATCTACCCTCTGAAACCGACGAAGATGGACAACAGAGGCTAGCTCAGGTGGCAATTTTTAAGGAAAAATAAAAGGAAGTGCGTGGAGACCTGGGGAAAAAGCAACACGGAGAAATCTACCCTCTAGAACTGAGAAAGAAGCGCAACAGAGGCTAGCTCAGGTGGCAATCTTTAAGCAAAAAAAATAAGATAAAAAAATACAATGGCGAGGAGACCCGGTGAAAAAGCAACCCTGAAAAAGGTACCCTCTGAAACTGAGGAAGCAGGGCAACAGTGCCTAGCTCAGGTGACAATCTTTAAGCAAAAGAAACACACAAGGGCGTGGGGAGCTGGCGAAAAGGCAACACTGAGAAATCCACCCTCTGAAACGGACGAAGATGGGCAACAGAGGCTAGCTCAGGTGGCAATCTTTAAGCAAAAGAAACACACAAGGGCGTGGAGACCTGGGGAAAAAGCAACACGGAGAAATCCACCCTCTGAAACTGAGGAAGATGGGCAAGAGAGGCTACCTCAGGTGGCAATCCTTAAGCAAAAACAAAGCACAAAGGCGTGGAGCCCTGGGGACAAAGCAACCCTGAAATATCTACCCTCTGAAACTGAGGAACATGGGCAAGAGAGGCTAGCTCAGGTGGCAATCGTTAAGCAAAAACAAAACACAAAGGCGTGGAGACCTGGGGAAAAAGCAACCCTGAAATATCTACCCTCTGAAACTGAGGAAGATGGGCAAGAGAGGCTGGCTTCAGGTGGCAATCTTTAAGCAAAAGAAACACACAAGGGCGTGGAGGCCTGGGGAAAAAGCAACACGGAGAAATCCACCCTCTGAAACTGAGGGACATGGGCAAAAGAAGCTAGCTCAGGTTGCAACCTTTAAGCAGAAAAAAAACACAAGGGCGTGCAGACCTGGCAAAAAAGCAACAGTGAGAAATCTACCCTCTGAAACCGACGAAGATGGACAACAGAGGCTAGCTCAGGTGGCAATTTTTAAGGAAAAATAAAAGGAAGTGCGTGGAGACCTGGGGAAAAAGCAACACGGAGAAATCTACCCTCTAGAACTGAGAAAGAAGCGCAACAGAGGCTAGCTCAGGTGGCAATCTTTAAGCAAAAAAAATAAGATAAAAAAATACAATGGCGAGGAGACCCGGTGAAAAAGCAACCCTGAAAAAGGTACCCTCTGAAACTGAGGAAGCAGGGCAACAGTGCCTAGCTCAGGTGACAATCTTTAAGCAAAAGAAACACACAAGGGCGTGGGGAGCTGGCGAAAAGGCAACACTGAGAAATCCACCCTCTGAAACGGACGAAGATGGGCAACAGAGGCTAGCTCAGGTGGCAATCTTTAAGCAAAAGAAACACACAAGGGCGTGGAGACCTGGGGAAAAAGCAACACGGAGAAATCCACCCTCTGAAACTGAGGAAGATGGGCAAGAGAGGCTACCTCAGGTGGCAATCCTTAAGCAAAAACAAAGCACAAAGGCGTGGAGCCCTGGGGACAAAGCAACCCTGAAATATCTACCCTCTGAAACTGAGGAACATGGGCAAGAGAGGCTAGCTCAGGTGGCAATCGTTAAGCAAAAACAAAACACAAAGGCGTGGAGACCTGGGGAAAAAGCAACCCTGAAATATCTACCCTCTGAAACTGAGGAAGATGGGCAAGAGAGGCTGGCTTCAGGTGGCAATCTTTAAGCAAAAGAAACACACAAGGGCGTGGAGGCCTGGGGAAAAAGCAACACGGAGAAATCCACCCTCTGAAACTGAGGGACATGGGCAAAAGAAGCTAGCTCAGGTTGCAACCTTTAAGCAGAAAAAAAACACAAGGGCGTGCAGACCTGGCAAAAAAGCCACAGTGAGAAATCTACCCTCTGAAACCGACGAAGATGGACAACAGAGGCTAGCTCAGGTGGCAATTTTTAAGGAAAAATAAAAGGAAGTGCGTGGAGACCTGGGGAAAAAGCAACACGGAGAAATCTACCCTCTAGAACTGAGAAAGAAGCGCAACAGAGGCTAGCTCAGGTGGCAATCTTTAAGCAAAAAAAATAAGATAAAAAAATACAATGGCGAGGAGACCCGGTGAAAAAGCAACCCTGAAAAAGGTACCCTCTGAAACTGAGGAAGCAGGGCAACAGTGCCTAGCTCAGGTGACAATCTTTAAGCAAAAGAAACACACAAGGGCGTGGGGAGCTGGCGAAAAGGCAACACTGAGAAATCCACCCTCTGAAACGGACGAAGATGGGCAACAGAGGCTAGCTCAGGTGGCAATCTTTAAGCAAAAGAAACACACAAGGGCGTGGAGACCTGGGGAAAAAGCAACACGGAGAAATCCACCCTCTGAAACTGAGGAAGATGGGCAAGAGAGGCTACCTCAGGTGGCAATCCTTAAGCAAAAACAAAGCACAAAGGCGTGGAGCCCTGGGGACAAAGCAACCCTGAAATATCTACCCTCTGAAACTGAGGAACATGGGCAAGAGAGGCTAGCTCAGGTGGCACTCGTTAAGCAAAAACAAAACACAAAGGCGTGGAGACCTGGGGAAAAAGCAACCCTGAAATATCTACCCTCTGAAACTGAGGAAGATGGGCAAGAGAGGCTGGCTTCAGGTGGCAATCTTTAAGCAAAAGAAACACACAAGGGCGTGGGGAGCTGGGGAAAAGGCAACACTGAGAAATCCACCCTCTCAAACGGACGAAGATGGGCAACAGAGGCTAGCTCAGGTGGCAATCGTTAAGCAAAAGAAACACACAAGGGCGTGGAGGCCTGGGGAAAAAGCAACACGGAGAAATCCACCCTCTGAAACTGAGGGACATGGGCAAAAGAAGCTAGCTCAGGTTGCAACCTTTAAGCAGAAAAAAAACACAAGGGCGTGCAGACCTGGCAAAAAAGCAACAGTGAGAAATCTACCCTCTGAAACCGACGAAGATGGACAACAGAGGCTAGCTCAGGTGGCAATTTTTAAGGAAAAATAAAAGGAAGTGCGTGGAGACCTGGGGAAAAAGCAACACGGAGAAATCTACCCTCTAGAACTGAGAAAGAAGCGCAACAGAGGCTAGCTCAGGTGGCAATCTTTAAGCAAAAAAAATAAGATAAAAAAATACAATGGCGAGGAGACCCGGTGAAAAAGCAACCCTGAAAAAGGTACCCTCTGAAACTGAGGAAGCAGGGCAACAGTGCCTAGCTCAGGTGACAATCTTTAAGCAAAAGAAACACACAAGGGCGTGGGGAGCTGGCGAAAAGGCAACACTGAGAAATCCACCCTCTGAAACGGACGAAGATGGGCAACAGAGGCTAGCTCAGGTGGCAATCTTTAAGCAAAAGAAACACACAAGGGCGTGGAGACCTGGGGAAAAAGCAACACGGAGAAATCCACCCTCTGAAACTGAGGAAGATGGGCAAGAGAGGCTACCTCAGGTGGCAATCCTTAAGCAAAAACAAAGCACAAAGGCGTGGAGCCCTGGGGACAAAGCAACCCTGAAATATCTACCCTCTGAAACTGAGGAACATGGGCAAGAGAGGCTAGCTCAGGTGGCACTCGTTAAGCAAAAACAAAACACAAAGGCGTGGAGACCTGGGGAAAAAGCAACCCTGAAATATCTACCCTCTGAAACTGAGGAAGATGGGCAAGAGAGGCTGGCTTCAGGTGGCAATCTTTAAGCAAAAGAAACACACAAGGGCGTGGAGGCCTGGGGAAAAAGCAACACGGAGAAATCCACCCTCTGAAACTGAGGGACATGGGCAAAAGAAGCTAGCTCAGGTTGCAACCTTTAAGCAGAAAAAAAACACAAGGGCGTGCAGACCTGGCAAAAAAGCAACAGTGAGAAATCTACCCTCTGAAACCGACGAAGATGGACAACAGAGGCTAGCTCAGGTGGCAATTTTTAAGGAAAAATAAAAGGAAGTGCGTGGAGACCTGGGGAAAAAGCAACACGGAGAAATCTACCCTCTAGAACTGAGAAAGAAGCGCAACAGAGGCTAGCTCAGGTGGCAATCTTTAAGCAAAAAAAATAAGATAAAAAAATACAATGGCGAGGAGACCCGGTGAAAAAGCAACCCTGAAAAAGGTACCCTCTGAAACTGAGGAAGCAGGGCAACAGTGCCTAGCTCAGGTGACAATCTTTAAGCAAAAGAAACACACAAGGGCGTGGGGAGCTGGCGAAAAGGCAACACTGAGAAATCCACCCTCTGAAACGGACGAAGATGGGCAACAGAGGCTAGCTCAGGTGGCAATCTTTAAGCAAAAGAAACACACAAGGGCGTGGAGACCTGGGGAAAAAGCAACACGGAGAAATCCACCCTCTGAAACTGAGGAAGATGGGCAAGAGAGGCTACCTCAGGTGGCAATCCTTAAGCAAAAACAAAGCACAAAGGCGTGGAGCCCTGGGGACAAAGCAACCCTGAAATATCTACCCTCTGAAACTGAGGAACATGGGCAAGAGAGGCTAGCTCAGGTGGCACTCGTTAAGCAAAAACAAAACACAAAGGCGTGGAGACCTGGGGAAAAAGCAACCCTGAAATATCTACCCTCTGAAACTGAGGAAGA
The DNA here is from genome assembly GCF_041296235.1 of Equus asinus. Taxonomy (NCBI): domain Eukaryota; kingdom Metazoa; phylum Chordata; class Mammalia; order Perissodactyla; family Equidae; genus Equus; species Equus asinus. The sequence continues at coordinate 842,156 of NW_027225182.1, forward strand.
TGGGCAAGAGAGGCTGGCTTCAGGTGGCAATCTTTAAGCAAAAGAAACACACAAGGGCGTGGAGGCCTGGGGAAAAAGCAACACGGAGAAATCCACCCTCTGAAACTGAGGGACATGGGCAAAAGAAGCTAGCTCAGGTTGCAACCTTTAAGCAGAAAAAAAACACAAGGGCGTGCAGACCTGGCAAAAAAGCAACAGTGAGAAATCTACCCTCTGAAACCGACGAAGATGGACAACAGAGGCTAGCTCAGGTGGCAATTTTTAAGGAAAAATAAAAGGAAGTGCGTGGAGACCTGGGGAAAAAGCAACACGGAGAAATCTACCCTCTAGAACTGAGAAAGAAGCGCAACAGAGGCTAGCTCAGGTGGCAATCTTTAAGCAAAAAAAATAAGATAAAAAAATACAATGGCGAGGAGACCCGGTGAAAAAGCAACCCTGAAAAAGGTACCCTCTGAAACTGAGGAAGCAGGGCAACAGTGCCTAGCTCAGGTGACAATCTTTAAGCAAAAGAAACACACAAGGGCGTGGGGAGCTGGCGAAAAGGCAACACTGAGAAATCCACCCTCTGAAACGGACGAAGATGGGCAACAGAGGCTAGCTCAGGTGGCAATCTTTAAGCAAAAGAAACACACAAGGGCGTGGAGACCTGGGGAAAAAGCAACACGGAGAAATCCACCCTCTGAAACTGAGGAAGATGGGCAAGAGAGGCTACCTCAGGTGGCAATCCTTAAGCAAAAACAAAGCACAAAGGCGTGGAGCCCTGGGGACAAAGCAACCCTGAAATATCTACCCTCTGAAACTGAGGAACATGGGCAAGAGAGGCTAGCTCAGGTGGCAATCGTTAAGCAAAAACAAAACACAAAGGCGTGGAGACCTGGGGAAAAAGCAACCCTGAAATATCTACCCTCTGAAACTGAGGAAGATGGGCAAGAGAGGCTGGCTTCAGGTGGCAATCTTTAAGCAAAAGAAACACACAAGGGCGTGGAGGCCTGGGGAAAAAGCAACACGGAGAAATCCACCCTCTGAAACTGAGGGACATGGGCAAAAGAAGCTAGCTCAGGTTGCAACCTTTAAGCAGAAAAAAAACACAAGGGCGTGCAGACCTGGCAAAAAAGCAACAGTGAGAAATCTACCCTCTGAAACCGACGAAGATGGACAACAGAGGCTAGCTCAGGTGGCAATTTTTAAGGAAAAATAAAAGGAAGTGCGTGGAGACCTGGGGAAAAAGCAACACGGAGAAATCTACCCTCTAGAACTGAGAAAGAAGCGCAACAGAGGCTAGCTCAGGTGGCAATCTTTAAGCAAAAAAAATAAGATAAAAAAATACAATGGCGAGGAGACCCGGTGAAAAAGCAACCCTGAAAAAGGTACCCTCTGAAACTGAGGAAGCAGGGCAACAGTGCCTAGCTCAGGTGACAATCTTTAAGCAAAAGAAACACACAAGGGCGTGGGGAGCTGGCGAAAAGGCAACACTGAGAAATCCACCCTCTGAAACGGACGAAGATGGGCAACAGAGGCTAGCTCAGGTGGCAATCTTTAAGCAAAAGAAACACACAAGGGCGTGGAGACCTGGGGAAAAAGCAACACGGAGAAATCCACCCTCTGAAACTGAGGAAGATGGGCAAGAGAGGCTACCTCAGGTGGCAATCCTTAAGCAAAAACAAAGCACAAAGGCGTGGAGCCCTGGGGACAAAGCAACCCTGAAATATCTACCCTCTGAAACTGAGGAACAAGGGCAAGAGAGGCTAGCTCAGGTGGCAATCGTTAAGCAAAAACAAAACACAAAGGCGTGGAGACCTGGGGAAAAAGCAACCCTGAAATATCTACCCTCTGAAACTGAGGAAGATGGGCAAGAGAGGCTGGCTTCAGGTGGCAAACGTTAAGCAAAAGAAACACACAAGGGCGTGGAGACCTGGGGAAACAGCAACACGGAGATATCGACCCTCTGAAACTCAGGAAGATGGGCAAGAGAGGCTAGCTCAGGTGGCAATCGTTAAGCAAAAACAAAACCCAAAGGCGTGGAGACCTGGGGAAAAAGCAACCCTGAAATATCTACCCTCTGAAACTGAGGAAGATGGGCAAGAGAGGCTGGCTTCAGGTGGCAATCTTTAAGCAAAAGAAACACACAAGGTCGTGGGGAGCTGGGGAAAAGGCAACACTGAGAAATCCACCCTCTGAAACGGACGAAGATGGGCAACAGAGGCTAGCTCAGGTGGCAATCGTTAAGCAAAAGAAACACACAAGGGCGTGGAGGCCTGGGGAAAAAGCAACACGGAGAAATCCACCCTCTGAAACTGAGGGACATGGGCAAAAGAAGCTAGCTCAGGTTGCAACCTTTAAGCAGAAAAAAAACACAAGGGCGTGCAGACCTGGCAAAAAAGCAACAGTGAGAAATCTACCCTCTGAAACCGACGAAGATGGACAACAGAGGCTAGCTCAGGTGGCAATTTTTAAGGAAAAATGAAAGGAAGTGCGTGGAGACCTGGGGAAAAAGCAACACGGAGAAATCTACCCTCTAGAACTGAGAAAGAAGCGCAACAGAGGCTAGCTCAGGTGGCAATCTTTAAGCGAAAAAAATAAGATAAAAAAATACAATGGCGAGGAGACCCGGTGAAAAAGCAACCCTGAAAAAGGTACCCTCTGAAACTGAGGAAGCAGGGCCACAGTGCCTAGCTCAGGTGACAATCTTTAAGCAAAAGAAACACACAAGGGCGTGGGGAGCTGGCGAAAAGGCAACACTGAGAAATCCACCCTCTGAAACGGACGAAGATGGGCAACAGAGGCTAGCTCAGGTGGCAATCTTTAAGCAAAAGAAACACACAAGGGCGTGGAGACCTGGGGAAAAAGCAACACGGAGAAATCCACCCTCTGAAACTGAGGAAGATGGGCAAGAGAGGCTACCTCAGGTGGCAATCCTTAAGCAAAAACAAAGCACAAAGGCGTGGAGCCCTGGGGACAAAGCAACCCTGAAATATCTACCCTCTGAAACTGAGGAACATGGGCAAGAGAGGCTAGCTCAGGTGGCACTCGTTAAGCAAAAACAAAACACAAAGGCGTGGAGACCTGGGGAAAAAGCAACCCTGAAATATCTACCCTCTGAAACTGAGGAAGATGGGCAAGAGAGGCTGGCTTCAGGTGGCAATCTTTAAGCAAAAGAAACACACAAGGGCGTGGAGGCCTGGGGAAAAAGCAACACGGAGAAATCCACCCTCTGAAACTGAGGGACATGGGCAAAAGAAGCTAGCTCAGGTTGCAACCTTTAAGCAGAAAAAAAACACAAGGGCGTGCAGACCTGGCAAAAAAGCAACAGTGAGAAATCTACCCTCTGAAACCGACGAAGATGGACAACAGAGGCTAGCTCAGGTGGCAATTTTTAAGGAAAAATAAAAGGAAGTGCGTGGAGACCTGGGGAAAAAGCAACACGGAGAAATCTACCCTCTAGAACTGAGAAAGAAGCGCAACAGAGGCTAGCTCAGGTGGCAATCTTTAAGCAAAAAAAATAAGATAAAAAAATACAATGGCGAGGAGACCCGGTGAAAAAGCAACCCTGAAAAAGGTACCCTCTGAAGCTGAGGAAGCAGGGCAACAGTGCCTAGCTCAGGTGACAATCTTTAAGCAAAAGAAACACACAAGGGCGTGGGGAGCTGGCGAAAAGGCAACACTGAGAAATCCACCCTCTGAAACGGACGAAGATGGGCAACAGAGGCTAGCTCAGGTGGCAATCTTTAAGCAAAAGAAACACACAAGGGCGTGGAGACCTGGGGAAAAAGCAACACGGAGAAATCCACCCTCTGAAACTGAGGAAGATGGGCAAGAGAGGCTACCTCAGGTGGCAATCCTTAAGCAAAAACAAAGCACAAAGGCGTGGAGATCTGGGGACAAAGCAACCCTGAAATATCTACCCTCTGAAACTGAGGAACATGGGCAAGAGAGGCTAGCTCAGGTGGCACTCGTTAAGCAAAAACAAAACACAAAGGCGTGGAGACCTGGGGAAAAAGCAACCCTGAAATATCTACCCTCTGAAACTGAGGAAGATGGGCAAGAGAGGCTGGCTTCAGGTGGCAATCTTTAAGCAAAAGAAACACACAAGGGCGTGGAGGCCTGGGGAAAAAGCAACACGGAGAAATCCACCCTCTGAAACTGAGGGACATGGGCAAAAGAAGCTAGCTCAGGTTGCAACCTTTAAGCAGAAAAAAAACACAAGGGCGTGCAGACCTGGCAAAAAAGCAACAGTGAGAAATCTACCCTCTGAAACCGACGAAGATGGACAACAGAGGCTAGCTCAGGTGGCAATTTTTAAGGAAAAATAAAAGGAAGTGCGTGGAGACCTGGGGAAAAAGCAACACGGAGAAATCTACCCTCTAGAACTGAGAAAGAAGCGCAACAGAGGCTAGCTCAGGTGGCAATCTTTAAGCAAAAAAAATAAGATAAAAAAATACAATGGCGAGGAGACCCGGTGAAAAAGCAACCCTGAAAAAGGTACCCTCTGAAACTGAGGAAGCAGGGCAACAGTGCCTAGCTCAGGTGACAATCTTTAAGCAAAAGAAACACACAAGGGCGTGGGGAGCTGGCGAAAAGGCAACACTGAGAAATCCACCCTCTGAAACGGACGAAGATGGGCAACAGAGGCTAGCTCAGGTGGCAATCTTTAAGCAAAAGAAACACACAAGGGCGTGGAGACCTGGGGAAAAAGCAACACGGAGAAATCCACCCTCTGAAACTGAGGAAGATGGGCAAGAGAGGCTACCTCAGGTGGCAATCCTTAAGCAAAAACAAAGCACAAAGGCGTGGAGCCCTGGGGACAAAGCAACCCTGAAATATCTACCCTCTGAAACTGAGGAACATGGGCAAGAGAGGCTAGCTCAGGTGGCACTCGTTAAGCAAAAACAAAACACAAAGGCGTGGAGACCTGGGGAAAAAGCAACCCTGAAATATCTACCCTCTGAAACTGAGGAAGATGGGCAAGAGAGGCTGGCTTCAGGTGGCAAACGTTAAGCAAAAGAAACACACAAGGGCGTGGAGACCTGGGGAAACAGCAACACGGAGATATCGACCCTCTGAAACTCAGGAAGATGGGCAAGAGAGGCTAGCTCAGGTGGCAATCGTTAAGCAAAAACAAAACCCAAAGGCGTGGAGACCTGGGGAAAAAGCAACCCTGAAATATCTACCCTCTGAAACTGAGGAAGATGGGCAAGAGAGGCTGGCTTCAGGTGGCAATCTTTAAGCAAAAGAAACACACAAGGTCGTGGGGAGCTGGGGAAAAGGCAACACTGAGAAATCCACCCTCTGAAACGGACGAAGATGGGCAACAGAGGCTAGCTCAGGTGGCAATCGTTAAGCAAAAGAAACACACAAGGGCGTGGAGGCCTGGGGAAAAAGCAACACGGAGAAATCCACCCTCTGAAACTGAGGGACATGGGCAAAAGAAGCTAGCTCAGGTTGCAACCTTTAAGCAGAAAAAAAACACAAGGGCGTGCAGACCTGGCAAAAAAGCAACAGTGAGAAATCTACCCTCTGAAACCGACGAAGATGGACAACAGAGGCTAGCTCAGGTGGCAATTTTTAAGGAAAAATGAAAGGAAGTGCGTGGAGACCTGGGGAAAAAGCAACACGGAGAAATCTACCCTCTAGAACTGAGAAAGAAGCGCAACAGAGGCTAGCTCAGGTGGCAATCTTTAAGCGAAAAAAATAAGATAAAAAAATACAATGGCGAGGAGACCCGGTGAAAAAGCAACCCTGAAAAAGGTACCCTCTGAAACTGAGGAAGCAGGGCCACAGTGCCTAGCTCAGGTGACAATCTTTAAGCAAAAGAAACACACAAGGGCGTGGGGAGCTGGCGAAAAGGCAACACTGAGAAATCCACCCTCTGAAACGGACGAAGATGGGCAACAGAGGCTAGCTCAGGTGGCAATCTTTAAGCAAAAGAAACACACAAGGGCGTGGAGACCTGGGGAAAAAGCAACACGGAGAAATCCACCCTCTGAAACTGAGGAAGATGGGCAAGAGAGGCTACCTCAGGTGGCAATCCTTAAGCAAAAACAAAGCACAAAGGCGTGGAGCCCTGGGGACAAAGCAACCCTGAAATATCTACCCTCTGAAACTGAGGAACATGGGCAAGAGAGGCTAGCTCAGGTGGCACTCGTTAAGCAAAAACAAAACACAAAGGCGTGGAGACCTGGGGAAAAAGCAACCCTGAAATATCTACCCTCTGAAACTGAGGAAGATGGGCAAGAGAGGCTGGCTTCAGGTGGCAATCTTTAAGCAAAAGAAACACACAAGGGCGTGGAGGCCTGGGGAAAAAGCAACACGGAGAAATCCACCCTCTGAAACTGAGGGACATGGGCAAAAGAAGCTAGCTCAGGTTGCAACCTTTAAGCAGAAAAAAAACACAAGGGCGTGCAGACCTGGCAAAAAAGCAACAGTGAGAAATCTACCCTCTGAAACCGACGAAGATGGACAACAGAGGCTAGCTCAGGTGGCAATTTTTAAGGAAAAATAAAAGGAAGTGCGTGGAGACCTGGGGAAAAAGCAACACGGAGAAATCTACCCTCTAGAACTGAGAAAGAAGCGCAACAGAGGCTAGCTCAGGTGGCAATCTTTAAGCAAAAAGAATAAGATAAAAAAATACAATGGCGAGGAGACCCGGTGAAAAAGCAACCCTGAAAAAGGTACCCTCTGAAGCTGAGGAAGCAGGGCAACAGTGCCTAGCTCAGGTGACAATCTTTAAGCAAAAGAAACACACAAGGGCGTGGGGAGCTGGCGAAAAGGCAACACTGAGAAATCCACCCTCTGAAACGGACGAAGATGGGCAACAGAGGCTAGCTCAGGTGGCAATCTTTAAGCAAAAGAAACACACAAGGGCGTGGAGACCTGGGGAAAAAGCAACACGGAGAAATCCACCCTCTGAAACTGAGGAAGATGGGCAAGAGAGGCTACCTCAGGTGGCAATCCTTAAGCAAAAACAAAGCACAAAGGCGTGGAGCCCTGGGGACAAAGCAACCCTGAAATATCTACCCTCTGAAACTGAGGAACATGGGCAAGAGAGGCTAGCTCAGGTGGCACTCGTTAAGCAAAAACAAAACACAAAGGCGTGGAGACCTGGGGAAAAAGCAACCCTGAAATATCTACCCTCTGAAACTGAGGAAGATGGGCAAGAGAGGCTGGCTTCAGGTGGCAATCTTTAAGCAAAAGAAACACACAAGGGCGTGGAGGCCTGGGGAAAAAGCAACACGGAGAAATCCACCCTCTGAAACTGAGGGACATGGGCAAAAGAAGCTAGCTCAGGTTGCAACCTTTAAGCAGAAAAAAAACACAAGGGCGTGCAGACCTGGCAAAAAAGCAACAGTGAGAAATCTACCCTCTGAAACCGATGAAGATGGACAACAGAGGCTAGCTCAGGTGGCAATTTTTAAGGAAAAATAAAAGGAAGTGCGTGGAGACCTGGGGAAAAAGCAACACGGAGAAATCTACCCTCTAGAACTGAGAAAGAAGCGCAACAGAGGCTAGCTCAGGTGGCAATCTTTAAGCAAAAAAAATAAGATAAAAAAATACAATGGCGAGGAGACCCGGTGAAAAAGCAACCCTGAAAAAGGTACCCTCTGAAACTGAGGAAGCAGGGCAACAGTGCCTAGCTCAGGTGACAATCTTTAAGCAAAAGAAACACACAAGGGCGTGGGGAGCTGGCGAAAAGGCAACACTGAGAAATCCACCCTCTGAAACGGACGAAGATGGGCAACAGAGGCTAGCTCAGGTGGCAATCTTTAAGCAAAAGAAACACACAAGGGCGTGGAGACCTGGGGAAAAAGCAACACGGAGAAATCCACCCTCTGAAACTGAGGAAGATGGGCAAGAGAGGCTACCTCAGGTGGCAATCCTTAAGCAAAAACAAAGCACAAAGGCGTGGAGCCCTGGGGACAAAGCAACCCTGAAATATCTACCCTCTGAAACTGAGGAACATGGGCAAGAGAGGCTAGCTCAGGTGGCACTCGTTAAGCAAAAACAAAACACAAAGGCGTGGAGACCTGGGGAAAAAGCAACCCTGAAATATCTACCCTCTGAAACTGAGGAAGATGGGCAAGAGAGGCTGGCTTCAGGTGGCAAACGTTAAGCAAAAGAAACACACAAGGGCGTGGAGACCTGGGGAAACAGCAACACGGAGATATCGACCCTCTGAAACTCAGGAAGATGGGCAAGAGAGGCTAGCTCAGGTGGCAATCGTTAAGCAAAAACAAAACCCAAAGGCGTGGAGACCTGGGGAAAAAGCAACCCTGAAATATCTACCCTCTGAAACTGAGGAAGATGGGCAAGAGAGGCTGGCTTCAGGTGGCAATCTTTAAGCAAAAGAAACACACAAGGGCGTGGGGAGCTGGGGAAAAGGCAACACTGAGAAATCCACCCTCTGAAACTTACGAAGATGGGCAACAGAGGCTAGCTCAGGTGGCAATCGTTAAGCAAAAGAAACACACAAGGGCGTGGAGGCCTGGGGAAAAAGCAACACGGAGAAATCCACCCTCTGAAACTGAGGGACATGGGCAAAAGAAGCTAGCTCAGGTTGCAACCTTTAAGCAGAAAAAAAACACAAGGGCGTGCAGACCTGGCAAAAAAGCAACAGTGAGAAATCTACCCTCTGAAACCGACGAAGATGGACAACAGAGACTAGCTCAGGTGGCAATTTTTAAGGAAAAATAAAAGGAAGTGCGTGGAGACCTGGGGAAAAAGCAACACGGAGAAATCTACCCTCTAGAACTGAGAAAGAAGCGCAACAGAGGCTAGCTCAGGTGGCAATCTTTAAGCAAAAAAAATAAGATAAAAAAATACAATGGCGAGGAGACCCGGTGAAAAAGCAACCCTGAAAAAGGTACCCTCTGAAACTGAGGAAGCAGGGCAACAGTGCCTAGCTCAGGTGACAATCTTTAAGCAAAAGAAACACACAAGGGCGTGGGGAGCTGGCGAAAAGGCAACACTGAGAAATCCACCCTCTGAAACGGACGAAGATGGGCAACAGAGGCTAGCTCAGGTGGCAATCTTTAAGCAAAAGAAACACACAAGGGCGTGGAGACCTGGGGAAAAAGCAACACGGAGAAATCCACCCTCTGAAACTGAGGAAGATGGGCAAGAGAGGCTACCTCAGGTGGCAATCCTTAAGCAAAAACAAAGCACAAAGGCGTGGAGCCCTGGGGACAAAGCAACCCTGAAATATCTACCCTCTGAAACTGAGGAACATGGGCAAGAGAGGCTAGCTCAGGTGGCAATCGTTAAGCAAAAACAAAACACAAAGGCGTGGAGACCTGGGGAAAAAGCAACCCTGAAATATCTACCCTCTGAAACTGAGGAAGATGGGCAAGAGAGGCTGGCTTCAGGTGGCAATCTTTAAGCAAAAGAAACACACAAGGGCGTGGAGGCCTGGGGAAAAAGCAACACGGAGAAATCCACCCTCTGAAACTGAGGGACATGGGCAAAAGAAGCTAGCTCAGGTTGCAACCTTTAAGCAGAAAAAAAACACAAGGGCGTGCAGACCTGGCAAAAAAGCAACAGTGAGAAATCTACCCTCTGAAACCGACGAAGATGGACAACAGAGGCTAGCTCAGGTGGCAATTTTTAAGGAAAAATAAAAGGAAGTGCGTGGAGACCTGGGGAAAAAGCAACACGGAGAAATCTACCCTCTAGAACTGAGAAAGAAGCGCAACAGAGGCTAGCTCAGGTGGCAATCTTTAAGCAAAAAAAATAAGATAAAAAAATACAATGGCGAGGAGACCCGGTGAAAAAGCAACCCTGAAAAAGGTACCCTCTGAAACTGAGGAAGCAGGGCAACAGTGCCTAGCTCAGGTGACAATCTTTAAGCAAAAGAAACACACAAGGGCGTGGGGAGCTGGCGAAAAGGCAACACTGAGAAATCCACCCTCTGAAACGGACGAAGATGGGCAACAGAGGCTAGCTCAGGTGGCAATCTTTAAGCAAAAGAAACACACAAGGGCGTGGAGACCTGGGGAAAAAGCAACACGGAGAAATCCACCCTCTGAAACTGAGGAAGATGGGCAAGAGAGGCTACCTCAGGTGGCAATCCTTAAGCAAAAACAAAGCACAAAGGCGTGGAGCCCTGGGGACAAAGCAACCCTGAAATATCTACCCTCTGAAACTGAGGAACATGGGCAAGAGAGGCTAGCTCAGGTGGCACTCGTTAAGCAAAAACAAAACACAAAGGCGTGGAGACCTGGGGAAAAAGCAACCCTGAAATATCTACCCTCTGAAACTGAGGAAGATGGGCAAGAGAGGCTGGCTTCAGGTGGCAAACGTTAAGCAAAAGAAACACACAAGGGCGTGGAGACCTGGGGAAACAGCAACACGGAGATATCGACCCTCTGAAACTCAGGAAGATGGGCAAGAGAGGCTAGCTCAGGTGGCAATCGTTAAGCAAAAACAAAACCCAAAGGCGTGGAGACCTGAGGAAAAAGCAACCCTGAAATATCTACCCTCTGAAACTGAGGAAGATGGGCAAGAGAGGCTGGCTTCAGGTGGCAATCTTTAAGCAAAAGAAACACACAAGGGCGTGGGGAGCTGGGGAAAAGGCAACACTGAGAAATCCACCCTCTGAAACGGACGAAGATGGGCAACAGAGGCTAGCTCAGGTGGCAATCGTTAAGCAAAAGAAACACACAAGGGCGTGGAGGCCTGGGGAAAAAGCAACACGGAGAAATCCACCCTCTGAAACTGAGGGACATGGGCAAAAGAAGCTAGCTCAGGTTGCAACCTTTAAGCAGAAAAAAAACACAAGGGCGTGCAGACCTGGCAAAAAAGCAACAGTGAGAAATCTACCCTCTGAAACCGACGAAGATGGACAACAGAGACTAGCTCAGGTGGCAATTTTTAAGGAAAAATAAAAGGAAGTGCGTGGAGACCTGGGGAAAAAGCAACACGGAGAAATCTACCCTCTAGAACTGAGAAAGAAGCGCAACAGAGGCTAGCTCAGGTGGCAATCTTTAAGCGAAAAAAATAAGATAAAAAAATACAATGGCGAGGAGACCCGGTGAAAAAGCAACCCTGAAAAAGGTACCCTCTGAAACTGAGGAAGCAGGGCCACAGTGCCTAGCTCAGGTGACAATCTTTAAGCAAAAGAAACACACAAGGGCGTGGGGAGCTGGCGAAAAGGCAACACTGAGAAATCCACCCTCTGAAACGGACGAAGATGGGCAACAGAGGCTAGCTCAGGTGGCAATCTTTAAGCAAAAGAAACACACAAGGGCGTGGAGACCTGGGGAAAAAGCAACACGGAGAAATCCACCCTCTGAAACTGAGGAAGATGGGCAAGAGAGGCTACCTCAGGTGGCAATCCTTAAGCAAAAACAAAGCACAAAGGCGTGGAGCCCTGGGGACAAAGCAACCCTGAAATATCTACCCTCTGAAACTGAGGAACATGGGCAAGAGAGGCTAGCTCAGGTGGCACTCGTTAAGCAAAAACAAAACACAAAGGCGTGGAGACCTGGGGAAAAAGCAACCCTGAAATATCTACCCTCTGAAACTGAGGAAGATGGGCAAGAGAGGCTGGCTTCAGGTGGCAATCTTTAAGCAAAAGAAACACACAAGGGCGTGGAGGCCTGGGGAAAAAGCAACACGGAGAAATCCACCCTCTGAAACTGAGGGACATGGGCAAAAGAAGCTAGCTCAGGTTGCAACCTTTAAGCAGAAAAAAAACACAAGGGCGTGCAGACCTGGCAAAAAAGCAACAGTGAGAAATCTACCCTCTGAAACCGACGAAGATGGACAACAGAGGCTAGCTCAGGTGGCAATTTTTAAGGAAAAATAAAAGGAAGTGCGTGGAGACCTGGGGAAAAAGCAACACGGAGAAATCTACCCTCTAGAACTGAGAAAGAAGCGCAACAGAGGCTAGCTCAGGTGGCAATCTTTAAGCAAAAAAAATAAGATAAAAAAATACAATGGCGAGGAGACCCGGTGAAAAAGCAACCCTGAAAAAGGTACCCTCTGAAACTGAGGAAGCAGGGCAACAGTGCCTAGCTCAGGTGACAATCTTTAAGCAAAAGAAACACACAAGGGCGTGGGGAGCTGGCGAAAAGGCAACACTGAGAAATCCACCCTCTGAAACGGACGAAGATGGGCAACAGAGGCTAGCTCAGGTGGCAATCTTTAAGCAAAAGAAACACACAAGGGCGTGGAGACCTGGGGAAAAAGCAACACGGAGAAATCCACCCTCTGAAACTGAGGAAGATGGGCAAGAGAGGCTACCTCAGGTGGCAATCCTTAAGCAAAAACAAAGCACAAAGGCGTGGAGCCCTGGGGACAAAGCAACCCTGAAATATCTACCCTCTGAAACTGAGGAACATGGGCAAGAGAGGCTAGCTCAGGTGGCACTCGTTAAGCAAAAACAAAACACAAAGGCGTGGAGACCTGGGGAAAAAGCAACCCTGAAATATCTACCCTCTGAAACTGAGGAAGATGGGCAAGAGAGGCTGGCTTCAGGTGGCAAACGTTAAGCAAAAGAAACACACAAGGGCGTGGAGACCTGGGGAAACAGCAACACGGAGATATCGACCCTCTGAAACTCAGGAAGATGGGCAAGAGAGGCTAGCTCAGGTGGCAATCGTTAAGCAAAAACAAAACCCAAAGGCGTGGAGACCTGAGGAAAAAGCAACCCTGAAATATCTACCCTCTGAAACTGAGGAAGATGGGCAAGAGAGGCTGGCTTCAGGTGGCAATCTTTAAGCAAAAGAAACACACAAGGGCGTGGGGAGCTGGGGAAAAGGCAACACTGAGAAATCCACCCTCTGAAACGGACGAAGATGGGCAACAGAGGCTAGCTCAGGTGGCAATCTTTAAGCAAAAGAAACACACAAGGGCGTGGAGGCCTGGGGAAAAAGCAACACGGAGAAATCCACCCTCTGAAACTGAGGGACATGGGCAAAAGAAGCTAGCTCAGGTTGCAACCTTTAAGCAGAAAAAAAACACAAGGGCGTGCAGACCTGGCAAAAAAGCAACAGTGAGAAATCTACCCTCTGAAACCGACGAAGATGGACAACAGAGACTAGCTCAGGTGGCAATTTTTAAGGAAAAATAAAAGGAAGTGCGTGGAGACCTGGGGAAAAAGCAACACGGAGAAATCTACCCTCTAGAACTGAGAAAGAAGCGCAACAGAGGCTAGCTCAGGTGGCAATCTTTAAGCAAAAGAAACACACAAGGGCGTGGGGAGCTGGCGAAAAGGCAACACTGAGAAATCCACCCTCTGAAACGGACGAAGATGGGCAACAGAGGCTAGCTCAGGTGGCAATCTTTAAGCAAAAGAAACACACAAGGGCGTGGAGACCTGGGGAAAAAGCAACACGGAGAAATCCACCCTCTGAAACTGAGGAAGATGGGCAAGAGAGGCTACCTCAGGTGGCAATCCTTAAGCAAAAACAAAGCACAAAGGCGTGGAGCCCTGGGGACAAAGCAACCCTGAAATATCTACCCTCTGAAACTGAGGAACATGGGCAAGAGAGGCTAGCTCAGGTGGCACTCGTTAAGCAAAAACAAAACACAAAGGCGTGGAGACCTGGGGAAAAAGCAACCCTGAAATATCTACCCTCTGAAACTGAGGAAGATGGGCAAGAGAGGCTGGCTTCAGGTGGCAATCTTTAAGCAAAAGAAACACACAAGGGCGTGGAGGCCTGGGGAAAAAGCAACACGGAGAAATCCACCCTCTGAAACTGAGGGACATGGGCAAAAGAAGCTAGCTCAGGTTGCAACCTTTAAGCAGAAAAAAAACACAAGGGCGTGCAGACCTGGCAAAAAAGCAACAGTGAGAAATCTACCCTCTGAAACCGACGAAGATGGACAACAGAGGCTAGCTCAGGTGGCAATTTTTAAGGAAAAATAAAAGGAAGTGCGTGGAGACCTGGGGAAAAAGCAACACGGAGAAATCTACCCTCTAGAACTGAGAAAGAAGCGCAACAGAGGCTAGCTCAGGTGGCAATCTTTAAGCAAAAAAAATAAGATAAAAAAATACAATGGCGAGGAGACCCGGTGAAAAAGCAACCCTGAAAAAGGTACCCTCTGAAACTGAGGAAGCAGGGCAACAGTGCCTAGCTCAGGTGACAATCTTTAAGCAAAAGAAACACACAAGGGCGTGGGGAGCTGGCGAAAAGGCAACACTGAGAAATCCACCCTCTGAAACGGACGAAGATGGGCAACAGAGGCTAGCTCAGGTGGCAATCGTTAAGCAAAAGAAACACACAAGGGCGTGGAGACCTGGGGAAAAAGCAACACGGAGAAATCCACCCTCTGAAACTGAGGAAGATGGGCAAGAGAGGCTACCTCAGGTGGCAATCCTTAAGCAAAAACAAAGCACAAAGGCGTGGAGCCCTGGGGACAAAGCAACCCTGAAATATCTACCCTCTGAAACTGAGGAACATGGGCAAGAGAGGCTAGCTCAGGTGGCACTCGTTAAGCAAAAACAAAACACAAAGGCGTGGAGACCTGGGGAAAAAGCAACCCTGAAATATCTACCCTCTGAAACTGAGGAAGATGGGCAAGAGAGGCTGGCTTCAGGTGGCAATCTTTAAGCAAAAGAAACACACAAGGGCGTGGAGGCCTGGGGAAAAAGCAACACGGAGAAATCCACCCTCTGAAACTGAGGGACATGGGCAAAAGAAGCTAGCTCAGGTTGCAACCTTTAAGCAGAAAAAAAACACAAGGGCGTGCAGACCTGGCAAAAAAGCAACAGTGAGAAATCTACCCTCTGAAACCGACGAAGATGGACAACAGAGGCTAGCTCAGGTGGCAATTTTTAAGGAAAAATAAAAGGAAGTGCGTGGAGACCTGGGGAAAAAGCAACACGGAGAAATCTACCCTCTAGAACTGAGAAAGAAGCGCAACAGAGGCTAGCTCAGGTGGCAATCTTTAAGCAAAAAAAATAAGATAAAAAAATACAATGGCGAGGAGACCCGGTGAAAAAGCAACCCTGAAAAAGGTACCCTCTGAAACTGAGGAAGCAGGGCAACAGTGCCTAGCTCAGGTGACAATCTTTAAGCAAAAGAAACACACAAGGGCGTGGGGAGCTGGCGAAAAGGCAACACTGAGAAATCCACCCTCTG
This sequence comes from Equus asinus, assembly GCF_041296235.1. Taxonomy (NCBI): domain Eukaryota; kingdom Metazoa; phylum Chordata; class Mammalia; order Perissodactyla; family Equidae; genus Equus; species Equus asinus. Next base: position 857,236 of record NW_027225182.1, read on the forward strand.
AAACGGACGAAGATGGGCAACAGAGGCTAGCTCAGGTGGCAATCTTTAAGCAAAAGAAACACACAAGGGCGTGGAGACCTGGGGAAAAAGCAACACGGAGAAATCCACCCTCTGAAACTGAGGAAGATGGGCAAGAGAGGCTACCTCAGGTGGCAATCCTTAAGCAAAAACAAAGCACAAAGGCGTGGAGCCCTGGGGACAAAGCAACCCTGAAATATCTACCCTCTGAAACTGAGGAACATGGGCAAGAGAGGCTAGCTCAGGTGGCACTCGTTAAGCAAAAACAAAACACAAAGGCGTGGAGACCTGGGGAAAAAGCAACCCTGAAATATCTACCCTCTGAAACTGAGGAAGATGGGCAAGAGAGGCTGGCTTCAGGTGGCAATCTTTAAGCAAAAGAAACACACAAGGGCGTGGAGGCCTGGGGAAAAAGCAACACGGAGAAATCCACCCTCTGAAACTGAGGGACATGGGCAAAAGAAGCTAGCTCAGGTTGCAACCTTTAAGCAGAAAAAAAACACAAGGGCGTGCAGACCTGGCAAAAAAGCAACAGTGAGAAATCTACCCTCTGAAACCGACGAAGATGGACAACAGAGGCTAGCTCAGGTGGCAATTTTTAAGGAAAAATAAAAGGAAGTGCGTGGAGACCTGGGGAAAAAGCAACACGGAGAAATCTACCCTCTAGAACTGAGAAAGAAGCGCAACAGAGGCTAGCTCAGGTGGCAATCTTTAAGCAAAAAAAATAAGATAAAAAATACAATGGCGAGGAGACCCGGTGAAAAAGCAACCCTGAAAAAGGTACCCTCTGAAACTGAGGAAGCAGGGCAACAGTGCCTAGCTCAGGTGACAATCTTTAAGCAAAAGAAACACACAAGGGCGTGGGGAGCTGGCGAAAAGGCAACACTGAGAAATCCACCCTCTGAAACGGACGAAGATGGGCAACAGAGGCTAGCTCAGGTGGCAATCCTTAAGCAAAAACAAAGCACAAAGGCGTGGAGCCCTGGGGACAAAGCAACCCTGAAATATCTACCCTCTGAAACTGAGGAACATGGGCAAGAGAGGCTAGCTCAGGTGGCACTCGTTAAGCAAAAACAAAACACAAAGGCGTGGAGACCTGGGGAAAAAGCAACCCTGAAATATCTACCCTCTGAAACTGAGGAAGATGGGCAAGAGAGGCTGGCTTCAGGTGGCAAACGTTAAGCAAAAGAAACACACAAGGGCGTGGAGACCTGGGGAAACAGCAACACGGAGATATCGACCCTCTGAAACTCAGGAAGATGGGCAAGAGAGGCTAGCTCAGGTGGCAATCGTTAAGCAAAAACAAAACCCAAAGGCGTGGAGACCTGGGGAAAAAGCAACCCTGAAATATCTACCCTCTGAAACTGAGGAAGATGGGCAAGGGAGGCTGGCTTCAGGTGGCAATCTTTAAGCAAAAGAAACACACAAGGGCGTGGGGAGCTGGGGAAAAGGCAACACTGAGAAATCCACCCTCTCAAACGGACGAAGATGGGCAACAGAGGCTAGCTCAGGTGGCAATCGTTAAGCAAAAGAAACACACAAGGGCGTGGAGGCCTGGGGAAAAAGCAACACGGAGAAATCCACCCTCTGAAACTGAGGGACATGGGCAAAAGAAGCTAGCTCAGGTTGCAACCTTTAAGCAGAAAAAAAACACAAGGGCGTGCAGACCTGGCAAAAAAGCAACAGTGAGAAATCTACCCTCTGAAACCGACGAAGATGGACAACAGAGGCTAGCTCAGGTGGCAATTTTTAAGGAAAAATAAAAGGAAGTGCGTGGAGACCTGGGGAAAAAGCAACACGGAGAAATCTACCCTCTAGAACTGAGAAAGAAGCGCAACAGAGGCTAGCTCAGGTGGCAATCTTTAAGCAAAAAAAATAAGATAAAAAAATACAATGGCGAGGAGACCCGGTGAAAAAGCAACCCTGAAAAAGGTACCCTCTGAAACTGAGGAAGCAGGGCAACAGTGCCTAGCTCAGGTGACAATCTTTAAGCAAAAGAAACACACAAGGGCGTGGGGAGCTGGCGAAAAGGCAACACTGAGAAATCCACCCTCTGAAACGGACGAAGATGGGCAACAGAGGCTAGCTCAGGTGGCAATCTTTAAGCAAAAGAAACACACAAGGGCGTGGAGACCTGGGGAAAAAGCAACACGGAGAAATCCACCCTCTGAAACTGAGGAAGATGGGCAAGAGAGGCTACCTCAGGTGGCAATCCTTAAGCAAAAACAAAGCACAAAGGCGTGGAGCCCTGGGGACAAAGCAACCCTGAAATATCTACCCTCTGAAACTGAGGAACATGGGCAAGAGAGGCTAGCTCAGGTGGCACTCGTTAAGCAAAAACAAAACACAAAGGCGTGGAGACCTTGGGAAAAAGCAACCCTGAAATATCTACCCTCTGAAACTGAGGAAGATGGGCAAGAGAGGCTGGCTTCAGGTGGCAATCGTTAAGCAAAAGAAACACACAAGGGCGTGGGGAGCTGGGGAAAAGGCAACACTGAGAAATCCACCCTCTGAAACGGACGAAGATGGGCAACAGAGGCTAGCTCAGGTGGCAATCGTTAAGCAAAAGAAACACACAAGGGCGTGGAGGCCTGGGGAAAAAGCAACACGGAGAAATCCACCCTCTGAAACTGAGGGACATGGGCAAAAGAAGCTAGCTCAGGTTGCAACCTTTAAGCAGAAAAAAAACACAAGGGCGTGCAGACCTGGCAAAAAAGCAACAGTGAGAAATCTACCCTCTGAAACCGACGAAGATGGACAACAGAGGCTAGCTCAGGTGGCAATTTTTAAGGAAAAATAAAAGGAAGTGCGTGGAGACCTGGGGAAAAAGCAACACGGAGAAATCTACCCTCTAGAACTGAGAAAGAAGCGCAACAGAGGCTAGCTCAGGTGGCAATCTTTAAGCAAAAAAAATAAGATAAAAAAATACAATGGCGAGGAGACCCGGTGAAAAAGCAACCCTGAAAAAGGTACCCTCTGAAACTGAGGAAGCAGGGCAACAGTGCCTAGCTCAGGTGACAATCTTTAAGCAAAAGAAACACACAAGGGCGTGGGGAGCTGGCGAAAAGGCAACACTGAGAAATCCACCCTCTGAAACGGACGAAGATGGGCAACAGAGGCTAGCTCAGGTGGCAATCGTTAAGCAAAAGAAACACACAAGGGCGTGGAGACCTGGGGAAAAAGCAACACGGAGAAATCCACCCTCTGAAACTGAGGAAGATGGGCAAGAGAGGCTACCTCAGGTGGCAATCCTTAAGCAAAAACAAAGCACAAAGGCGTGGAGCCCTGGGGACAAAGCAACCCTGAAATATCTACCCTCTGAAACTGAGGAACATGGGCAAGAGAGGCTAGCTCAGGTGGCAATCGTTAAGCAAAAACAAAACACAAAGGCGTGGAGACCTGGGGAAAAAGCAACCCTGAAATATCTACCCTCTGAAACTGAGGAAGATGGGCAAGAGAGGCTGGCTTCAGGTGGCAAACGTTAAGCAAAAGAAACACACAAGGGCGTGGAGACCTGGGGAAACAGCAACACGGAGATATCGACCCTCTGAAACTCAGGAAGATGGGCAAGAGAGGCTAGCTCAGGTGGCAATCGTTAAGCAAAAACAAAACCCAAAGGCGTGGAGACCTGGGGAAAAAGCAACCCTGAAATATCTACCCTCTGAAACTGAGGAAGATGGGCAAGAGAGGCTGGCTTCAGGTGGCAATCTTTAAGCAAAAGAAACACACAAGGTCCTGGGGAGCTGGGGAAAAGGCAACACTGAGAAATCCACCCTCTGAAACGGACGAAGATGGGCAACAGAGGCTAGCTCAGGTGGCAATCGTTAAGCAAAAGAAACACACAAGGGCGTGGAGGCCTGGGGAAAAAGCAACACGGAGAAATCCACCCTCTGAAACTGAGGGACATGGGCAAAAGAAGCTAGCTCAGGTTGCAACCTTTAAGCAGAAAAAAAAACACAAGGGCGTGCAGACCTGGCAAAAAAGCAACAGTGAGAAATCTACCCTCTGAAACCGACGAAGATGGACAACAGAGGCTAGCTCAGGTGGCAATTTTTAAGGAAAAATGAAAGGAAGTGCGTGGAGACCTGGGGAAAAAGCAACACGGAGAAATCTACCCTCTAGAACTGAGAAAGAAGCGCAACAGAGGCTAGCTCAGGTGGCAATCTTTAAGCGAAAAAAATAAGATAAAAAAATACAATGGCGAGGAGACCCGGTGAAAAAGCAACCCTGAAAAAGGTACCCTCTGAAACTGAGGAAGCAGGGCCACAGTGCCTAGCTCAGGTGACAATCTTTAAGCAAAAGAAACACACAAGGGCGTGGGGAGCTGGCGAAAAGGCAACACTGAGAAATCCACCCTCTGAAACGGACGAAGATGGGCAACAGAGGCTAGCTCAGGTGGCAATCTTTAAGCAAAAGAAACACACAAGGGCGTGGAGACCTGGGGAAAAAGCAACACGGAGAAATCCACCCTCTGAAACTGAGGAAGATGGGCAAGAGAGGCTACCTCAGGTGGCAATCCTTAAGCAAAAACAAAGCACAAAGGCGTGGAGCCCTGGGGACAAAGCAACCCTGAAATATCTACCCTCTGAAACTGAGGAACATGGGCAAGAGAGGCTAGCTCAGGTGGCACTCGTTAAGCAAAAACAAAACACAAAGGCGTGGAGACCTGGGGAAAAAGCAACCCTGAAATATCTACCCTCTGAAACTGAGGAAGATGGGCAAGAGAGGCTGGCTTCAGGTGGCAATCTTTAAGCAAAAGAAACACACAAGGGCGTGGAGGCCTGGGGAAAAAGCAACACGGAGAAATCCACCCTCTGAAACTGAGGGACATGGGCAAAAGAAGCTAGCTCAGGTTGCAACCTTTAAGCAGAAAAAAAACACAAGGGCGTGCAGACCTGGCAAAAAAGCAGCAGTGAGAAATCTACCCTCTGAAACCGACGAAGATGGACAACAGAGGCTAGCTCAGGTGGCAATTTTTAAGGAAAAATAAAAGGAAGTGCGTGGAGACCTGGGGAAAAAGCAACACGGAGAAATCTACCCTCTAGAACTGAGAAAGAAGCGCAACAGAGGCTAGCTCAGGTGGCAATCTTTAAGCAAAAAAAATAAGATAAAAAAATACAATGGCGAGGAGACCCGGTGAAAAAGCAACCCTGAAAAAGGTACCCTCTGAAACTGAGGAAGCAGGGCAACAGTGCCTAGCTCAGGTGACAATCTTTAAGCAAAAGAAACACACAAGGGCGTGGGGAGCTGGCGAAAAGGCAACACTGAGAAATCCACCCTCTGAAACGGACGAAGATGGGCAACAGAGGCTAGCTCAGGTGGCAATCGTTAAGCAAAAGAAACACACAAGGGCGTGGAGACCTGGGGAAAAAGCAACACGGAGAAATCCACCCTCTGAAACTGAGGAAGATGGGCAAGAGAGGCTACCTCAGGTGGCAATCCTTAAGCAAAAACAAAGCACAAAGGCGTGGAGCCCTGGGGACAAAGCAACCCTGAAATATCTACCCTCTGAAACTGAGGAACATGGGCAAGAGAGGCTAGCTCAGGTGGCAATCGTTAAGCAAAAACAAAACACAAAGGCGTGGAGACCTGGGGAAAAAGCAACCCTGAAATATCTACCCTCTGAAACTGAGGAAGATGGGCAAGAGAGGCTGGCTTCAGGTGGCAATCTTTAAGCAAAAGAAACACACAAGGGCGTGGAGGCCTGGGGAAAAAGCAACACGGAGAAATCCACCCTCTGAAACTGAGGGACATGTGCAAAAGAAGCTAGCTCAGGTTGCAACCTTTAAGCAGAAAAAAAACACAAGGGCGTGCAGACCTGGCAAAAAAGCAACAGTGAGAAATCTACCCTCTGAAACCGACGAAGATGGACAACAGAGGCTAGCTCAGGTGGCAATTTTTAAGGAAAAATAAAAGGAAGTGCGTGGAGACCTGGGGAAAAAGCAACACGGAGAAATCTACCCTCTAGAACTGAGAAAGAAGCGCAACAGAGGCTAGCTCAGGTGGCAATCTTTAAGCAAAAAAAATAAGATAAAAAAATACAATGGCGAGGAGACCCGGTGAAAAAGCAACCCTGAAAAAGGTACCCTCTGAAACTGAGGAAGCAGGGCAACAGTGCCTAGCTCAGGTGACAATCTTTAAGCAAAAGAAACACACAAGGGCGTGGGGAGCTGGCGAAAAGGCAACACTGAGAAATCCACCCTCTGAAACGGACGAAGATGGGCAACAGAGGCTAGCTCAGGTGGCAATCTTTAAGCAAAAGAAACACACAAGGGCGTGGAGACCTGGGGAAAAAGCAACACGGAGAAATCCACCCTCTGAAACTGAGGAAGATGGGCAAGAGAGGCTACCTCAGGTGGCAATCCTTAAGCAAAAACAAAGCACAAAGGCGTGGAGCCCTGGGGACAAAGCAACCCTGAAATATCTACCCTCTGAAACTGAGGAACATGGGCAAGAGAGGCTAGCTCAGGTGGCACTCGTTAAGCAAAAACAAAACACAAAGGCGTGGAGACCTGGGGAAAAAGCAACCCTGAAATATCTACCCTCTGAAACTGAGGAAGATGGGCAAGAGAGGCTGGCTTCAGGTGGCAAACGTTAAGCAAAAGAAACACACAAGGGCGTGGAGACCTGGGGAAACAGCAACACGGAGATATCGACCCTCTGAAACTCAGGAAGATGGGCAAGAGAGGCTAGCTCAGGTGGCAATCGTTAAGCAAAAACAAAACCCAAAGGCGTGGAGACCTGGGGAAAAAGCAACCCTGAAATATCTACCCTCTGAAACTGAGGAAGATGGGCAAGAGAGGCTGGCTTCAGGTGGCAATCTTTAAGCAAAAGAAACACACAAGGGCGTGGGGAGCTGGGGAAAAGGCAACACTGAGAAATCCACCCTCTGAAACGGACGAAGATGGGCAACAGAGGCTAGCTCAGGTGGCAATCGTTAAGCAAAAGAAACACACAAGGGCGTGGAGGCCTGGGGAAAAAGCAACACGGAGAAATCCACCCTCTGAAACTGAGGGACATGGGCAAAAGAAGCTAGCTCAGGTTGCAACCTTTAAGCAGAAAAAAAACACAAGGGCGTGCAGACCTGGCAAAAAAGCCACAGTGAGAAATCTACCCTCTGAAACCGACGAAGATGGACAACAGAGACTAGCTCAGGTGGCAATTTTTAAGGAAAAATAAAAGGAAGTGCGTGGAGACCTGGGGAAAAAGCAACACGGAGAAATCTACCCTCTAGAACTGAGAAAGAAGCGCAACAGAGGCTAGCTCAGGTGGCAATCTTTAAGCAAAAAAAATAAGATAAAAAAATACAATGGCGAGGAGACCCGGTGAAAAAGCAACCCTGAAAAAGGTACCCTCTGAAACTGAGGAAGCAGGGCAACAGTGCCTAGCTCAGGTGACAATCTTTAAGCAAAAGAAACACACAAGGGCGTGGGGAGCTGGCGAAAAGGCAACACTGAGAAATCCACCCTCTGAAACGGACGAAGATGGGCAACAGAGGCTAGCTCAGGTGGCAATCGTTAAGCAAAAGAAACACACAAGGGCGTGGAGACCTGGGGAAAAAGCAACACGGAGAAATCCACCCTCTGAAACTGAGGAAGATGGGCAAGAGAGGCTACCTCAGGTGGCAATCCTTAAGCAAAAACAAAGCACAAAGGCGTGGAGCCCTGGGGACAAAGCAACCCTGAAATATCTACCCTCTGAAACTGAGGAACATGGGCAAGAGAGGCTAGCTCAGGTGGCAATCGTTAAGCAAAAACAAAACACAAAGGCGTGGAGACCTGGGGAAAAAGCAACCCTGAAATATCTACCCTCTGAAACTGAGGAAGATGGGCAAGAGAGGCTGGCTTCAGGTGGCAATCTTTAAGCAAAAGAAACACACAAGGGCGTGGAGGCCTGGGGAAAAAGCAACACGGAGAAATCCACCCTCTGAAACTGAGGGACATGGGCAAAAGAAGCTAGCTCAGGTTGCAACCTTTAAGCAGAAAAAAAACACAAGGGCGTGCAGACCTGGCAAAAAAGCAACAGTGAGAAATCTACCCTCTGAAACCGACGAAGATGGACAACAGAGGCTAGCTCAGGTGGCAATTTTTAAGGAAAAATAAAAGGAAGTGCGTGGAGACCTGGGGAAAAAGCAACACGGAGAAATCTACCCTCTAGAACTGAGAAAGAAGCGCAACAGAGGCTAGCTCAGGTGGCAATCTTTAAGCAAAAAAAATAAGATAAAAAAATACAATGGCGAGGAGACCCGGTGAAAAAGCAACCCTGAAAAAGGTACCCTCTGAAACTGAGGAAGCAGGGCAACAGTGCCTAGCTCAGGTGACAATCTTTAAGCAAAAGAAACACACAAGGGCGTGGGGAGCTGGCGAAAAGGCAACACTGAGAAATCCACCCTCTGAAACGGACGAAGATGGGCAACAGAGGCTAGCTCAGGTGGCAATCGTTAAGCAAAAGAAACACACAAGGGCGTGGAGACCTGGGGAAAAAGCAACACGGAGAAATCCACCCTCTGAAACTGAGGAAGATGGGCAAGAGAGGCTACCTCAGGTGGCAATCCTTAAGCAAAAACAAAGCACAAAGGCGTGGAGCCCTGGGGACAAAGCAACCCTGAAATATCTACCCTCTGAAACTGAGGAACATGGGCAAGAGAGGCTAGCTCAGGTGGCACTCGTTAAGCAAAAACAAAACACAAAGGCGTGGAGACCTGGGGAAAAAGCAACCCTGAAATATCTACCCTCTGAAACTGAGGAAGATGGGCAAGAGAGGCTGGCTTCAGGTGGCAAACGTTAAGCAAAAGAAACACACAAGGGCGTGGAGACCTGGGGAAACAGCAACACGGAGATATCGACCCTCTGAAACTCAGGAAGATGGGCAAGAGAGGCTAGCTCAGGTGGCAATCGTTAAGCAAAAACAAAACCCAAAGGCGTGGAGACCTGGGGAAAAAGCAACCCTGAAATATCTACCCTCTGAAACTGAGGAAGATGGGCAAGAGAGGCTGGCTTCAGGTGGCAATCTTTAAGCAAAAGAAACACACAAGGGCGTGGGGAGCTGGGGAAAAGGCAACACTGAGAAATCCACCCTCTGAAACGGACGAAGATGGGCAACAGAGGCTAGCTCAGGTGGCAATCGTTAAGCAAAAGAAACACACAAGGGCGTGGAGGCCTGGGGAAAAAGCAACACGGAGAAATCCACCCTCTGAAACTGAGGGACATGGGCAAAAGAAGCTAGCTCAGGTTGCAACCTTTAAGCAGAAAAAAAACACAAGGGCGTGCAGACCTGGCAAAAAAGCCACAGTGAGAAATCTACCCTCTGAAACCGACGAAGATGGACAACAGAGGCTAGCTCAGGTGGCAATTTTTAAGGAAAAATAAAAGGAAGTGCGTGGAGACCTGGGGAAAAAGCAACACGGAGAAATCTACCCTCTAGAACTGAGAAAGAAGCGCAACAGAGGCTAGCTCAGGTGGCAATCTTTAAGCAAAAAAAATAAGATAAAAAAATACAATGGCGAGGAGACCCGGTGAAAAAGCAACCCTGAAAAAGGTACCCTCTGAAACTGAGGAAGCAGGGCAACAGTGCCTAGCTCAGGTGACAATCTTTAAGCAAAAGAAACACACAAGGGCGTGGGGAGCTGGCGAAAAGGCAACACTGAGAAATCCACCCTCTGAAACGGACGAAGATGGGCAACAGAGGCTAGCTCAGGTGGCAATCTTTAAGCAAAAGAAACACACAAGGGCGTGGAGACCTGGGGAAAAAGCAACACGGAGAAATCCACCCTCTGAAACTGAGGAAGATGGGCAAGAGAGGCTACCTCAGGTGGCAATCCTTAAGCAAAAACAAAGCACAAAGGCGTGGAGCCCTGGGGACAAAGCAACCCTGAAATATCTACCCTCTGAAACTGAGGAACAAGGGCAAGAGAGGCTAGCTCAGGTGGCAATCGTTAAGCAAAAACAAAACACAAAGGCGTGGAGACCTGGGGAAAAAGCAACCCTGAAATATCTACCCTCTGAAACTGAGGAAGATGGGCAAGAGAGGCTGGCTTCAGGTGGCAATCTTTAAGCAAAAGAAACACACAAGGGCGTGGGGAGCTGGGGAAAAGGCAACACTGAGAAATCCACCCTCTGAAACGGACGAAGATGGGCAACAGAGGCTGGCTTCAGGTGGCAATCTTTAAGCAAAAGAAACACACAAGGGCGTGGAGGCCTGGGGAAAAAGCAACACGGAGAAATCCACCCTCTGAAACTGAGGGACATGGGCAAAAGAAGCTAGCTCAGGTTGCAACCTTTAAGCAGAAAAAAAACACAAGGGCGTGCAGACCTGGCAAAAAAGCCACAGTGAGAAATCTACCCTCTGAAACCGACGAAGATGGACAACAGAGGCTAGCTCAGGTGGCAATTTTTAAGGAAAAATAAAAGGAAGTGCGTGGAGACCTGGGGAAAAAGCAACACGGAGAAATCTACCCTCTAGAACTGAGAAAGAAGCGCAACAGAGGCTAGCTCAGGTGGCAATCTTTAAGCAAAAAAAATAAGATAAAAAAATACAATGGCGAGGAGACCCGGTGAAAAAGCAACCCTGAAAAAGGTACCCTCTGAAACTGAGGAAGCAGGGCAACAGTGCCTAGCTCAGGTGACAATCTTTAAGCAAAAGAAACACACAAGGGCGTGGGGAGCTGGCGAAAAGGCAACACTGAGAAATCCACCCTCTGAAACGGACGAAGATGGGCAACAGAGGCTAGCTCAGGTGGCAATCTTTAAGCAAAAGAAACACACAAGGGCGTGGAGACCTGGGGAAAAAGCAACACGGAGAAATCCACCCTCTGAAACTGAGGAAGATGGGCAAGAGAGGCTACCTCAGGTGGCAATCCTTAAGCAAAAACAAAGCACAAAGGCGTGGAGCCCTGGGGACAAAGCAACCCTGAAATATCTACCCTCTGAAACTGAGGAACATGGGCAAGAGAGGCTAGCTCAGGTGGCACTCGTTAAGCAAAAACAAAACACAAAGGCGTGGAGACCTGGGGAAAAAGCAACCCTGAAATATCTACCCTCTGAAACTGAGGAAGATGGGCAAGAGAGGCTGGCTTCAGGTGGCAAACGTTAAGCAAAAGAAACACACAAGGGCGTGGAGACCTGGGGAAACAGCAACACGGAGATATCGACCCTCTGAAACTCAGGAAGATGGGCAAGAGAGGCTAGCTCAGGTGGCAATCGTTAAGCAAAAACAAAACCCAAAGGCGTGGAGACCTGGGGAAAAAGCAACCCTGAAATATCTACCCTCTGAAACTGAGGAAGATGGGCAAGAGAGGCTGGCTTCAGGTGGCAATCTTTAAGCAAAAGAAACACACAAGGGCGTGGGGAGCTGGGGAAAAGGCAACACTGAGAAATCCACCCTCTGAAACGGACGAAGATGGGCAACAGAGGCTAGCTCAGGTGGCAATCGTTAAGCAAAAGAAACACACAAGGGCGTGGAGGCCTGGGGAAAAAGCAACACGGAGAAATCCACCCTCTGAAACTGAGGGACATGGGCAAAAGAAGCTAGCTCAGGTTGCAACCTTTAAGCAGAAAAAAAACACAAGGGCGTGCAGACCTGGCAAAAAAGCCACAGTGAGAAATCTACCCTCTGAAACCGACGAAGATGGACAACAGAGACTAGCTCAGGTGGCAATTTTTAAGGAAAAATAAAAGGAAGTGCGTGGAGACCTGGGGAAAAAGCAACACGGAGAAATCTACCCTCTAGAACTGAGAAAGAAGCGCAACAGAGGCTAGCTCAGGTGGCAATCTTTAAGCAAAAAAAATAAGATAAAAAAATACAATGGCGAGGAGACCCGGTGAAAAAGCAACCCTGAAAAAGGTACCCTCTGAAACTGAGGAAGCAGGGCAACAGTGCCTAGCTCAGGTGACAATCTTTAAGCAAAAGAAACACACAAGGGCGTGGGGAGCTGGCGAAAAGGCAACACTGAGAAATCCACCCTCTGAAACGGACGAAGATGGGCAACAGAGGCTAGCTCAGGTGGCAATCGTTAAGCAAAAGAAACACACAAGGGCGTGGAGACCTGGGGAAAAAGCAACACGGAGAAATCCACCCTCTGAAACTGAGGAAGATGGGCAAGAGAGGCTACCTCAGGTGGCAATCCTTAAGCAAAAACAAAGCACAAAGGCGTGGAGCCCTGGGGACAAAGCAACCCTGAAATATCTACCCTCTGAAACTGAGGAACATGGGCAAGAGAGGCTAGCTCAGGTGGCAATCGTTAAGCAAAAACAAAACACAAAGGCGTGGAGACCTGGGGAAAAAGCAACCCTGAAATATCTACCCTCTGAAACTGAGGAAGATGGGCAAGAGAGGCTGGCTTCAGGTGGCAATCTTTAAGCAAAAGAAACACACAAGGGCGTGGAGGCCTGGGGAAAAAGCAACACGGAGAAATCCACCCTCTGAAACTGAGGGACATGGGCAAAAGAAGCTAGCTCAGGTTGCAACCTTTAAGCAGAAAAAAAACACAAGGGCGTGCAGACCTGGCAAAAAAGCAACAGTGAGAAATCTACCCTCTGAAACCGACGAAGATGGACAACAGAGGCTAGCTCAGGTGGCAATTTTTAAGGAAAAATAAAAGGAAGTGCGTGGAGACCTGGGGAAAAAGCAACACGGAGAAATCTACCCTCTAGAACTGAGAAAGAAGCGCAACAGAGGCTAGCTCAGGTGGCAATCTTTAAGCAAAAAAAATAAGATAAAAAAATACAATGGCGAGGAGACCCGGTGAAAAAGCAACCCTGAAAAAGGTACCCTCTGAAACTGAGGAAGCAGGGCAACAGTGCCTAGCTCAGGTGACAATCTTTAAGCAAAAGAAACACACAAGGGCGTGGGGAGCTGGCGAAAAGGCAACACTGAGAAATCCACCCTCTGAAACGGACGAAGATGGGCAACAGAGGCTAGCTCAGGTGGCAATCGTTAAGCAAAAGAAACACACAAGGGCGTGGAGACCTGGGGAAAAAGCAACACGGAGAAATCCACCCTCTGAAACTGAGGAAGATGGGCAAGAGAGGCTACCTCAGGTGGCAATCCTTAAGCAAAAACAAAGCACAAAGGCGTGGAGCCCTGGGGACAAAGCAACCCTGAAATATCTACCCTCTGAAACTGAGGAACATGGGCAAGAGAGGCTAGCTCAGGTGGCACTCGTTAAGCAAAAACAAAACACAAAGGCGTGGAGACCTGGGGAAAAAGCAACCCTGAAATATCTACCCTCTGAAACTGAGGAAGATGGGCAAGAGAGGCTGGCTTCAGGTGGCAAACGTTAAGCAAAAGAAACACACAAGGGCGTGGAGACCTGGGGAAACAGCAACACGGAGATATCGACCCTCTGAAACTCAGGAAGATGGGCAAGAGAGGCTAGCTCAGGTGGCAATCGTTAAGCAAAAACAAAACCCAAAGGCGTGGAGACCTGGGGAAAAAGCAACCCTGAAATATCTACCCTCTGAAACTGAGGAAGATGGGCAAGAGAGGCTGGCTTCAGGTGGCAATCTTTAAGCAAAAGAAACACACAAGGGCGTGGGGAGCTGGGGAAAAGGCAACACTGAGAAATCCACCCTCTGAAACGGACGAAGATGGGCAACAGAGGCTAGCTCAGGTGGCAATCGTTAAGCAAAAGAAACACACAAGGGCGTGGAGGCCTGGGGAAAAAGCAACACGGAGAAATCCACCCTCTGAAACTGAGGGACATGGGCAAAAGAAGCTAGCTCAGGTTGCAACCTTTAAGCAGAAAAAAAACACAAGGGCGTGCAGACCTGGCAAAAAAGCCACAGTGAGAAATCTACCCTCTGAAACCGACGAAGATGGACAACAGAGGCTAGCTCAGGTGGCAATTTTTAAGGAAAAATAAAAGGAAGTGCGTGGAGACCTGGGGAAAAAGCAACACGGAGAAATCTACCCTCTAGAACTGAGAAAGAAGCGCAACAGAGGCTAGCTCAGGTGGCAATCTTTAAGCAAAAAAAATAAGATAAAAAAATACAATGGCGAGGAGACCCGGTGAAAAAGCAACCCTGAAAAAGGTACCCTCTGAAACTGAGGAAGCAGGGCAACAGTGCCTAGCTCAGGTGACAATCTTTAAGCAAAAGAAACACACAAGGGCGTGGGGAGCTGGCGAAAAGGCAACACTGAGAAATCCACCCTCTGAAACGGACGAAGATGGGCAACAGAGGCTAGCTCAGGTGGCAATCTTTAAGCAAAAGAAACACACAAGGGCGTGGAGACCTGGGGAAAAAGCAACACGGAGAAATCCACCCTCTGAAACTGAGGAAGATGGGCAAGAGAGGCTACCTCAGGTGGCAATCCTTAAGCAAAAACAAAGCACAAAGGCGTGGAGCCCTGGGGACAAAGCAACCCTGAAATATCTACCCTCTGAAACTGAGGAACAAGGGCAAGAGAGGCTAGCTCAGGTGGCAATCGTTAAGCAAAAACAAAACACAAAGGCGTGGAGACCTGGGGAAAAAGCAACCCTGAAATATCTACCCTCTGAAACTGAGGAAGATGGGCAAGAGAGGCTGGCTTCAGGTGGCAATCTTTAAGCAAAAGAAACACACAAGGGCGTGGGGAGCTGGGGAAAAGGCAACACTGAGAAATCCACCCTCTGAAACGGACGAAGATGGGCAACAGAGGCTGGCTTCAGGTGGCAATCTTTAAGCAAAAGAAACACACAAGGGCGTGGAGGCCTGGGGAAAAAGCAACACGGAGAAATCCACCCTCTGAAACTGAGGGACATGGGCAAAAGAAGCTAGCTCAGGTTGCAACCTTTAAGCAGAAAAAAAACACAAGGGCGTGCAGACCTGGCAAAAAAGCCACAGTGAGAAATCTACCCTCTGAAACCGACGAAGATGGACAACAGAGGCTAGCTCAGGTGGCAATTTTTAAGGAAAAATAAAAGGAAGTGCGTGGAGACCTGGGGAAAAAGCAACACGGAGAAATCTACCCTCTAGAACTGAGAAAGAAGCGCAACAGAGGCTAGCTCAGGTGGCAATCTTTAAGCAAAAAAAATAAGATAAAAAAATACAATGGCGAGGAGACCCGGTGAAAAAGCAACCCTGAAAAAGGTACCCTCTGAAACTGAGGAAGCAGGGCAACAGTGCCTAGCTCAGGTGACAATCTTTAAGCAAAAGAAACACACAAGGGCGTGGGGAGCTGGCGAAAAGGCAACACTGAGAAATCCACCCTCTGAAACGGACGAAGATGGGCAACAGAGGCTAGCTCAGGTGGCAATCTTTAAGCAAAAGAAACACACAAGGGCGTGGAGACCTGGGGAAAAAGCAACACGGAGAAATCCACCCTCTGAAACTGAGGAAGATGGGCAAGAGAGGCTACCTCAGGTGGCAATCCTTAAGCAAAAACAAAGCACAAAGGCGTGGAGCCCTGGGGACAAAGCAACCCTGAAATATCTAACCTCTGAAACTGAGGAACAAGGGCAAGAGAGGCTAGCTCAGGTGGCAATCGTTAAGCAAAAACAAAACACAAAGGCGTGGAGACCTGGGGAAAAAGCAACCCTGAAATATCTACCCTCTGAAACTGAGGAAGATGGGCAAGAGAGGCTGGCTTCAGGTGGCAAACGTTAAGCAAAAGAAACACACAAGGGCGTGGAGACCTGGGGAAACAGCAACACGGAGATATCGACCCTCTGAAACTCAGGAAGATGGGCAAGAGAGGCTAGCTCAGGTGGCAATCGTTAAGCAAAAACAAAACCCAAAGGCGTGGAGACCTGGGGAAAAAGCAACCCTGAAATATCTACCCTCTGAAACTGAGGAAGATGGGCAAGAGAGGCTGGCTTCAGGTGGCAATCGTTAAGCAAAAGAAACACACAAGGGCGTGGAGGCCTGGGGAAAAAGCAACACGGAGAAATCCACCCTCTGAAACTGAGGGACATGGGCAAAAGAAGCTAGCTCAGGTTGCAACCTTTAAGCAGAAAAAAAACACAAGGGCGTGCAGACCTGGCAAAAAAGCCACAGTGAGAAATCTACCCTCTGAAACCGACGAAGATGGACAACAGAGGCTAGCTCAGGTGGCAATTTTTAAGGAAAAATAAAAGGAAGTGCGTGGAGACCTGGGGAAAAAGCAACACGGAGAAATCTACCCTCTAGAACTGAGAAAGAAGCGCAACAGAGGCTAGCTCAGGTGGCAATCTTTAAGCAAAAAAAATAAGATAAAAAAATACAATGGCGAGGAGACCCGGTGAAAAAGCAACCCTGAAAAAGGTACCCTCTGAAACTGAGGAAGCAGGGCAACAGTGCCTAGCTCAGGTGACAATCTTTAAGCAAAAGAAACACACAAGGGCGTGGGGAGCTGGCGAAAAGGCAACACTGAGAAATCCACCCTCTGAAACGGACGAAGATGGGCAACAGAGGCTAGCTCAGGTGGCAATCTTTAAGCAAAAGAAACACACAAGGGCGTGGAGACCTGGGGAAAAAGCAACACGGAGAAATCCACCCTCTGAAACTGAGGAAGATGGGCAAGAGAGGCTACCTCAGGTGGCAATCCTTAAGCAAAAACAAAGCACAAAGGCGTGGAGCCCTGGGGACAAAGCAACCCTGAAATATCTACCCTCTGAAACTGAGGAACATGGGCAAGAGAGGCTAGCTCAGGTGGCAATCGTTAAGCAAAAACAAAACACAAAGGCGTGGAGACCTGGGGAAAAAGCAACCCTGAAATATCTACCCTCTGAAACTGAGGAAGATGGGCAAGAGAGGCTGGCTTCAGGTGGCAATCTTTAAGCAAAAGAAACACACAAGGGCGTGGAGGCCTGGGGAAAAAGCAACACGGAGAAATCCACCCTCTGAAACTGAGGGACATGGGCAAAAGAAGCTAGCTCAGGTTGCAACCTTTAAGCAGAAAAAAAACACAAGGGCGTGCAGACCTGGCAAAAAAGCAACAGTGAGAAATCTACCCTCTGAAACCGACGAAGATGGACAACAGAGGCTAGCTCAGGTGGCAATTTTTAAGGAAAAATAAAAGGAAGTGCGTGGAGACCTGGGGAAAAAGCAACACGGAGAAATCTACCCTCTAGAACTGAGAAAGAAGCGCAACAGAGGCTAGCTCAGGTGGCAATCTTTAAGCAAAAAAAATAAGATAAAAAAATACAATGGCGAGGAGACCCGGTGAAAAAGCAACCCTGAAAAAGGTACCCTCTGAAACTGAGGAAGCAGGGCAACAGTGCCTAGCTCAGGTGACAATCTTTAAGCAAAAGAAACACACAAGGGCGTGGGGAGCTGGCGAAAAGGCAACACTGAGAAATCCACCCTCTGAAACGGACGAAGATGGGCAACAGAGGCTAGCTCAGGTGGCAATCTTTAAGCAAAAGAAACACACAAGGGCGTGGAGACCTGGGGAAAAAGCAACACGGAGAAATCCACCCTCTGAAACTGAGGAAGATGGGCAAGAGAGGCTACCTCAGGTGGCAATCCTTAAGCAAAAACAAAGCACAAAGGCGTGGAGCCCTGGGGACAAAGCAACCCTGAAATATCTACCCTCTGAAACTGAGGAACATGGGCAAGAGAGGCTAGCTCAGGTGGCAATCGTTAAGCAAAAACAAAACACAAAGGCGTGGAGACCTGGGGAAAAAGCAACCCTGAAATATCTACCCTCTGAAACTGAGGAAGATGGGCAAGAGAGGCTGGCTTCAGGTGGCAATCTTTAAGCAAAAGAAACACACAAGGGCGTGGAGGCCTGGGGAAAAAGCAACACGGAGAAATCCACCCTCTGAAACTGAGGGACATGGGCAAAAGAAGCTAGCTCAGGTTGCAACCTTTAAGCAGAAAAAAAACACAAGGGCGTGCAGACCTGGCAAAAAAGCAACAGTGAGAAATCTACCCTCTGAAACCGACGAAGATGGACAACAGAGGCTAGCTCAGGTGGCAATTTTTAAGGAAAAATAAAAGGAAGTGCGTGGAGACCTGGGGAAAAAGCAACACGGAGAAATCTACCCTCTAGAACTGAGAAAGAAGCGCAACAGAGGCTAGCTCAGGTGGCAATCTTTAAGCAAAAAAAATAAAATAAAAAAATACAATGGCGAGGAGACCCGGTGAAAAAGCAACCCTGAAAAAGGTACCCTCTGAAACTGAGGAAGCAGGGCAACAGTGCCTAGCTCAGGTGACAATCTTTAAGCAAAAGAAACACACAAGGGCGTGGGGAGCTGGCGAAAAGGCAACACTGAGAAATCCACCCTCTGAAACGGACGAAGATGGGCAACAGAGGCTAGCTCAGGTGGCAATCTTTAAGCAAAAGAAACACACAAGGGCGTGGAGACCTGGGGAAAAAGCAACACGGAGAAATCCACCCTCTGAAACTGAGGAAGATGGGCAAGAGAGGCTACCTCAGGTGGCAATCCTTAAGCAAAAACAAAGCACAAAGGCGTGGAGCCCTGGGGACAAAGCAACCCTGAAATATCTACCCTCTGAAACTGAGGAACATGGGCAAGAGAGGCTAGCTCAGGTGGCAATCGTTAAGCAACAACAAAACACAAAGGCGTGGAGACCTGGGGAAAAAGCAACCCTGAAATATCTACCCTCTGAAACTGAGGAAGATGGGCAAGAGAGGCTGGCTTCAGGTGGCAAACGTTAAGCAAAAGAAACACACAAGGGCGTGGAGACCTGGGGAAACAGCAACACGGAGATATCGACCCTCTGAAACTCAGGAAGATGGGCAAGAGAGGCTAGCT
Source organism: Equus asinus (assembly GCF_041296235.1). Classification (NCBI taxonomy): domain Eukaryota; kingdom Metazoa; phylum Chordata; class Mammalia; order Perissodactyla; family Equidae; genus Equus; species Equus asinus. The sequence continues at coordinate 875,933 of NW_027225182.1, forward strand.
CAGGTGGCAATCGTTAAGCAAAAACAAAACCCAAAGGCGTGGAGACCTGGGGAAAAAGCAACCCTGAAATATCTACCCTCTGAAACTGAGGAAGATGGGCAAGAGAGGCTGGCTTCAGGTGGCAATCTTTAAGCAAAAGAAACACACAAGGGCGTGGGGAGCTGGGGAAAAGGCAACACTGAGAAATCCACCCTCTGAAACGGACGAAGATGGGCAACAGAGGCTAGCTCAGGTGGCAATCGTTAAGCAAAAGAAACACACAAGGGCGTGGAGGCCTGGGGAAAAAGCAACACGGAGAAATCCACCCTCTGAAACTGAGGGACATGGGCAAAAGAAGCTAGCTCAGGTTGCAACCTTTAAGCAGAAAAAAAACACAAGGGCGTGCAGACCTGGCAAAAAAGCCACAGTGAGAAATCTACCCTCTGAAACCGACGAAGATGGACAACAGAGACTAGCTCAGGTGGCAATTTTTAAGGAAAAATAAAAGGAAGTGCGTGGAGACCTGGGGAAAAAGCAACACGGAGAAATCTACCCTCTAGAACTGAGAAAGAAGCGCAACAGAGGCTAGCTCAGGTGGCAATCTTTAAGCAAAAAAAATAAGATAAAAAAATACAATGGCGAGGAGACCCGGTGAAAAAGCAACCCTGAAAAAGGTACCCTCTGAAACTGAGGAAGCAGGGCAACAGTGCCTAGCTCAGGTGACAATCTTTAAGCAAAAGAAACACACAAGGGCGTGGGGAGCTGGCGAAAAGGCAACACTGAGAAATCCACCCTCTGAAACGGACGAAGATGGGCAACAGAGGCTAGCTCAGGTGGCAATCGTTAAGCAAAAGAAACACACAAGGGCGTGGAGACCTGGGGAAAAAGCAACACGGAGAAATCCACCCTCTGAAACTGAGGAAGATGGGCAAGAGAGGCTACCTCAGGTGGCAATCCTTAAGCAAAAACAAAGCACAAAGGCGTGGAGCCCTGGGGACAAAGCAACCCTGAAATATCTACCCTCTGAAACTGAGGAACATGGGCAAGAGAGGCTAGCTCAGGTGGCAATCGTTAAGCAAAAACAAAACACAAAGGCGTGGAGACCTGGGGAAAAAGCAACCCTGAAATATCTACCCTCTGAAACTGAGGAAGATGGGCAAGAGAGGCTGGCTTCAGGTGGCAATCTTTAAGCAAAAGAAACACACAAGGGCGTGGAGGCCTGGGGAAAAAGCAACACGGAGAAATCCACCCTCTGAAACTGAGGGACATGGGCAAAAGAAGCTAGCTCAGGTTGCAACCTTTAAGCAGAAAAAAAACACAAGGGCGTGCAGACCTGGCAAAAAAGCAACAGTGAGAAATCTACCCTCTGAAACCGACGAAGATGGACAACAGAGGCTAGCTCAGGTGGCAATTTTTAAGGAAAAATAAAAGGAAGTGCGTGGAGACCTGGGGAAAAAGCAACACGGAGAAATCTACCCTCTAGAACTGAGAAAGAAGCGCAACAGAGGCTAGCTCAGGTGGCAATCTTTAAGCAAAAAAAATAAGATAAAAAAATACAATGGCGAGGAGACCCGGTGAAAAAGCAACCCTGAAAAAGGTACCCTCTGAAACTGAGGAAGCAGGGCAACAGTGCCTAGCTCAGGTGACAATCTTTAAGCAAAAGAAACACACAAGGGCGTGGGGAGCTGGCGAAAAGGCAACACTGAGAAATCCACCCTCTGAAACGGACGAAGATGGGCAACAGAGGCTAGCTCAGGTGGCAATCGTTAAGCAAAAGAAACACACAAGGGCGTGGAGACCTGGGGAAAAAGCAACACGGAGAAATCCACCCTCTGAAACTGAGGAAGATGGGCAAGAGAGGCTACCTCAGGTGGCAATCCTTAAGCAAAAACAAAGCACAAAGGCGTGGAGCCCTGGGGACAAAGCAACCCTGAAATATCTACCCTCTGAAACTGAGGAACATGGGCAAGAGAGGCTAGCTCAGGTGGCACTCGTTAAGCAAAAACAAAACACAAAGGCGTGGAGACCTGGGGAAAAAGCAACCCTGAAATATCTACCCTCTGAAACTGAGGAAGATGGGCAAGAGAGGCTGGCTTCAGGTGGCAAACGTTAAGCAAAAGAAACACACAAGGGCGTGGAGACCTGGGGAAACAGCAACACGGAGATATCGACCCTCTGAAACTCAGGAAGATGGGCAAGAGAGGCTAGCTCAGGTGGCAATCGTTAAGCAAAAACAAAACCCAAAGGCGTGGAGACCTGGGGAAAAAGCAACCCTGAAATATCTACCCTCTGAAACTGAGGAAGATGGGCAAGAGAGGCTGGCTTCAGGTGGCAATCTTTAAGCAAAAGAAACACACAAGGGCGTGGGGAGCTGGGGAAAAGGCAACACTGAGAAATCCACCCTCTGAAACGGACGAAGATGGGCAACAGAGGCTAGCTCAGGTGGCAATCGTTAAGCAAAAGAAACACACAAGGGCGTGGAGGCCTGGGGAAAAAGCAACACGGAGAAATCCACCCTCTGAAACTGAGGGACATGGGCAAAAGAAGCTAGCTCAGGTTGCAACCTTTAAGCAGAAAAAAAACACAAGGGCGTGCAGACCTGGCAAAAAAGCCACAGTGAGAAATCTACCCTCTGAAACCGACGAAGATGGACAACAGAGGCTAGCTCAGGTGGCAATTTTTAAGGAAAAATAAAAGGAAGTGCGTGGAGACCTGGGGAAAAAGCAACACGGAGAAATCTACCCTCTAGAACTGAGAAAGAAGCGCAACAGAGGCTAGCTCAGGTGGCAATCTTTAAGCAAAAAAAATAAGATAAAAAAATACAATGGCGAGGAGACCCGGTGAAAAAGCAACCCTGAAAAAGGTACCCTCTGAAACTGAGGAAGCAGGGCAACAGTGCCTAGCTCAGGTGACAATCTTTAAGCAAAAGAAACACACAAGGGCGTGGGGAGCTGGCGAAAAGGCAACACTGAGAAATCCACCCTCTGAAACGGACGAAGATGGGCAACAGAGGCTAGCTCAGGTGGCAATCTTTAAGCAAAAGAAACACACAAGGGCGTGGAGACCTGGGGAAAAAGCAACACGGAGAAATCCACCCTCTGAAACTGAGGAAGATGGGCAAGAGAGGCTACCTCAGGTGGCAATCCTTAAGCAAAAACAAAGCACAAAGGCGTGGAGCCCTGGGGACAAAGCAACCCTGAAATATCTACCCTCTGAAACTGAGGAACAAGGGCAAGAGAGGCTAGCTCAGGTGGCAATCGTTAAGCAAAAACAAAACACAAAGGCGTGGAGACCTGGGGAAAAAGCAACCCTGAAATATCTACCCTCTGAAACTGAGGAAGATGGGCAAGAGAGGCTGGCTTCAGGTGGCAATCTTTAAGCAAAAGAAACACACAAGGGCGTGGGGAGCTGGGGAAAAGGCAACACTGAGAAATCCACCCTCTGAAACGGACGAAGATGGGCAACAGAGGCTGGCTTCAGGTGGCAATCTTTAAGCAAAAGAAACACACAAGGGCGTGGAGGCCTGGGGAAAAAGCAACACGGAGAAATCCACCCTCTGAAACTGAGGGACATGGGCAAAAGAAGCTAGCTCAGGTTGCAACCTTTAAGCAGAAAAAAAACACAAGGGCGTGCAGACCTGGCAAAAAAGCCACAGTGAGAAATCTACCCTCTGAAACCGACGAAGATGGACAACAGAGGCTAGCTCAGGTGGCAATTTTTAAGGAAAAATAAAAGGAAGTGCGTGGAGACCTGGGGAAAAAGCAACACGGAGAAATCTACCCTCTAGAACTGAGAAAGAAGCGCAACAGAGGCTAGCTCAGGTGGCAATCTTTAAGCAAAAAAAATAAGATAAAAAAATACAATGGCGAGGAGACCCGGTGAAAAAGCAACCCTGAAAAAGGTACCCTCTGAAACTGAGGAAGCAGGGCAACAGTGCCTAGCTCAGGTGACAATCTTTAAGCAAAAGAAACACACAAGGGCGTGGGGAGCTGGCGAAAAGGCAACACTGAGAAATCCACCCTCTGAAACGGACGAAGATGGGCAACAGAGGCTAGCTCAGGTGGCAATCGTTAAGCAAAAGAAACACACAAGGGCGTGGAGACCTGGGGAAAAAGCAACACGGAGAAATCCACCCTCTGAAACTGAGGAAGATGGGCAAGAGAGGCTACCTCAGGTGGCAATCCTTAAGCAAAAACAAAGCACAAAGGCGTGGAGCCCTGGGGACAAAGCAACCCTGAAATATCTACCCTCTGAAACTGAGGAACATGGGCAAGAGAGGCTAGCTCAGGTGGCACTCGTTAAGCAAAAACAAAACACAAAGGCGTGGAGACCTGGGGAAAAAGCAACCCTGAAATATCTACCCTCTGAAACTGAGGAAGATGGGCAAGAGAGGCTGGCTTCAGGTGGCAAACGTTAAGCAAAAGAAACACACAAGGGCGTGGAGACCTGGGGAAACAGCAACACGGAGATATCGACCCTCTGAAACTCAGGAAGATGGGCAAGAGAGGCTAGCTCAGGTGGCAATCGTTAAGCAAAAACAAAACCCAAAGGCGTGGAGACCTGGGGAAAAAGCAACCCTGAAATATCTACCCTCTGAAACTGAGGAAGATGGGCAAGAGAGGCTGGCTTCAGGTGGCAATCTTTAAGCAAAAGAAACACACAAGGGCGTGGGGAGCTGGGGAAAAGGCAACACTGAGAAATCCACCCTCTGAAACGGACGAAGATGGGCAACAGAGGCTAGCTCAGGTGGCAATCGTTAAGCAAAAGAAACACACAAGGGCGTGGAGGCCTGGGGAAAAAGCAACACGGAGAAATCCACCCTCTGAAACTGAGGGACATGGGCAAAAGAAGCTAGCTCAGGTTGCAACCTTTAAGCAGAAAAAAAACACAAGGGCGTGCAGACCTGGCAAAAAAGCCACAGTGAGAAATCTACCCTCTGAAACCGACGAAGATGGACAACAGAGGCTAGCTCAGGTGGCAATTTTTAAGGAAAAATAAAAGGAAGTGCGTGGAGACCTGGGGAAAAAGCAACACGGAGAAATCTACCCTCTAGAACTGAGAAAGAAGCGCAACAGAGGCTAGCTCAGGTGGCAATCTTTAAGCAAAAAAAATAAGATAAAAAAATACAATGGCGAGGAGACCCGGTGAAAAAGCAACCCTGAAAAAGGTACCCTCTGAAACTGAGGAAGCAGGGCAACAGTGCCTAGCTCAGGTGACAATCTTTAAGCAAAAGAAACACACAAGGGCGTGGGGAGCTGGCGAAAAGGCAACACTGAGAAATCCACCCTCTGAAACGGACGAAGATGGGCAACAGAGGCTAGCTCAGGTGGCAATCTTTAAGCAAAAGAAACACACAAGGGCGTGGAGACCTGGGGAAAAAGCAACACGGAGAAATCCACCCTCTGAAACTGAGGAAGATGGGCAAGAGAGGCTACCTCAGGTGGCAATCCTTAAGCAAAAACAAAGCACAAAGGCGTGGAGCCCTGGGGACAAAGCAACCCTGAAATATCTACCCTCTGAAACTGAGGAACAAGGGCAAGAGAGGCTAGCTCAGGTGGCAATCGTTAAGCAAAAACAAAACACAAAGGCGTGGAGACCTGGGGAAAAAGCAACCCTGAAATATCTACCCTCTGAAACTGAGGAAGATGGGCAAGAGAGGCTGGCTTCAGGTGGCAATCTTTAAGCAAAAGAAACACACAAGGGCGTGGGGAGCTGGGGAAAAGGCAACACTGAGAAATCCACCCTCTGAAACGGACGAAGATGGGCAACAGAGGCTGGCTTCAGGTGGCAATCTTTAAGCAAAAGAAACACACAAGGGCGTGGAGGCCTGGGGAAAAAGCAACACGGAGAAATCCACCCTCTGAAACTGAGGGACATGGGCAAAAGAAGCTAGCTCAGGTTGCAACCTTTAAGCAGAAAAAAAACACAAGGGCGTGCAGACCTGGCAAAAAAGCCACAGTGAGAAATCTACCCTCTGAAACCGACGAAGATGGACAACAGAGGCTAGCTCAGGTGGCAATTTTTAAGGAAAAATAAAAGGAAGTGCGTGGAGACCTGGGGAAAAAGCAACACGGAGAAATCTACCCTCAAGAACTGAGAAAGAAGCGCAACAGAGGCTAGCTCAGGTGGCAATCTTTAAGCAAAAAAAATAAGATAAAAAAATACAATGGCGAGGAGACCCGGTGAAAAAGCAACCCTGAAAAAGGTACCCTCTGAAACTGAGGAAGCAGGGCAACAGTGCCTAGCTCAGGTGACAATCTTTAAGCAAAAGAAACACACAAGGGCGTGGGGAGCTGGCGAAAAGGCAACACTGAGAAATCCACCCTCTGAAACGGACGAAGATGGGCAACAGAGGCTAGCTCAGGTGGCAATCTTTAAGCAAAAGAAACACACAAGGGCGTGGAGACCTGGGGAAAAAGCAACACGGAGAAATCCACCCTCTGAAACTGAGGAAGATGGGCAAGAGAGGCTACCTCAGGTGGCAATCCTTAAGCAAAAACAAAGCACAAAGGCGTGGAGCCCTGGGGACAAAGCAACCCTGAAATATCTAACCTCTGAAACTGAGGAACAAGGGCAAGAGAGGCTAGCTCAGGTGGCAATCGTTAAGCAAAAACAAAACACAAAGGCGTGGAGACCTGGGGAAAAAGCAACCCTGAAATATCTACCCTCTGAAACTGAGGAAGATGGGCAAGAGAGGCTGGCTTCAGGTGGCAAACGTTAAGCAAAAGAAACACACAAGGGCGTGGAGACCTGGGGAAACAGCAACACGGAGATATCGACCCTCTGAAACTCAGGAAGATGGGCAAGAGAGGCTAGCTCAGGTGGCAATCGTTAAGCAAAAACAAAACCCAAAGGCGTGGAGACCTGGGGAAAAAGCAACCCTGAAATATCTACCCTCTGAAACTGAGGAAGATGGGCAAGAGAGGCTGGCTTCAGGTGGCAATCTTTAAGCAAAAGAAACACACAAGGGCGTGGGGAGCTGGGGAAAAGGCAACACTGAGAAATCCACCCTCTGAAACGGACGAAGATGGGCAACAGAGGCTAGCTCAGGTGGCAATCGTTAAGCAAAAGAAACACACAAGGGCGTGGAGGCCTGGGGAAAAAGCAACACGGAGAAATCCACCCTCTGAAACTGAGGGACATGGGCAAAAGAAGCTAGCTCAGGTTGCAACCTTTAAGCAGAAAAAAAACACAAGGGCGTGCAGACCTGGCAAAAAAGCCACAGTGAGAAATCTACCCTCTGAAACCGACGAAGATGGACAACAGAGGCTAGCTCAGGTGGCAATTTTTAAGGAAAAATAAAAGGAAGTGCGTGGAGACCTGGGGAAAAAGCAACACGGAGAAATCTACCCTCTAGAACTGAGAAAGAAGCGCAACAGAGGCTAGCTCAGGTGGCAATCTTTAAGCAAAAAAAATAAGATAAAAAAATACAATGGCGAGGAGACCCGGTGAAAAAGCAACCCTGAAAAAGGTACCCTCTGAAACTGAGGAAGCAGGGCAACAGTGCCTAGCTCAGGTGACAATCTTTAAGCAAAAGAAACACACAAGGGCGTGGGGAGCTGGCGAAAAGGCAACACTGAGAAATCCACCCTCTGAAACGGACGAAGATGGGCAACAGAGGCTAGCTCAGGTGGCAATCTTTAAGCAAAAGAAACACACAAGGGCGTGGAGACCTGGGGAAAAAGCAACACGGAGAAATCCACCCTCTGAAACTGAGGAAGATGGGCAAGAGAGGCTACCTCAGGTGGCAATCCTTAAGCAAAAACAAAGCACAAAGGCGTGGAGCCCTGGGGACAAAGCAACCCTGAAATATCTACCCTCTGAAACTGAGGAACATGGGCAAGAGAGGCTAGCTCAGGTGGCAATCGTTAAGCAAAAACAAAACACAAAGGCGTGGAGACCTGGGGAAAAAGCAACCCTGAAATATCTACCCTCTGAAACTGAGGAAGATGGGCAAGAGAGGCTGGCTTCAGGTGGCAATCTTTAAGCAAAAGAAACACACAAGGGCGTGGAGGCCTGGGGAAAAAGCAACACGGAGAAATCCACCCTCTGAAACTGAGGGACATGGGCAAAAGAAGCTAGCTCAGGTTGCAACCTTTAAGCAGAAAAAAAACACAAGGGCGTGCAGACCTGGCAAAAAAGCCACAGTGAGAAATCTACCCTCTGAAACCGACGAAGATGGACAACAGAGGCTAGCTCAGGTGGCAATTTTTAAGGAAAAATAAAAGGAAGTGCGTGGAGACCTGGGGAAAAAGCAACACGGAGAAATCTACCCTCTAGAACTGAGAAAGAAGCGCAACAGAGGCTAGCTCAGGTGGCAATCTTTAAGCAAAAAAAATAAGATAAAAAAATACAATGGCGAGGAGACCCGGTGAAAAAGCAACCCTGAAAAAGGTACCCTCTGAAACTGAGGAAGCAGGGCAACAGTGCCTAGCTCAGGTGACAATCTTTAAGCAAAAGAAACACACAAGGGCGTGGGGAGCTGGCGAAAAGGCAACACTGAGAAATCCACCCTCTGAAACGGACGAAGATGGGCAACAGAGGCTAGCTCAGGTGGCAATCTTTAAGCAAAAGAAACACACAAGGGCGTGGAGACCTGGGGAAAAAGCAACACGGAGAAATCCACCCTCTGAAACTGAGGAAGATGGGCAAGAGAGGCTACCTCAGGTGGCAATCCTTAAGCAAAAACAAAGCACAAAGGCGTGGAGCCCTGGGGACAAAGCAACCCTGAAATATCTACCCTCTGAAACTGAGGAACAAGGGCAAGAGAGGCTAGCTCAGGTGGCAATCGTTAAGCAAAAACAAAACACAAAGGCGTGGAGACCTGGGGAAAAAGCAACCCTGAAATATCTACCCTCTGAAACTGAGGAAGATGGGCAAGAGAGGCTGGCTTCAGGTGGCAAACGTTAAGCAAAAGAAACACACAAGGGCGTGGAGACCTGGGGAAACAGCAACACGGAGATATCGACCCTCTGAAACTCAGGAAGATGGGCAAGAGAGGCTAGCTCAGGTGGCAATCGTTAAGCAAAAACAAAACCCAAAGGCGTGGAGACCTGGGGAAAAAGCAACCCTGAAATATCTACCCTCTGAAACTGAGGAAGATGGGCAAGAGAGGCTGGCTTCAGGTGGCAATCTTTAAGCAAAAGAAACACACAAGGGCGTGGGGAGCTGGGGAAAAGGCAACACTGAGAAATCCACCCTCTGAAACGGACGAAGATGGGCAACAGAGGCTGGCTTCAGGTGGCAATCTTTAAGCAAAAGAAACACACAAGGGCGTGGAGGCCTGGGGAAAAAGCAACACGGAGAAATCCACCCTCTGAAACTGAGGGACATGGGCAAAAGAAGCTAGCTCAGGTTGCAACCTTTAAGCAGAAAAAAAACACAAGGGCGTGCAGACCTGGCAAAAAAGCCACAGTGAGAAATCTACCCTCTGAAACCGACGAAGATGGACAACAGAGGCTAGCTCAGGTGGCAATTTTTAAGGAAAAATAAAAGGAAGTGCGTGGAGACCTGGGGAAAAAGCAACACGGAGAAATCTACCCTCTAGAACTGAGAAAGAAGCGCAACAGAGGCTAGCTCAGGTGGCAATCTTTAAGCAAAAAAAATAAGATAAAAAAATACAATGGCGAGGAGACCCGGTGAAAAAGCAACCCTGAAAAAGGTACCCTCTGAAACTGAGGAAGCAGGGCAACAGTGCCTAGCTCAGGTGACAATCTTTAAGCAAAAGAAACACACAAGGGCGTGGGGAGCTGGCGAAAAGGCAACACTGAGAAATCCACCCTCTGAAACGGACGAAGATGGGCAACAGAGGCTAGCTCAGGTGGCAATCTTTAAGCAAAAGAAACACACAAGGGCGTGGAGACCTGGGGAAAAAGCAACACGGAGAAATCCACCCTCTGAAACTGAGGAAGATGGGCAAGAGAGGCTACCTCAGGTGGCAATCCTTAAGCAAAAACAAAGCACAAAGGCGTGGAGCCCTGGGGACAAAGCAACCCTGAAATATCTACCCTCTGAAACTGAGGAACATGGGCAAGAGAGGCTAGCTCAGGTGGCAATCGTTAAGCAAAAACAAAACACAAAGGCGTGGAGACCTGGGGAAAAAGCAACCCTGAAATATCTACCCTCTGAAACTGAGGAAGATGGGCAAGAGAGGCTGGCTTCAGGTGGCAAACGTTAAGCAAAAGAAACACACAAGGGCGTGGAGACCTGGGGAAACAGCAACACGGAGATATCGACCCTCTGAAACTCAGGAAGATGGGCAAGAGAGGCTAGCTCAGGTGGCAATCGTTAAGCAAAAACAAAACCCAAAGGCGTGGAGACCTGGGGAAAAAGCAACCCTGAAATATCTACCCTCTGAAACTGAGGAAGATGGGCAAGAGAGGCTGGCTTCAGGTGGCAATCTTTAAGCAAAAGAAACACACAAGGGCGTGGGGAGCTGGGGAAAAGGCAACACTGAGAAATCCACCCTCTGAAACGGACGAAGATGGGCAACAGAGGCTAGCTCAGGTGGCAATCGTTAAGCAAAAGAAACACACAAGGGCGTGGAGGCCTGGGGAAAAAGCAACACGGAGAAATCCACCCTCTGAAACTGAGGGACATGGGCAAAAGAAGCTAGCTCAGGTTGCAACCTTTAAGCAGAAAAAAAACACAAGGGCGTGCAGACCTGGCAAAAAAGCCACAGTGAGAAATCTACCCTCTGAAACCGACGAAGATGGACAACAGAGGCTAGCTCAGGTGGCAATTTTTAAGGAAAAATAAAAGGAAGTGCGTGGAGACCTGGGGAAAAAGCAACACGGAGAAATCTACCCTCTAGAACTGAGAAAGAAGCGCAACAGAGGCTAGCTCAGGTGGCAATCTTTAAGCAAAAAAAATAAGATAAAAAAATACAATGGCGAGGAGACCCGGTGAAAAAGCAACCCTGAAAAAGGTACCCTCTGAAACTGAGGAAGCAGGGCAACAGTGCCTAGCTCAGGTGACAATCTTTAAGCAAAAGAAACACACAAGGGCGTGGGGAGCTGGCGAAAAGGCAACACTGAGAAATCCACCCTCTGAAACGGACGAAGATGGGCAACAGAGGCTAGCTCAGGTGGCAATCTTTAAGCAAAAGAAACACACAAGGGCGTGGAGACCTGGGGAAAAAGCAACACGGAGAAATCCACCCTCTGAAACTGAGGAAGATGGGCAAGAGAGGCTACCTCAGGTGGCAATCCTTAAGCAAAAACAAAGCACAAAGGCGTGGAGCCCTGGGGACAAAGCAACCCTGAAATATCTACCCTCTGAAACTGAGGAACATGGGCAAGAGAGGCTAGCTCAGGTGGCAATCGTTAAGCAAAAACAAAACACAAAGGCGTGGAGACCTGGGGAAAAAGCAACCCTGAAATATCTACCCTCTGAAACTGAGGAAGATGGGCAAGAGAGGCTGGCTTCAGGTGGCAATCTTTAAGCAAAAGAAACACACAAGGGCGTGGAGGCCTGGGGAAAAAGCAACACGGAGAAATCCACCCTCTGAAACGGACGAAGATGGGCAACAGAGGCTAGCTCAGGTGGCAATCGTTAAGCAAAAGAAACACACAAGGGCGTGGAGGCCTGGGGAAAAAGCAACACGGAGAAATCCACCCTCTGAAACTGAGGGACATGGGCAAAAGAAGCTAGCTCAGGTTGCAACCTTTAAGCAGAAAAAAAACACAAGGGCGTGCAGACCTGGCAAAAAAGCAACAGTGAGAAATCTACCCTCTGAAACCGACGAAGATGGACAACAGAGGCTAGCTCAGGTGGCAATTTTTAAGGAAAAATAAAAGGAAGTGCGTGGAGACCTGGGGAAAAAGCAACACGGAGAAATCTACCCTCTAGAACTGAGAAAGAAGCGCAACAGAGGCTAGCTCAGGTGGCAATCTTTAAGCAAAAAAAATAAGATAAAAAAATACAATGGCGAGGAGACCCGGTGAAAAAGCAACCCTGAAAAAGGTACCCTCTGAAACTGAGGAAGCAGGGCAACAGTGCCTAGCTCAGGTGACAATCTTTAAGCAAAAGAAACACACAAGGGCGTGGGGAGCTGGCGAAAAGGCAACACTGAGAAATCCACCCTCTGAAACGGACGAAGATGGGCAACAGAGGCTAGCTCAGGTGGCAATCTTTAAGCAAAAGAAACACACAAGGGCGTGGAGACCTGGGGAAAAAGCAACACGGAGAAATCCACCCTCTGAAACTGAGGAAGATGGGCAAGAGAGGCTACCTCAGGTGGCAATCCTTAAGCAAAAACAAAGCACAAAGGCGTGGAGCCCTGGGGACAAAGCAACCCTGAAATATCTACCCTCTGAAACTGAGGAACATGGGCAAGAGAGGCTAGCTCAGGTGGCAATCGTTAAGCAAAAACAAAACACAAAGGCGTGGAGACCTGGGGAAAAAGCAACCCTGAAATATCTACCCTCTGAAACTGAGGAAGATGGGCAAGAGAGGCTGGCTTCAGGTGGCAATCTTTAAGCAAAAGAAACACACAAGGGCGTGGAGGCCTGGGGAAAAAGCAACACGGAGAAATCCACCCTCTGAAACTGAGGGACATGGGCAAAAGAAGCTAGCTCAGGTTGCAACCTTTAAGCAGAAAAAAAACACAAGGGCGTGCAGACCTGGCAAAAAAGCCACAGTGAGAAATCTACCCTCTGAAACCGACGAAGATGGACAACAGAGGCTAGCTCAGGTGGCAATTTTTAAGGAAAAATAAAAGGAAGTGCGTGGAGACCTGGGGAAAAAGCAACACGGAGAAATCTACCCTCTAGAACTGAGAAAGAAGCGCAACAGAGGCTAGCTCAGGTGGCAATCTTTAAGCAAAAAAAATAAGATAAAAAAATACAATGGCGAGGAGACCCGGTGAAAAAGCAACCCTGAAAAAGGTACCCTCTGAAACTGAGGAAGCAGGGCAACAGTGCCTAGCTCAGGTGACAATCTTTAAGCAAAAGAAACACACAAGGGCGTGGGGAGCTGGCGAAAAGGCAACACTGAGAAATCCACCCTCTGAAACGGACGAAGATGGGCAACAGAGGCTAGCTCAGGTGGCAATCTTTAAGCAAAAGAAACACACAAGGGCGTGGAGACCTGGGGAAAAAGCAACACGGAGAAATCCACCCTCTGAAACTGAGGAAGATGGGCAAGAGAGGCTACCTCAGGTGGCAATCCTTAAGCAAAAACAAAGCACAAAGGCGTGGAGCCCTGGGGACAAAGCAACCCTGAAATATCTACCCTCTGAAACTGAGGAACATGGGCAAGAGAGGCTAGCTCAGGTGGCAATCGTTAAGCAAAAACAAAACACAAAGGCGTGGAGACCTGGGGAAAAAGCAACCCTGAAATATCTACCCTCTGAAACTGAGGAAGATGGGCAAGAGAGGCTGGCTTCAGGTGGCAAACGTTAAGCAAAAGAAACACACAAGGGCGTGGAGACCTGGGGAAACAGCAACACGGAGATATCGACCCTCTGAAACTCAGGAAGATGGGCAAGAGAGGCTAGCTCAGGTGGCAATCGTTAAGCAAAAACAAAACCCAAAGGCGTGGAGACCTGGGGAAAAAGCAACCCTGAAATATCTACCCTCTGAAACTGAGGAAGATGGGCAAGAGAGGCTGGCTTCAGGTGGCAATCTTTAAGCAAAAGAAACACACAAGGGCGTGGGGAGCTGGGGAAAAGGCAACACTGAGAAATCCACCCTCTGAAACGGACGAAGATGGGCAACAGAGGCTAGCTCAGGTGGCAATCGTTAAGCAAAAGAAACACACAAGGGCGTGGAGGCCTGGGGAAAAAGCAACACGGAGAAATCCACCCTCTGAAACTGAGGGACATGGGCAAAAGAAGCTAGCTCAGGTTGCAACCTTTAAGCAGAAAAAAAACACAAGGGCGTGCAGACCTGGCAAAAAAGCCACAGTGAGAAATCTACCCTCTGAAACCGACGAAGATGGACAACAGAGGCTAGCTCAGGTGGCAATTTTTAAGGAAAAATAAAAGGAAGTGCGTGGAGACCTGGGGAAAAAGCAACACGGAGAAATCTACCCTCTAGAACTGAGAAAGAAGCGCAACAGAGGCTAGCTCAGGTGGCAATCTTTAAGCAAAAAAAATAAGATAAAAAAATACAATGGCGAGGAGACCCGGTGAAAAAGCAACCCTGAAAAAGGTACCCTCTGAAACTGAGGAAGCAGGGCAACAGTGCCTAGCTCAGGTGACAATCTTTAAGCAAAAGAAACACACAAGGGCGTGGGGAGCTGGCGAAAAGGCAACACTGAGAAATCCACCCTCTGAAACGGACGAAGATGGGCAACAGAGGCTAGCTCAGGTGGCAATCTTTAAGCAAAAGAAACACACAAGGGCGTGGAGACCTGGGGAAAAAGCAACACGGAGAAATCCACCCTCTGAAACTGAGGAAGATGGGCAAGAGAGGCTACCTCAGGTGGCAATCCTTAAGCAAAAACAAAGCACAAAGGCGTGGAGCCCTGGGGACAAAGCAACCCTGAAATATCTACCCTCTGAAACTGAGGAACAAGGGCAAGAGAGGCTAGCTCAGGTGGCAATCGTTAAGCAAAAACAAAACACAAAGGCGTGGAGACCTGGGGAAAAAGCAACCCTGAAATATCTACCCTCTGAAACTGAGGAAGATGGGCAAGAGAGGCTGGCTTCAGGTGGCAAACGTTAAGCAAAAGAAACACACAAGGGCGTGGAGACCTGGGGAAACAGCAACACGGAGATATCGACCCTCTGAAACTCAGGAAGATGGGCAAGAGAGGCTAGCTCAGGTGGCAATCGTTAAGCAAAAACAAAACCCAAAGGCGTGGAGACCTGGGGAAAAAGCAACCCTGAAATATCTACCCTCTGAAACTGAGGAAGATGGGCAAGAGAGGCTGGCTTCAGGTGGCAATCTTTAAGCAAAAGAAACACACAAGGGCGTGGGGAGCTGGGGAAAAGGCAACACTGAGAAATCCACCCTCTGAAACGGACGAAGATGGGCAACAGAGGCTGGCTTCAGGTGGCAATCTTTAAGCAAAAGAAACACACAAGGGCGTGGAGGCCTGGGGAAAAAGCAACACGGAGAAATCCACCCTCTGAAACTGAGGGACATGGGCAAAAGAAGCTAGCTCAGGTTGCAACCTTTAAGCAGAAAAAAAACACAAGGGCGTGCAGACCTGGCAAAAAAGCCACAGTGAGAAATCTACCCTCTGAAACCGACGAAGATGGACAACAGAGGCTAGCTCAGGTGGCAATTTTTAAGGAAAAATAAAAGGAAGTGCGTGGAGACCTGGGGAAAAAGCAACACGGAGAAATCTACCCTCTAGAACTGAGAAAGAAGCGCAACAGAGGCTAGCTCAGGTGGCAATCTTTAAGCAAAAAAAATAAGATAAAAAAATACAATGGCGAGGAGACCCGGTGAAAAAGCAACCCTGAAAAAGGTACCCTCTGAAACTGAGGAAGCAGGGCAACAGTGCCTAGCTCAGGTGACAATCTTTAAGCAAAAGAAACACACAAGGGCGTGGGGAGCTGGCGAAAAGGCAACACTGAGAAATCCACCCTCTGAAACGGACGAAGATGGGCAACAGAGGCTAGCTCAGGTGGCAATCTTTAAGCAAAAGAAACACACAAGGGCGTGGAGACCTGGGGAAAAAGCAACACGGAGAAATCCACCCTCTGAAACTGAGGAAGATGGGCAAGAGAGGCTACCTCAGGTGGCAATCCTTAAGCAAAAACAAAGCACAAAGGCGTGGAGCCCTGGGGACAAAGCAACCCTGAAATATCTACCCTCTGAAACTGAGGAACATGGGCAAGAGAGGCTAGCTCAGGTGGCAATCGTTAAGCAAAAACAAAACACAAAGGCGTGGAGACCTGGGGAAAAAGCAACCCTGAAATATCTACCCTCTGAAACTGAGGAAGATGGGCAAGAGAGGCTGGCTTCAGGTGGCAAACGTTAAGCAAAAGAAACACACAAGGGCGTGGAGACCTGGGGAAACAGCAACACGGAGATATCGACCCTCTGAAACTCAGGAAGATGGGCAAGAGAGGCTAGCTCAGGTGGCAATCGTTAAGCAAAAACAAAACCCAAAGGCGTGGAGACCTGGGGAAAAAGCAACCCTGAAATATCTACCCTCTGAAACTGAGGAAGATGGGCAAGAGAGGCTGGCTTCAGGTGGCAATCTTTAAGCAAAAGAAACACACAAGGGCGTGGGGAGCTGGGGAAAAGGCAACACTGAGAAATCCACCCTCTGAAACGGACGAAGATGGGCAACAGAGGCTAGCTCAGGTGGCAATCGTTAAGCAAAAGAAACACACAAGGGCGTGGAGGCCTGGGGAAAAAGCAACACGGAGAAATCCACCCTCTGAAACTGAGGGACATGGGCAAAAGAAGCTAGCTCAGGTTGCAACCTTTAAGCAGAAAAAAAACACAAGGGCGTGCAGACCTGGCAAAAAAGCAACAGTGAGAAATCTACCCTCTGAAACCGACGAAGATGGACAACAGAGGCTAGCTCAGGTGGCAATTTTTAAGGAAAAATAAAAGGAAGTGCGTGGAGACCTGGGGAAAAAGCAACACGGAGAAATCTACCCTCTAGAACTGAGAAAGAAGCGCAACAGAGGCTAGCTCAGGTGGCAATCTTTAAGCAAAAAAAATAAGATAAAAAAATACAATGGCGAGGAGACCCGGTGAAAAAGCAACCCTGAAAAAGGTACCCTCTGAAACTGAGGAAGCAGGGCAACAGTGCCTAGCTCAGGTGACAATCTTTAAGCAAAAGAAACACACAAGGGCGTGGGGAGCTGGCGAAAAGGCAACACTGAGAAATCCACCCTCTGAAACGGACGAAGATGGGCAACAGAGGCTAGCTCAGGTGGCAATCTTTAAGCAAAAGAAACACACAAGGGCGTGGAGACCTGGGGAAAAAGCAACACGGAGAAATCCACCCTCTGAAACTGAGGAAGATGGGCAAGAGAGGCTACCTCAGGTGGCAATCCTTAAGCAAAAACAAAGCACAAAGGCGTGGAGCCCTGGGGACAAAGCAACCCTGAAATATCTAACCTCTGAAACTGAGGAACAAGGGCAAGAGAGGCTAGCTCAGGTGGCAATCGTTAAGCAAAAACAAAACACAAAGGCGTGGAGACCTGGGGAAAAAGCAACCCTGAAATATCTACCCTCTGAAACTGAGGAAGATGGGCAAGAGAGGCTGGCTTCAGGTGGCAAACGTTAAGCAAAAGAAACACACAAGGGCGTGGAGACCTGGGGAAACAGCAACACGGAGATATCGACCCTCTGAAACTCAGGAAGATGGGCAAGAGAGGCTAGCTCAGGTGGCAATCGTTAAGCAAAAACAAAACCCAAAGGCGTGGAGACCTGGGGAAAAAGCAACCCTGAAATATCTACCCTCTGAAACTGAGGAAGATGGGCAAGAGAGGCTGGCTTCAGGTGGCAATCTTTAAGCAAAAGAAACACACAAGGGCGTGGGGAGCTGGGGAAAAGGCAACACTGAGAAATCCACCCTCTGAAACGGACGAAGATGGGCAACAGAGGCTGGCTTCAGGTGGCAATCTTTAAGCAAAAGAAACACACAAGGGCGTGGAGGCCTGGGGAAAAAGCAACACGGAGAAATCCACCCTCTGAAACTGAGGGACATGGGCAAAAGAAGCTAGCTCAGGTTGCAACCTTTAAGCAGAAAAAAAACACAAGGGCGTGCAGACCTGGCAAAAAAGCCACAGTGAGAAATCTACCCTCTGAAACCGACGAAGATGGACAACAGAGGCTAGCTCAGGTGGCAATTTTTAAGGAAAAATAAAAGGAAGTGCGTGGAGACCTGGGGAAAAAGCAACACGGAGAAATCTACCCTCTAGAACTGAGAAAGAAGCGCAACAGAGGCTAGCTCAGGTGGCAATCTTTAAGCAAAAAAAATAAGATAAAAAAATACAATGGCGAGGAGACCCGGTGAAAAAGCAACCCTGAAAAAGGTACCCTCTGAAACTGAGGAAGCAGGGCAACAGTGCCTAGCTCAGGTGACAATCTTTAAGCAAAAGAAACACACAAGGGCGTGGGGAGCTGGCGAAAAGGCAACACTGAGAAATCGACCCTCTGAAACGGACGAAGATGGGCAACAGAGGCTAGCTCAGGTGGCAATCTTTAAGCAAAAGAAACACACAAGGGCGTGGAGACCTGGGGAAAAAGCAACACGGAGAAATCCACCCTCTGAAACTGAGGAAGATGGGCAAGAGAGGCTACCTCAGGTGGCAATCCTTAAGCAAAAACAAAGCACAAAGGCGTGGAGCCCTGGGGACAAAGCAAACCTGAAATATCTACCCTCTGAAACTGAGGAAGATGGGCAAGAGAGGCTAGCTCAGGTGGCAATCGTTAAGCAAAAACAAAACCCAAAGGCGTGGAGACCTGGGGAAAAAGCAACCCTGAAATATCTACCCTCTGAAACTGAGGAAGATGGGCAAGAGAGGCTGGCTTCAGGTGGCAATCTTTAAGCAAAAGAAACACACAAGGGCGTGGAGGCCTGGGGAAAAAGCAACACGGAGAAATCCACCCTCTGAAACTGAGGGACATGGGCAAAAGAAGCTAGCTCAGGTTGCAACCTTTAAGCAGAAAAAAAACACAAGGGCGTGCAGACCTGGCAAAAAAGCAACAGTGAGAAATCTACCCTCTGAAACCGACGAAGATGGACAACAGAGGCTAGCTCAGGTGGCAATTTTTAAGGAAAAATAAAAGGAAGTGCGTGGAGACCTGGGGAAAAAGCAACACGGAGAAATCTACCCTCTAGAACTGAGAAAGAAGCGCAACAGAGGCTAGCTCAGGTGGCAATCTTTAAGCAAAAAAAATAAGATAAAAAAATACAATGGCGAGGAGACCCGGTGAAAAAGCAACCCTGAAAAAGGTACCCTCTGAAACTGAGGAAGCAGGGCAACAGTGCCTAGCTCAGGTGACAATCTTTAAGCAAAAGAAACACACAAGGGCGTGGGGAGCTGGCGAAAAGGCAACACTGAGAAATCCACCCTCTGAAACGGACGAAGATGGGCAACAGAGGCTAGCTCAGGTGGCAATCTTTAAGCAAAAGAAACACACAAGGGCGTGGAGACCTGGGGAAAAAGCAACACGGAGAAATCCACCCTCTGAAACTGAGGAAGATGGGCAAGAGAGGCTACCTCAGGTGGCAATCCTTAAGCAAAAACAAAGCACAAAGGCGTGGAGCCCTGGGGACAAAGCAACCCTGAAATATCTACCCTCTGAAACTGAGGAACATGGGCAAGAGAGGCTAGCTCAGGTGGCAATCGTTAAGCAAAAACAAAACACAAAGGCGTGGAGACCTGGGGAAAAAGCAACCCTGAAATATCTACCCTCTGAAACTGAGGAAGATGGGCAAGAGAGGCTGGCTTCAGGTGGCAAACGTTAAGCAAAAGAAACACACAAGGGCGTGGAGACCTGGGGAAACAGCAACACGGAGATATCGACCCTCTGAAACTCAGGAAGATGGGCAAGAGAGGCTAGCTCAGGTGGCAATCGTTAAGCAAAAACAAAACCCAAAGGCGTGGAGACCTGGGGAAAAAGCAACCCTGAAATATCTACCCTCTGAAACTGAGGAAGATGGGCAAGAGAGGCTGGCTTCAGGTGGCAATCTTTAAGCAAAAGAAACACACAAGGGCGTGGAGGCCTGGGGAAAAAGCAACACGGAGAAATCCACCCTCTGAAACTGAGGGACATGGGCAAAAGAAGCTAGCTCAGGTTGCAACCTTTAAGCAGAAAAAAAACACAAGGGCGTGCAGACCTGGCAAAAAAGCAACAGTGAGAAATCTACCCTCTGAAACCGACGAAGATGGACAACAGAGGCTAGCTCAGGTGGCAATTTTTAAGGAAAAATAAAAGGAAGTGCGTGGAGACCTGGGGAAAAAGCAACACGGAGAAATCTACCCTCTAGAACTGAGAAAGAAGCGCAACAGAGGCTAGCTCAGGTGGCAATCTTTAAGCAAAAAAAATAAGATAAAAAAATACAATGGCGAGGAGACCCGGTCAAAAAGCAACCCTGAAAAAGGTACCCTCTGAAACTGAGGAAGCAGGGCAACAGTGCCTAGCTCAGGTGACAATCTTTAAGCAAAAGAAACACACAAGGGCGTGGGGAGCTGGCGAAAAGGCAACACTGAGAAATCCACCCTCTGAAACGGACGAAGATGGGCAACAGAGGCTAGCTCAGGTGGCAATCTTTAAGCAAAAGAAACACACAAGGGCGTGGAGACCTGGGGAAAAAGCAACACGGAGAAATCCACCCTCTGAAACTGAGGAAGATGGGCAAGAGAGGCTACCTCAGGTGGCAATCCTTAAGCAAAAACAAAGCACAAAGGCGTGGAGCCCTGGGGACAAAGCAACCCTGAAATATCTACCCTCTGAAACTGAGGAACATGGGCAAGAGAGGCTAGCTCAGGTGGCAATCGTTAAGCAAAAACAAAACACAAAGGCGTGGAGACCTGGGGAAAAAGCAACCCTGAAATATCTACCCTCTGAAACTGAGGAAGATGGGCAAGAGAGGCTGGCTTCAGGTGGCAATCTTTAAGCAAAAGAAACACACAAGGGCGTGGAGGCCTGGGGAAAAAGCAACACGGAGAAATCCACCCTCTGAAACTGAGGGACATGGGCAAAAGAAGCTAGCTCAGGTTGCAACCTTTAAGCAGAAAAAAAACACAAGGGCGTGCAGACCTGGCAAAAAAGCCACAGTGAGAAATCTACCCTCTGAAACCGACGAAGATGGACAACAGAGGCTAGCTCAGGTGGCAATTTTTAAGGAAAAATAAAAGGAAGTGCGTGGAGACCTGGGGAAAAAGCAACACGGAGAAATCTACCCTCTAGAACTGAGAAAGAAGCGCAACAGAGGCTAGCTCAGGTGGCAATCTTTAAGCAAAAAAAATAAGATAAAAAAATACAATGGCGAGGAGACCCGGTCAAAAAGCAACCCTGAAAAAGGTACCCTCTGAAACTGAGGAAGCAGGGCAACAGTGCCTAGCTCAGGTGACAATCTTTAAGCAAAAGAAACACACAAGGGCGTGGGGAGCTGGCGAAAAGGCAACACTGAGAAATCCACCCTCTGAAACGGACGAAGATGGGCAACAGAGGCTAGCTCAGGTGGCAATCGTTAAGCAAAAGAAACACACAAGGGCGTGGAGACCTGGGGAAAAAGCAACACGGAGAAATCCACCCTCTGAAACTGAGGAAGATGGGCAAGAGAGGCTACCTCAGGTGGCAATCCTTAAGCAAAAACAAAGCACAAAGGCGTGGAGCCCTGGGGACAAAGCAACCCTGAAATATCTACCCTCTGAAACTGAGGAACATGGGCAAGAGAGGCTAGCTCAGGTGGCAATCTTTAAGCAAAAGAAACACACAAGGGCGTGGAGACCTGGGGAAAAGGCAACACTGAGAAATCCACCCTCTGAAACGGACGAAGATGGGCAACAGAGGCTAGCTCAGGTGGCAATCGTTAAGCAAAAACAAAACCCAAAGGCGTGGAGACCTGGGGAAAAAGCAACCCTGAAATATCTACCCTCTGAAACTGAGGAAGATGGGCAAGAGAGGCTGGCTTCAGGTGGCAATCGTTAAGCAAAAGAAACACACAAGGGCGTGGAGACCTGGGGAAAAAGCAACATTCAGAAATCCACCCTCTGAAACTGAGGAAGATGGGCAACAGAGGCTACCTCAGGTGGAAATCGTTAAGCCAAAGAAACACACAAGGGTGTGGAGACCTGGGGAAAAAGCAACACGGAGAAATCCACCCTCTGAAACTGACGAACATGGGCAAAAGAAGCTAGCTCAGGTTGCAACCTTTAAGCAGAAAAAAAACACATGGGCGTGCAGACCTGGCAAAAAAGCAACAGTGAGAAATCTACCCTCTGAAACCGACGAAGATGGGCAACAGAGGCTAGCTCAGGTGGCAATTTTTAAGGAAAAATAAAAGGAAGTGCGTGGAGACCTGGGGAAAAAGCAACACGGAGAAATCTACCCTCTAGAACTGAGAAAGAAGCGCAACAGAGGCTAGCTCAGGTGGCAATCTTTAAGCAAAAAAAATAAGATAAAAAAATACAATGGCGAGGAGACCCGGTGAAAAAGCAACCCTGAAAAAGGTACCCTCTGAAACTGAGGAAGCAGGGCAACAGTGCCTAGCTCAGGTGACAATCTTTAAGCAAAAGAAACACACAAGGGCGTGGGGAGCTGGCGAAAAGGCAACACTGAGAAATCCACCCTCTGAAACGGACGAAGATGGGCAACAGAGGCTAGCTCAGGTGGCAATCTTTAAGCAAAAGAAACACACAAGGGCGTGGAGACCTGGGGAAAAAGCAACACGGAGAAATCCACCCTCTGAAACTGAGGAAGATGGGCAAGAGAGGCTACCTCAGGTGGCAATCCTTAAGCAAAAACAAAGCACAAAGGCGTGGAGCCCTGGGGACAAAGCAACCCTGAAATATCTACCCTCTGAAACTGAGGAACATGGGCAAGAGAGGCTAGCTCAGGTGGCAATCGTTAAGCAAAAACAAAACACAAAGGCGTGGAGACCTGGGGAAAAAGCAACCCTGAAATATCTACCCTCTGAAACTGAGGAACATGGGCAAGAGAGGCTGGCTTCAGGTGGCAATCTTTAAGCAAAAGAAACACACAAGGGCGTGGAGACCTGGGGAAACAGCAACACGGAGATATCGACCCTCTGAAACTCAGGAAGATGGGCAAGAGAGGCTAGCTCAGGTGGCAATCGTTAAGCAAAAACAAAGCACAAAGGCGTGGAGCCCTGGGGACAAAGCAACCCTGAAATATCTACCCTCTGAAACTGAGGAAGATGGGCAAGAGAGGCTGGCTTCAGGTGGCAATCTTTAAGCAAAAGAAACACACAAGGGCGTGGGGAGCTGGGGAAAAGGCAACACTGAGAAATCCACCCTCTGAAACGGACGAAGATGGGCAACAGAGGCTGGCTTCAGGTGGCAATCTTTAAGCAAAAGAAACACACAAGGGCGTCGAGGCCTGGGGAAAAAGCAACACGGAGAAATCCACCCTCTGAAACTGAGGGACATGGGCAAAAGAAGCTAGCTCAGGTTGCAACCTTTAAGCAGAAAAAAAACACAAGGGCGTGCAGACCTGGCAAAAAAGCCACAGTGAGAAATCTACCCTCTGAAACCGACGAAGATGGACAACAGAGGCTAGCTCAGGTGGCAATTTTTAAGGAAAAATAAAAGGAAGTGCGTGGAGACCTGGGGAAAAAGCAACACGGAGAAATCTACCCTCTAGAACTGAGAAAGAAGCGCAACAGAGGCTAGCTCAGGTGGCAATCTTTAAGCAAAAAAAATAAGATAAAAAAATACAATGGCGAGGAGACCCGGTGAAAAAGCAACCCTGAAAAAGGTACCCTCTGAAACTGAGGAAGCAGGGCAACAGTGCCTAGCTCAGGTGACAATCTTTAAGCAAAAGAAACACACAAGGGCGTGGGGAGCTGGCGAAAAGGCAACACTGAGAAATCCACCCTCTGAAACGGACGAAGATGGGCAACAGAGGCTAGCTCAGGTGGCAATCTTTAAGCAGAAGAAACACACAAGGGCGTGGAGACCTGGGGAAAAGGAACACGGAGAAATCCACCCTCTGAAACTGAGGAAGATGGGCAAGAGAGGCTACCTCAGGTGGCAATCCTTAAGCAAAAACAAAGCACAAAGGCGTGGAGCCCTGGGGACAAAGCAACCCTGAAATATCCACCCTCTGAAACTGAGGAACATGGGCAAGAGAGGCTAGCTCAGGTGGCAATCGTTAAGCAAAAACAAAACACAAAGGCGTGGAGACCTGGGGAAAAAGCAACCCTGAAATATCTACCCTCTGAAACTGAGGAAGATGGGCAAGAGAGGCTGGCTTCAGGTGGCAAACGTTAAGCAAAAGAAACACACAAGGGCGTGGAGACCTGGGGAAACAGCAACACGGAGATATCGACCCTCTGAAACTCAGGAAGATGGGCAAGAGAGGCTAGCTCAGGTGGCAATCGTTAAGCAAAAACAAAACCCAAAGGCGTGGAGACCTGGGGAAAAAGCAACCCTGAAATATCTACCCTCTGAAACTGAGGAAGATGGGCAAGAGAGG